>NC_082727.1:37480947-37783977 GCF_030144855.1 Hypanus sabinus | reverse complement strand
CTGTTCTACCAGGGTTACTAGGGAATGTGGACTTCTCTCTAACTTTAACTCTAACATTAGAAAATAAAAGCTGATATTGGTAAAACAGGCTATGACGTGGTCATATTATTATAATCAACTTACAGGATCGCTAGTTTTCATTAGGGAAGCGAACCCATTGTTCTGTATCTGATTCCAGTCCTCCTCCATCATGGCTCACTGTATGTGAAGTAGCTTAGCAAGTTATTCAATTGTACTTTGTAAAAACCATGTCAGTTCAGGATAAAGGCTCAGACCATCTCTAGGCAAATAAGTATGGACAACAAAGAAGGAGATCCTAGGCCAATTGTTTTCCCTTCTTTATAGAGAGTACATACAACATAGAACGTCCGGTAGAACAGTACAGCACAGTACAGGAAGCTCAGCGGCTCACAATGTTGTGCTGGCTTTAGCCTACTTCAAGATCAATCTGAAGCTTCCCTCCTACAGAGCTCTCCATTAGTCTTTCATCCACGTGCCTATCTAAGAGTCTCCTAGATCTCCCATATATATCTGCCCCTAGCAGCAGCCCTGGCAGCACTTTCCATGTGCTCTCCACTCTCTGTGTAAAAAAAAACCTACCTCTGACATTGCCCATATTCTTTCCCCCAATCACCTTAAAATTACTCCCCCTCGTATTAGCCATTTCTGACATGCTGATTGTCCACTCTATCTGTACCTCTTACCATCTTATATACCTCTATTGAGTCACGTCTCATCCTCGTGTTCTCCAAAGAGAAAAGCCCTGGCTCACTCAGCCTTTCCTCATAAATCATGCTCTCTAATCCAGGCAGCACCTTGGTAAATCTCCTCTGCATGCTCTCTAAAACTCTGCTTCCTTTCTATAATAAGGCAACTAGAGCTGAAACAATGTTTTAAGTGTGATCTAAACAGGGTTTTATTTTGAATAAGCTCTTCTTGGGCCTCTAGTCGGGTACAGGTACTGATTTTCAGTGACAAACTGTGCCATTTTCATCAGGGATGATGCCTAGGCATTTATAACCTGGTGGTATTTATACCCCTGTTTGTCCATCCCTCCTGATTGGTTAATCCTCATCCAATCAGGTTTCCACTGTCCCACCTTTTTTACAATCAAATTCCAGTTAGAGTTCGATTGTAAGCAAGGTGGGACAACAGAATCTAGTTGGCTATTTCACTGAGCTATTTTGAATAGGATAGATTGAAATATAAGGCTAGGTTTTATCAACCATATCTATTGCTTGATGTTTAACACATCTAAGGCTTCAATGAGTGTTTGAAAACACGGGGATAATTGATATGCTTCACTTCAATTTCATTCCATTCAAGTCTGAATTCTTGGGCAGACTGTACCATTCTCCCATTTGAGCAGATAATCTTTCAAAGAAATTAGCTGCTTCATTGACAAATTAACTAAACAGTTACATGTGCCTTCTTGGTTAAACTGATTTTAATTGCCAGTGTTATGTTTGTTTTATATTGGTTCATTATTTTGAATTTTGAATTTACCACTTTGAATTTACCCTTCGTTATAAGTGTCACTAAAATGTTGTGAACTATTCTTTAACAGGTAAAGTCAAAAGAATGATGGAATGGCTAAAAACGTGCGTAGGTAAAGGTTAAGGAGGTTTTTTTTAGTTCCTGTTATCTGTTATAGAGGAAGCACTGCAGAGTGAATTTGAAATGAGACAGCATTGTGGAAGACAACTGCCTCTATTTTCAGCATTGTCACTTCATCTGAAGTGCATTTCTATTTCTCAGGCTTTCTTTCTAGACATTGCTGAAAGAGAATAGCCAAAGGGGATATGTATTCTCCCTGGCTGCTCCTGGTGTCTGAATGGAGCGGGTGTATGTTGGTCATGACCTCACTTGCTGATGTTTAATGGACTGCATTTTCTTCTAATCACTCAACAGCAACTTTTCTTTTTGGGATCGTTTGCGAGAATGTGGCAAGCGTGCATGTGGCCAATTGATTGCATGGCGAATCACTTGGGCTTCCTCGTGCAACGGGCATCCCCCCTTTTTCACAGGTGCTCGTGTTTTCATCTTGGTGGCCCAGTTTGTAGCTCCCATGCTGTAAGTTGCCCGGTGTGTGTCCAGAAAAACTTGACTCATTATAAACCTTGATTCATTATTCTCTGTTGATGATCTTGCTCCGTACATACGTAACAGGAATAATGCCTTTTCTTAATGTTCTGGTGTCTTTAGCTTTTGCTCCCTATCCCTCAAAAACTGAAAGTAGGTATAAAAATATTCTCCTCCTTACTCACACCAAGAATCTCCACCTGTGTCACTGGATATTCCACGCTACCTTGGTTTCAGGGCATCATGGTGTAAAGAAACAGGGAGCAGAAATTCTGTTCAACAATAGTAAGAGTTTCACACTGCTGGGATCTAGGAATCTTCAAGCTTACTATTTTTTTAAAAAAAATAAAATCTATCAATTTTCAGCCAGTATTCTGTAGGTGAAACATATTTTAAAATTTAGAACTTTTATTTAGTATTCCTTCCAGATACAACTAATGACATTGTACTTCCACAGGTTGTTAAATGTTAGAGGAACAATTATTCCTTACAAATCACGGTGGAAAAAAATAAAGGAAAATTGCATTATTTACACATCTGAAAACATTCAAAATTAGAATAAAAGTCATTCTTGAGCATGTGAATTATTAGAATATATATCATATCTCCCTAAAGTTTTTGACTTCAGGAAAACCCTGTTTTCACCTTTCTTTACATCATTGGTACTGCAGTGGACAGTGTGAGGTTTCAAACTTCGGGAGTGAACATCTTGTACAACCGCTCATGGTTAAATGTTTTTCATCTATAACAATGTTCAAAGTTCAAATTAACTTGATTATTTTTATGTCAACACATACAACCCACATATAACCCAGTAAATTCAAGAAACACTACAGAATCTATGAAAGATTGCACCCAACAGGACAGATAAACTAATATTCAAAAAACTGTGCAAAAAAAGCTGTGCAAAGATGAAAGGGAAGAAATGATAATAAGAAATAAATAAACAATAAATATTGAGAACATGAGATGAAGTGCCCCTAAAAGGGAATCCATAGTTTGTGGGAACAGTTCCATGATGGGGCAAATGAAGCTGAGTGAAGTTATCCCCTCTGGTTTGAGAGCCTGATAGTTAAGGGGTAATAACTGTTCCTGAATCTGGAGTGGCTCCAAAGGTCCTGTACCTTCTTCCTGATGGTAGCAGCAAGAAGTGAGTGTGGCCTGTTACATTGTGTAATTCCAACACATAAAACTAATTGAAAGAAAAAAACAAGGGGAGACTGGAGGATCATGTGCGTTTTGTTTCTTTACTTTAACAAGAGGCTGCGCAGTCTTGGTGGGGGGGGGGGGGGCGCAGCCAATCTTTAGAAGACATTTGAAGATTCCACTTCTGCTGATGAGGCCAGATCAATGAAGGCCGTGTACAGTGGCTTCTGCTGCTTTCGACACTTCTCCTGCCCCTGGCGGGTGTGTAGATCATATCCGTTGTAAACCTGACTCTGCTCTGAAACCACACTGGGACTCTGGATGCAAGGCTCTGAAGTCATGCCAAGATGACACGAGTGAACACTTTTCCCACAATACTATGGAAAGAGACGTCATGGCCGTTGTTATAATCACTAGGGTAGCCCTGGGGGGATGTGGCCAGGCAGTGCCTCCAGGGCAGCATCGGACACCATGTTGGGGAGATACATCTCCAGGTAGTGCTGCTCACTCTGGTCTGTGAGGACTACCACATTTTTCATCTTCATTGGGGCTGCAGAGCCTGTTGCTGACTTGATGCTGTCAAGCATCCCTCTTGCATTCCTGCTGATTGGATTTTGCTGCACAAGTTCAGCCAATGATTGCTTGCATAATGTTGGGCAGTTTTACACCTTGTTTCTAAAAGCTCTGAGGGTGTTGCACGTGCTGGTGCTGAGGTTTCGCTTGTAGGCCTGTAGGCTTTTCTCTTGGCCTCAGTCACTTGCTCTATTTCTTCCCAGTGTGCTTTGTACCAGTCTGCGTTCTTGTGCTCCTTTTCACCAAATGCTGTTATGGCTGAGCTGCATCACGAAGTTGAGACCACTTGGAGTCAATAGAGGTGCTGTCACCAGAACTGTTCTTCATTGCGGCTTCAAAGCCGTCTGTGAACTGCTGAGTTTGTTGTACAGCAGGTGCTGATGTGAGATTGGCCCTTATTCTTGGAATGATGGAGTCTCTTTGGTGTTAGTCCCACTCTACAGACAACTAGGGAGTGGTCTGTGTCGCAGTCTGCACTGTGGTAACTGCGAGTGCCAAGGACCCTGTTCATGTCCCTTCCCCAGGTGATGATAAGGTCAAGCTGATGGCAGTGGTGGGACCGTGGATATCTCCAGGAGACCTTGTGCCGTTCTTTACACTGAAAATACATGTTGGAGATGCACAGTCCATGACAGCAGCACAGTTCAAGTCAAGTCAAGTCACTTTTTATTGTCTTTTCAATCATTACTGCTGGTACAGTACACAGTAAATACAAGACAATGTTTTTCAGGACCATGGTGCTACATGAAACAATACAAAAACTACACCGAACTACGTAAAAAAATTCAAAAACTGTCCAGCTCTTCCAAGGTTGAGCGTAGAGCCAATGAAATGGCATCTGCTGTGGATCTTTTGTGACAGTAGGCAAACTGGAGTGGATACAAGTCATCACCAACCTCTCAAAACACATCACCACGGCGGATGTAAGTGCTGCTGGAAGACAGTCACTTCTTAGGCATTGGTATATTTGTAGCCTGCTTGAAGGGGTAGGGTACCTCAGATTGGCAAAAACAAGAGGTTAAGGATATCAATGAACACTCCAGTTGATCAGCACAGGTCTTTAGTACTCAGCCAGCTACCCATTCTGTGTTGGGTGCTTTCTGTGCATTCACCTCCTTGAAGGATACTCTCATGTTGGGCTTGGAGACTGAATTCCATAAGACCATAAGACTTAGAGGCAGATTTCGGCTATTCAGCTATTCATAGACATATAACGTAAAAAGAAGTGTTCGCAACACAGATCTCTGTGGGTCACCACTAAACACCAGCAGTTAACCAGAAAAGACTTCCTTTATTCCCACTCTTTGCTTCCTGCCAATCCATGCTAGTATATTTCCTGTAATACTATGGGCTCTTCATTTGTTATGCAGCCTCATGTGTGACACCTCATGAAAGACCTTCTGAAAATCCAAGTACACAAAATCAACCAATTCTCCTTTGTCTATCCTGCATTTTTGTTATCTCTTCAAAGAATTCCAACAGATTTGTCAGGCAAGATCTTCCCTTGAGGAAAACATGCTGACTACAGCCTATTTTATCATGAGCCTCCGTGTATCCTGAAACCACCCCTTAACAATTGACTCCAAAATCTTCCTGACCACTGAGGCCAGACTAACTGGCCTATAATTTCCTTTCATCTGCCTCCCTCTCTTTTTGAAGAGTGGAATGACATTAGCAATTCTCCAGTCTTCCAAAGCCATTCCAGAATCTAGTAATTCTTGAAAGATCTTTATTAATGTTGCCCCAATCTCTTAGGTGCCTCTTTCAGAACCCTGAGGTGTATGCCAAATGGTCTTATCTACCTTCAGACCTTACTGTTCCCTAAGAACCTTCTCTCTAGTAAAGGCAATATCTCAAACCTCTTTGACACTGACACTGTGGAATTTTCACCATACTACTATAGCATCTTCCACAGTGAAGACTGATGAGAAATACTTATTCAGTTTGTCCACTATTTCTGTGCCCCAGTAACTACCTCTACAGTGGTCCAATATTGACTCACCTCTCTCTTATGTATCTGAAGAAATTTTTGGTGCCCTCTTTAATATTATTGGCTGGCTTAGTTTTGTCTTCCACCTTCACCTTCTTGCTTACTGTTTTGGTTGCCTTCTGTTGGTTTTTGAAGCCTCCCAATCTTCTAACTTCCCACTAATTCTTGCTCTACTAGATGCCCTCTTTTTGACTTTTATATTGGCTTTGACTTCTCTTGTTAGCCACAGCTGTGTCACCTTGCCTTTAGAGTACTTATTCCTCTTTGGGATGTATATATCAGGCCTTCTGAATTGCTTCCAGAAATTCCAGCCATTGCTCTTGTGCCAACCTTCCTGTCAGTGTTCTTTTGTAATCAATTTTGGCCAGATCCTCTCTCAGGCCTCTGTAATTCCCTTTACCCCAATGTAATACTGATACTCCTGACTTTAGCTTCTTCTTCTCAAATTTTAGGGTGAATTCGATCATATTATGATCACTTGTCCCTATGAGTTCTGTTACCTTAAGCTCTCTAATAATTTCTGATTTACCCAATCTAGAGTAGCTCTGGTGGTGGGCTCAATCACAAGCTGCTGTAAAAAGCCACATCTAGAAATTCTCCATCTTGGGATCCAGCACCAACCTAATTCTCCCAATCCACCTGATTATTGAAATCCCCCGTGACTATTGTAACATTGCTCTTTTGGCTTGCATTTCTATCTGCCTTTGCAATTTGTAGATCATAAACTTACATTTGGGTCTCTGTATTTGACTGCCATCAGGGTCTTTTTACCCTTGTAATTCCTTAGCTCTATCCAGAAAAATTCAACACCTTCTGACCCTTTGTCATCTCTTTCTAATGATTTGATTTCATTTTTTACAAAAAGAGCAATGCCACCCCCCTGCCTTCCTACCTGTCCATCAATACAACATGTATCCTTGGACATTAAGCTCCCAGCTATAATCTTCTTTCACTCGTGATTCAGAGATGCCTACAACACCACACCTGCCAATCTGCAACACTGCTACACGTTCATCTACCTTATTCCAAATACTATACACATTCAAATATAACATCTTCAGTCCGGTATTCACCCTTTCTGATTTTGTCCATTTTTATATTGCAACTCATCCTGTTGAATGCAGTTTTGCCCCATCATCAGCCTGACCTCGCTAGAAGTATCACTCTACATTGCTTTTGCTTGTAAAGCAACTACTTCATCCTCAGCACCATCCCTCCAATTCCCATACTCCTGCTAAATTAGTTTAAAACCTCTTGAACAACTCTAACAAACCCACCCGCAGGGATGTTGGGTCCCCTTGGGTTTGAGTGTAACCTGTCCCTTTTGTCCAGATCCCCAGAATCTTTTCCCCAGAAGGGATTCCAATGATCCATAAATCTGAACTCCTGCCTTCTGCACCAGTTCCGCAGCCATATACTCTTCTGCCAAATCATCCTATTCTTACCCTCACTGGCTCAAGGCAGATTTCCTGAAATCGGGTCATGGTAGGCATCCCTAATCATAATATTCAATTGTCGATTGTGCTGGGATCTCTGGTGATGCACATTATATGTTGATGATACTGGGCAGAGATTTTTTTCAAACAAGTCTAACGGAAGTCCCCGACAATGATTTGAAAGACTGTAGGCTGTTTCTTATTTGCTGTTGGCAGCATTCAATAATTTGAGTGCTTGTTTACCATTTGCCTTTGGCAGTATGTAAACTGCAGTCAAGATCACAGAGAACTCCCTCGGTAAGCACTTAGTCATTAGGTGTTCCAGGTCGGGGGAATAAGAGTATGACAAGACCGCTGTGTCCAAGCACCACAAAGAGTTTATCGTGAAGCACAGACCCCAACCTTTTACCTTCTCTGAATTAACAGTCTGGTCCATCCTGTGTATTGAGAAGCCTTTGGGTCTTACTGATGAATCTGGTGTATCCAGACTGAACCATGTCTCCATGAAACACAAAACACAGCAATTCTCATTTCTCTCCGATGCAGCAAACTCGCCCTTAGGTCCTCAGTCTTGGTTTCCAGTGACAATACCAGGATGCGGGGCAGAGGGACTTTCATTTCCCTAAGCTTCAGTCTTGCCTGGCATTCTCCCCTCCTTCCTCTCTTGTGGCTGTGGTGATGTACCTTCATTTACGTAAGGGTGCCACACTTGCCTGCTTGAGAGTTATCTCCTTGAGTCCTTTAGAAGACCATGAAATTGTTTATTCATTAAGATGGTTCAGAAGTATGCTACCTAAAGGGAAATGACAGGCTGCAGATTGCAGCCAGAGTAGTTCAGAAGTATATTTAGAAGTTCTGTAATCTGCCCGCGGCACGTCACCATGGTTCACCAGTACCTTCTTTCCAGTTCTCCTTTTCACTTGTGTACTGAAAAATGACAATAAACAACCTTGAATAAAACATTCCATCCTTGCATGTTACATTAAGGAACAGCAGCTTTCAGCTTTAAAGTCAGTTCTGTGGTTCTCTAACCTTTTTTTTTGCACAAAATCTCAAGCACCCTTCACACATTAGTTTTAAATGTTTTAATACAATTATCCAATCATTTGTTTATATACTCTCCAGCATACTGTTTCATAAGTTACATTTAACAATATAGCACTTCTTCAAATTGGGAATGTTGGCTTCTGTATAATACCTGAATGAAAGTATATTCAGAGGTTAAATACTGTCAAGAGGAGTCATACCATTATGCTGCTAAGGTTGACTTAAGGGCAGGAGGAGGCATATATGGAGTTTGAATGCCAGTACAGATCAATTGGCCCATGTTATAAATTTATAATTCACTGCAATGTTGGAAAGAAATTTAAAGATAGTTCATTTTATCCTGAACAGATAACATGCTGTGGCTGAATTTTATTCTTTCCCAATAATATCTTCCATTTCAATCTTCTGTTTATTGCATCTTTTGCACGCCATTAAAAAATGGTCAATGCCTAGAAGCTGTCATCTCTTTGTTTGGATGCACTTTCAAAGACTGGTGCTTTATTCAATCAATGTGAAAATATGATTCACTCTTCGTAATGTGAGCACTGCTGCAATTTGGAGATGGTTTCCTACCACTTGCCATAACAGTGAACCACAAACGCTCTCAGTTGTCTGGTGTGACAAGAAAATAACAGTGGAGTGAGAAAGCAACATTAAATGAAAAGCATGAATGGAAATGAATCATGGCTTGGTTCGAGTCAGGTTCTGCCAAAGTGCTTGGAACTTTGAAAAAAATCAAAGCACGTTAAAACATGCAATTACTTTGATATAGATTACAGAATGCACTGTTGTTAAATGGGAAATAAATTAATGATTTCTTAAATGCTTTACAGTCGTTTTATCAATGAGTTATTCGTATAAAAGGAGGCCTTTAAAAAAAGGTAGAGATCTTTCATGTCCATGTTGGATACTAGTGTGGCAAGCAAGGTACTGTATTGTGCAAGTGCTGTACTTTTGAAAAGAATGAAAGGTTAAACCAAAAAAAATTGTTTGCTCTCTCTGCTAAATAGAAAAATATCAATAGCACTGTTGGATTCTTCCAGGTAACAGTTTTTCTTGATTCAGCCCTAATAAAATAGATTACTTGTAAATAGATTTACTGTTTTACAGGATTTTTCTGCATGCAGTTAGGATGCTATTCCTGCCTTCTTTAAGTGAATGCTTAACTGGCTGTGAAACCATCTAGCATGTCATCATAAATGGTCCTATTTAGGTGAAGGTTTTTCTTTCTAAAACATCAGTAGGAGGTAATTGTTTATAGTGATAATTCATTGAGCACAGAACCAGTATGTTCCACTAAGAAAGGACAAGGCTGACATTTGCTTCCTTTCACATTTGACTACAAACCTGGATGAGGGAGGGGAGACGATGTAAATTTAGTTAAGATGAAAAAAAGAAGCACATGTAAGATTTAGGAAGCTAAAATTGAACAGGCCCTTGAGGGACACAGGCTAACGACACATTCAATGTTTTAGCTTCTTACACAGTCAACATTTTATGAACAGCTCCTTTCCCTGTGCCATCAGGTTTTCAGGTTTCTGAATAGTCAAAGAACCCACAAACTCTCCCTCACTATTTTTGGCCCTATTTCTGCACTACGTATATATACACTTAGTGGCTATTTTACTAGGTACTCCCGTACTGCTTCTTGTTAATGCAAATATCTATCATCCAATCATGGCGGCAGCACAATGTATAAAAACATGCAGACATAGTCAAGAGGTTCAGGTGTTGTTCGGACCAAATAGCAGAATGGGAAACAAATGTAATCTAAGTGACTTTGACTGTGTGTATAAGATGATGAGAGGCATTGTTCGTGTGGAGAACCAGAGGCTTTTTCCCAGGGCTGAAATGGCTAATGCAAAGGGGGCATAGTTTTAAGATGCTTGGAAATAGGTACTGAGGGGATATCAGTGGTAAGTTTTTTACACAGAGAGTGGTGGGTGCATGGAATGCACTGTCGGCAGCGGTGGTGGAAGTGGATACAATAGGGTCTTTTAAGAGCGTCTTAGATTGGTACATGGAGCTAGTGATAGGGAAGCTATTGTTGAGGATTCTTAACAATAGGATTTATGAACACTTGGAGAAGCATGGCATTATTAGGTATAATCTGTATAGCTTTGCACAGGGTATATCGTGAGTTAGAAAGAGAGAGAGAAGTTCAATGCAATACATAATATAGAAGAAGAAAAATAATAAATAAATAAATTACAGTATACTTATATTGAATAGATTAAAAATCATGCAAAAACAGAAATAATATCTATTGAAAAAGTGAAGTAATGTTCACGGGTTCAATGTTCACGTAGGAATCGGATGACAGAGGGGAAGAAGCTGTTCCTGAATCGCTGAGTGTGTGCCTTCAGGCTTCTGTATCTCCTACCTGATGGTGACAGCGAGAAAAGAGTGTGTCCTGGACACTGGGGGTCCTTAATAATGGACACTACCTTTCAGAGACACCGCTCCTTGAAGATGTCCTGGGCACTTTGTAGGCTAGTACACAAGGTAGAGCCAACTAAATTATGACCGTCTGCAGCTTCTTTCAGCCCTGTGCAGTAGCCCCTCCATACTATATAGTGATGCAGCCTGCCAGAGTGCTCTCTGCGGTACATTTAGAGAAGTTTTTGAGTGTATTTGTTGACATGTCAAATCTCTTCAAACTCCTAATGGAAGTATACTGTAGTTGCTGTCTTGCTTTCTTTATAGCTGCATCGGTATGTGGAGACCAGGTTAGGTCCTAAGAGATCTTGACACCCAGGAACTTGAAACTGCTTACTCTCTCCATTTCTGATCCCTCTATGAGGGTTGATAGGTGTTATTTCCTCTTACCCTTCCTGAAGTTTACAGCCAGCTCTTCATCTTACTGACGTTGAGTGCAAGGTTGTTGCTGTGACACCACTCCACTGGTTGACATATCTCACTCCTGTATCCACTCTTCTCTCCATCTGAGATTCTACCAACAATGGTTGTATCATCCGTAGATTTATAGATGGTGTTTGAGCTATGCTTAGCCCTACAGTCATGGGTATAGAGAGAATAGAGCAGTGGGCTAAGCACACACTCCTGAGATGCACCAGTGTTGATCATCAGTGAGGGGGAGCTTTATCACCAATCCACACAGACTGTGGTCTTCCGGTTAGGAAGCTGAGGATCCAATTACAGAGGGAGGTACAGAGGTCCAGGTTCTGCAACTTCTCAATCAGGATTGTGGGAATGATGGTATTAAATGCTGAGCTATAGCTGATGAACAGCATCCTGGCATAAGTGTTAGAGATAGAGAGGAAGAAAGATAGATAGGAAGTTTATGGGAATGATCCTGGAATGAAGTGGTTAATGTATGAGGAGTGGTTGTAAGTTGTCCTATAGTTTGGAAGAATAAGGGGGTAACTTATTGAAACCTACTGAATATTGAAAGGCTTATATACAGTAGGCCACTATAGAATGTTTTCTATAGTAGAGAGTCTAAGTTCAGAATGAACAGCCTCAGAGTAATATCACTTTAGAAAAGACATGAAGAGGAACTTCTTTAGCCAGATAGTGGTAAATCTGTAGAATTCACTGTCACAAATGGCTGTTGAGGTCAAGTACTGGGTATATTTAAAGCAGAGGTTGATAACTTCTTGATAACAAAGGTGACAATGGCTACAGGGAAAAGGCAGGAGAACGTGGGAAAATAATTCAGCCGCGATTGAATGGTGGAATATACGCGAAATGGCTATTTCTGCTCCACAGTCTTATGACCTTAGGGAGAGAAGGCTCATGAAATGCCCCATCCCCACCAGGCATGGATGCCTAAAGCCTTGTAGCATTGGTAAGTCCATCCCCACCCATCTTGCTGGACTCCCAAACACTTAAACATATAACCATATAACAATTACAGCATGAAATAGGCCATCTCGGCCCTTCTAGTCCATGCCGACGCTTACATTCACCTAGTCCCACTGGCCTGCACTCAGCCCATAACCCTCCATTCCTTTCCTGTCCAGATACCTATCCAATTTTCCTTTAAATGACAATACAAAACTTGCCTGCTTCCACTTCTACTGGAAGCTCATTCCACACAGCTACCACTCTCCGAGTAAAGAAATTCCCCCTTGTGTTACCCTTAAACTTTTGCCCCCTAACTCTCAAATCATGTCCTCTTGTTTGAATCTCCCCTACTCTCAATGGAAAAAGCCCATCCACGTCAACTCGATCTATCCCCCTCATAATTTTAAATACCTCTGTCAAGTCCCCCTCAACCTTCTACGCTCCAAAGAATAAAGACCTAACTTGTTCAACCTTTCCCTGTAACTTAGGTGCTGAAACCCAGGTAACATTCTAGTAAATCTTCTCTATACTCTCTCTATTTTGTTGATATCTTTCCTATATTTCAGTGACCAGAACTGTACACAATACTCCAAATTCGGCCTTACCAATGCCTTGTACAATTTTAACATTACATCCCAACTTCTGTACTCAATGCTGTGATTTATAAAGGCCAGCATACCAAAAGCTTTCTTCACCACCCTATCCACATGAGATTCCACCTTCAGGGAAATATGCACCATTATTCCTATATCACTCTGTTCTATTGCACTCTTCAATGCCCTACCATTTACCATGTATACTTGTTTGTATTTATATGCTGTCCTACCAGCCATTCATAATCCAGGGTTATCATGTGACATTGGCTTAGATAAAACCATATCTCAAACTGAAGGAGTCTCTCACGACTTTTAAAACTCTGCTTACCTGAAAAAATGAACAGGACGCAACACTGCACAAAATATCCCTCTCCATTCAATCGCCTTCAAATCATTGAGAATCCCCCCAAAACAGTGTAGTTTTGGGTGCTGAATATTGGCTTCATACCATTGCTTAACAGATTCTGGCGGCTCAATTTGGCAACAGTGATAGCGAAGTAGAGAGTTGCATGGATTAACTCTGAAGTTTACCGGGCCTCCAGTGGTGGAAGAGGTATCACTGGAGAATTTGACAGCCAAAAATGTGAACTTGTTCTTGGTACAAACATCTACAGCAGACTGATATCCATAGCACTGAAGGTCAAATACACAACAGTTCTTAGTAAAATATAATTATTTTACATATGGTGAGTGGTTTACTTAAGAAATTCATACAGCATGTTATTTAATTTGCAATACTCTCCATATGTTATTTAAGTATACCATTCAGCTAATGAGTTTAGTGAATAGTCCGATAAATTTAGAGAATAATAGTGAATTCTAAAAATTCCAACCACTTTTAATTAATTTACTGATAAAGCTGTAAATTAATTATACAACAGACTGAATAATCACAGAACAGAAGTTGGGGGGGGGGGGCAGTTGTAGATTACAATCCAAGCTAAGACAATGTTTAAACATAAAACATTCCGCTAAAGCTGGAAATCCAGAACAGCACACACAAATGCTGGAGGAACTCAGTAGGTCTGGCGGCATCAATGGAAGGGAATAAGATTTTGCATTTCAAGCTGGGATTCTTCAGCGGGACAACGTTTTCCTGATAAAGGCCATACTGGCTGCCCTTCTCCCTGAGCCCAGCTTTACAATTGCTCTGCTTGTGAAGCACTTTGAAGGCACAAGGTCACTTACGTATAATTAGAGAGAAGCAACACTCGCAGATGAGTTGTTAATACAAATGTGTTTAGATTGCATTCTGATTGCTTAAGTGTCTGAAGGAGGTTATAACACAAGTGCTGATGGTATCAGTTGTGAGATATTCAGAGCTGTTTCCACCACTGAAACTCGTATATATTAAAACCAACATGTTAATATCGATCTTCTGTGAGTGTTGCTTCACCCTAATTATGCTAGTTTGAAACTAATCTTTTAATCTAGACACTAAACAAAAGGTATATCAAACTTTTGCTTGATAATTATTCATGAACTGTATGAGCAACAGAAATAAAAGATTGCTTGTGGTCAAAGACTCAAGAATAGCCAAGCGCATACAAGAAGCTGAAGGAATTAACACCCATGGCCACTTTTTTAGGTACACCTGTACACCTACTTGTTATAGCAAACATCCAATCAGCCAATCACATGGCCGCAACTCAATGCATAAAAACATGCAGACATTAGATCGGAGGCGAGAGCTGATTTCACTCACTCTCCACAAAGTTTCTCTCCTCTCTCCAGGGTGTGGAGCCTTTCACTGTTCCATCATTGGGCCCATTTAAATGCCGGCCCAGATAGACCGAAAAGAGAGGGTGTTGTTCAGGATGAGAGCCGGTTTCACTCGTCCTCTGTGACGGTCATCTCCATGGAAAAGAGGCTGCAGTGCTGCTCTCCATGGCTAATATAGTGAACTAATAAATGAGGCTTTGGGCCTACTCCAGGGTTTGGATCTGAGGACTTACTTTTGCTTCAGAATGCTGTTCTTGCTTCAAGTGTTTGCATGATTTGTATCTTCCCCTTTCTCTTGCACATTGAGTGTTGGTTTTTATTTTATTTTATTCTTTTTTTCTTTTAATTGACTTCTTTTGTTTTTCTTGCTTTGAGGCTACCTGTGAGTAAGGAAATCTCGAGGTTGTGTAATTTATCGTTCTTTGATAATAAATGAATCTTGAATCTGGTTCAGACCAAACATCAGAGTGGAGAAGAAATGTGATCTAAGTGACTTTAACTGTGAAATGATTGCTGGTGCCAGATGGGGTGGTTTGAGAATCTCAGAGACTGCTGATCTCCAGCAATTTTCACACACAGCAGACTCTAGAGCTAACAGAGGATGCTGTGCAAAACAAAAAAAAAGCATCTAATGAGTGACAGTTCTGTGGCTGAAACGCTTTGTTAATGAGCGAGGTCAGAGGAGAATGACCATACTGGCTCAAGCTGACAGGAAGGCAACAGGAACTCATATAACATGCTATAACAGTGGTGTGCGGAAGACCATTTCTGAATGCACAACATGTCAAATCTTGAAGTGGATAGACTACAGCAGCAGAAGGCCATGAACATAAATTCAGTGGCTGCTTTATTAGGTATTCGAGTGTATGTGGCTGCAGAAACAAGTATTGAATGATTGCCCAATTTTGCACCCAATAGCAATTATTCATCATCATATATTTATTTTGAATTTTGTGCATTAAAAGTCAGCATCCAATTGATGCAACTCTTATAAGCTTTGGTGGACACTTATTCATATATTTTTGGGTTCATCATTATCTATGATCATATAAGTGTATCATTGATAGTTCTACGTGCAAATTTCATGCTCAGTACCTCATTCCTTTATGGTGTTACTTGGTGCATGGAAGGTACTTGTGTGTTGGTAAGATGGGGAATTGAATGCATCTCTTTGAGCATAGGGTGTATGAGGTGTCCAGGGAGGAGTAGCACCTCTGGTGAAGGGGCTTGTCGTGTCCATTCTGGGACAGCTCACTCACCTTTGGTTCTCCACTGGACAGTCAGCTCTCATCAGTGGCTCCAAGAAGCTGTTCACGTGTGACAGCGGCAACACCCCAGTACACCCCTTCAACAGGTGGGCTAAACCACATGAGGGAAGCTGGTGGCCTCATACCCTGGTGATTTAAGGACGTGCCCATCCCAGCACGCCAAGTCAGCTCCAGGGGACTTGGCGGATGAGATCTGCAGTGAGTTTGCAACCAAGTTTGTGACTCATGTTTGTCCCACTGGAACTGGACTTCCTGGGTCGAGAGAGTGGAACTGCCCCAGTGCAACGGCTTTTCCACTTTAAAAACTCAGTCGGACAGGTTTCCTGCCATCGGCATACATGATGGACAACCAACACCATTCGAGCATAGACCAACAAATTCACTCATGTACTAAGGAAAGTGGAATGAAAAGCGTTCTGGCTAGAAGAGGTACAATTATTTGATTTCAATTAATAATTTCACTAGACAAAATTGACTTGTATTTTGAGGCAGTTAATTTGAATTTTCATTGATTTACATTATCAAAATTGCCCAAAATCAGAGATCTGGGGCAAACAATTTAGAAATGATTGCATACCATTAAAGGCTTTATATAATCACCTGTCATAATATTAGGAGTAATGTTGGGAGTATGTCACTAAAGACTCTATCAATTTGCTACAGATGTATTGTGGAGTACATTCTCAATGGATGCATCAGCATCTGTTAAGGAGGCTCCAAAGCACAGGGTTGAGAAAAGCTGCAGACGGCTGTGGCCTCAGCCAGCTCTATCATGGGCACTAGCTTCCCCACCATCAAGGGCATCTTCAAAAAGCAATGCCTCAGGAGTCAAGGCCTCCATCGTCAAGGACCCTCACCACACAGAACATGCCTTCTTCTCATTACTAACATCTGGTGGGAGGTACCGCAGCCCAAAGATAAACATTCCACGTTTTACGAACAGCATTTTCCCCTCTACCACCAGATTTCTGAACAGTCCATGAATCCATGAATGCTACCTCACTTTTCACATAAGAACATAAGCAATAGGAGCAGGAGGAGGCCATCTGGCCCATTGAGCCTGCTTCGCCATTCAATAAGATCATGGCTGATCTGACCATGGACTCATCACCACCAATCTGCCTTTCCCCATAAGCCTTAATTCCCTTCCTATGCAAAAATCTATCCAACCTTGACTTAAGTATATTTATTGAGGTAGCACCACTATTTCATTGGGCAGAGAATTCCACAGGTTCACCACTCACTGGGAAAAGCAGTTCCTCCTCATCTCCATCCTAAATCTACTCCCCTGAATCTTGAGGCTATCTTCCCTTGTTCTATTCTCACCTACCAGTGGAAACAACTTTCCTTCCTCTATCTTATATACCCCTTTCAGAATTTTACATGTTTCTATAAGATCTGCTCTCATTCTTCTCAACTCCAGCGAGTACAGTCCCGGGTGACTCAATCTCTCATAGAAACATAGAACATAGAAAACCTACAGCACAATACAGGCCCTTTGGCCCACAATGCTGTGCTGAACATGTCCTTACCTTAGAAATTACCTAGGGTTACCCATAGCCCTCTATTTTCCTAAGCTCCATGTACCTATCCAGGAGTCTCTAAAAAGTCCCAATCGTATCAGTCTCCACCACCATCGCAGGCAGCCCATTCCACGCACTCCCCACTTTCTGCATAAAAAACTTAACCCTGACTTCTTCTCTGTATCTACTTCCAAGCACCTTAAAACTGTGCCCTCTCGTGCTAGTCATCTTGGCCGTGGGGAAAAAAAAATCTGACTATCCGCACAATCAATGCCTCTCATCATCTTATACATATACACCTCAATCAGGTCACCTATTATCCTCCATCACTCCAAGGAGAAAAGGCCAAGTTTACTCAAACTATTCTCATAAGGCATGCTCCCCAATCCAGGCAACATCCTTGTAAATTTCTTCTGCACACTTTCTATGGTTTCCACATCCTTCCTTTAGTGAGGTGACCAGAACTGAACACAGAACTCCAAGACGAGTCTGACTAGGGTTTGATACAGCTGCAACATTACCTCTTGGCTCCTAAATTCAATCCCATGATTGATGAAGGCCAATGCACCATATGCCTTCTTAACCACAGAGTAAACCTGTGCAGCAACTTGTGTGTCCTATGGATTCAGACCCCAAGATCCCTCTGATCCTCCACACTGCCAAGAGTCTTACCATTAATACTATATTCTGCCATCATATTTGACCTACCAAAATGAACCACCTCACACTTATCTGGGTTGAACTCCATCTGCCACTTCTCAGCCCAGTTTTACATCCTATCAATGTCCCGCTGTAACCTGACAGCCATCCACACTATTCACAATACCCCAACCTTTGTGTCATCAGAAAATTTACTAACCCATCCCTCCACTTCCTCATCCAGGTCATTTATAAACATCATGAAAAATAGGGGTCCCAGAACAGATCCCTGAGGCTCACCACTAGTGACCGACCTCCTTGCAGAATATGACCCATCTACAACCACTCTTTGTCTTCTGCTGACAAGCCAGTTCTGGATCGACAAAGCAATGTCCCTTTGGATCCCATGTCTCCTTACTTACTCAATAAGCCTTGCATTGGGTACCTTATCAAATACCTTGCTGAAATTCATATACACTACATCTACTGCTCTTCCTTCATCAATGTGTGTAGTCACATCCTCAAAAAATTCAACCAGGCTCATAAGGCATGATCTGTCTTTGACAAAGTCATGCTGATTATTCCTAATCATATTATACCTCTCCAAATGTTCATAAATCCTGCCTTTCAGGATCTTTTCCATCAACTTACCAACCAATGAAGTAAGACTCACTGGTATATAATTTCCTGGGCTGTCTCTACACACTATCTTAAATGAAGGAACAACATCCGCAACCCTCCAATCCTTTGGAACCTCCCCCATCCCCATTGATGATGCAAAGATCATTGCCAGAGGCTCAGCAATCTCCTTCCTCGCCTCCCACAGTAGTCTGGGGTATATCTCATCCGGTCCCAATGTCTTATCCAACTTGATGCTTTCCAAAAGCTCCAGCACATCTTCTTTCTTAACATCTACATGCTCAAGCTTTTCAGTCTGCTCTAAGTCATCCCTACAATCGCAAAGATCCTTTTCTGTAGTGAATACTGAAGCAAAGTATTCATTAAGTACCTCTGCTATCTTCCATACACAATTTTCCACTGTCACACTTGATCGGTACTATTCTCTTCGTCTTATCCTCTTGCTTCTCACATACTTGTAGAACGCCTTGGGGGTTTCCTTAACCCTGTCTACCAAGGCCTCCTCATAGCCCCTTCTGGCTCTCCTAATTCCATTCTTAAACTCCTTCCTACTAGCCTTATAAGCTTCTAGATCTCTATCATTACCTAGTTTTTTGAACCTTTCATAAGGTCTTCTTTTCTTCTTGACTAGATTTCCAACAGCCTTTGTACACCACAGTTCCTAAACCCTACCATCCTTTCCCTGACTTATTGGCATGTATCTATGCAGAACTCCACACAATTATCCCCAAAACATTTGCCACATTTCTTCCGTAAGTTTCCCTGAGAACATCTGTTTCCAATTTATGCTTCCAAGTACCTGCCTGATAGCCTCGTATTTCCCCTTACTCCAATAAAATGCTTTCCTAACTTGTCTGTTCCTATCCCTCGCCAATGTTATGGTAAAGGAGATAGAATTGTGATCACTATCTCCAAACTGCTCTCCCACTGAGAGTTCTGACACCTGACCAGGTTCATTTCCCAATACCAGATCAAGTACAACCTCTCCTCTTGTAGGCTTATCTACTTACTGTGTCAAGAAACCCTCCTGAACACACCTAACAAACTTCACCCCATCTAAACATCTTGCTCTAGGAAGATGCCAACCAATATTTGAGAAATGAAATTCTCCCCCCCCACAACAACCCGGTTATTATTACACCTTTCCAGAATCTGTCTCCCTATCTTCTCCTCGATGTCCCTGTTACTATTGGGTGGTCTGTAAAAAAACACCCAATTATTATTGAGTTATTGACCCCTTCCTGTTCCTAACTTTCACCCATAGAGACTCCGTAGACAATCCCTCCATGACTTCCTCCTTTTCTGCAGCTGTGACACTATCTCTTATCAACAACGTCACATTCCCACCTCTTTTCCCTCCTTCCCTGTCCTTTCTGAAACATCTAAAGCCTGGCACTCGAAGTATCCATTCCTGCCCCTGAGCCATCCAAGTCTCTGCAATGGCCACAACATCATAGCTCCAAGTACTGATCCATGCTCTAAGCTTATCCACTTTGTTCATAATACTCCTTGCATTTCAATAGATACATCTCAAACCATCAGTCTGAGTGTGTCCCTTCTCTATCACCTGCCTATTCTTCAAGCTTTCTCTATTTGTGAGCCAACCGCCTCTTCCTCCGTCTCTTCAGTTTGGTTCCTACTCCCCAGCAATTCTAGTTTAAACTCTCTCCAATAGCCTTTGCAAACCTCCCCACCAGAATATTTGTCCCTTTGGGATTTGAGTGCAACCTGTCCTTTTTGAACAGGTCACGCCTACCCCAAAAGAGGTCCCAATGATCCAGAAATCTGAATCCCTGCCCTCTGCTCCTATCTCTCAGCTACACATTTATCCTCCAGCTCATTCTATTCCTATATCCACTGTCGTGTGGAACAGGCGGTAACCCTTCATGGTCTAACCCCCCTCATCTCTGGAATCAACCTGGTGAACCTCCTTTTCAATGTCTCCAAAGTCAATACATCCCTCCTCATCCAGAAGACCAGGAGACCAGGAGACCAGAACTGCATGCAGTACTTTAGGTACCCTTTTATAATCCCTTTTTGCAAGATTTATTTATTTACTTTTTTATTGCTTATTGTATACAGTAACTTTTATTCTTACACTGTACTGCTGCCACAAAACAACAAAATTTCAGAAACTGTGTCAATGTTGATAAACTTGATTCTGATAAACATGAAACTATAATATACAGTAAGTCTTACTTTAAATCATTGCATTCTATTTGCTGTTCTCATAGCTGGAAAGTTTCTAGAGCAATAAACAATCTGCTGGAGCAACTCAGTGTGTCAAGTAGCATCTGTGGGAGAGCAGGTGTGGGGGGATGGAATCATCAACATTTTGGGTTGAAATCCTGCATCAGAAATGAGAGTGAAGAGGGGAGATGGCCAGTGTCAATAAGAGAGGGGGAATGATGAGATACCAGCCTAGGTTGATTGCTGGACTGAGGAGGGGTCTAAGATGAGGGGATGTAGTTGGGAAATGGTGGCAGGTCGGTGGATGGAAGCAAAGAGGAACACATTTGAGACAGATGGAGCAAGATGGCGGGAGGAGAGTGTGAAGGTTTCCTCACTCCCAGGGACGAGGTGTCCAAAGTATCAAGAGACTGGCTTAGACAGGTGTACAGAGACTGGTGGCCTTTGAGAGAGACCCTGGGTTCACAAAGAAATATTTTCAAGGTGCTCTTTAGCACAGCCCCACTGACATGGAGCAGACCCATTAGATTATCAATGCTTAACTCTGAGTGCTAAAAGATTGACCATAGCCTAAGATCTGTCCAAGACAACGACATCTATCTGCCCACCTACTCCATTTTAGTTCTGCCAATAGAATTCCTATAGTCCAGCATGCTCAGAGCTTTAGAGGTGCCCGACCAGCAGATATTCCATATTATTGTTATTCTACATATTGCACAGTAAAAATATATATTTTCCAGCGAGCCTGGTAAATTTAAAGGGGACTTGGGTAGCAGGGCCCTGTTAAGTTAAAGAGGAGTATAGGAAATAAAATCAGATATGCTTCAAAAAATGGCCAGTGGATCCATGTAAGAATGTAGGGACTCGGCCCTGGTGAGTGGAAAGGAACACAAGAACCAGGGTCACATTGAGTGGGCAGTGATCATGGCAAACATCATCTTGTGACCCAGGAGCTGAACCCTTGGGATTTTCAGATAGTGTATAATGAATTATTAGAGCTTAATTGTATGTACCAAAAATAAACTGCAGTGCAAGCAGAAGAACATCCTGTCACAATGCCACGAGGGGTTTCTGAGATCATCTAGAATTATCATTGTTATGTGCCTTGTCATATGATGTAGGTGATCATGGTCTCATGACCACGATAGTTCTCAGCAAATTTTTCTGTAGAAGTGGTTTGCCATTGCCTTCTTCTGGACAGTGACTTTACAGGACGGGGGACCCCAGCCATTATCAATACTCCTCAGAGACTGTCTGCCTGGTGTCAGTGGTCACATAACCAGGACTTGAGATCTGCAACAGCTGCTCAAACGACCGTCCACCACCTGCTCCCATGGCTTCTCATGACCCTAATCAGGGGGCTAAGCAGGTGCAGCACCTTGCTCAGAGGTGATCAGCAGGCCAGCAGAGGGAAGGAGCACCTTACACCTCCTTCTGTACAGACATATCTCCACCCCACCACCAGGGAATTCACCTCGGGTACTCTCTGGGGTTGTGACTCTATTCCTAACCAAGTATACACTCATCTCAGGGCAAATCTGACAGAAGCCAACTGGATCGAGTGCTGAGGTAAAGGGATATGTTAAGTGAGGAAACTGCACAGGGGGCCCAAGTTCTCGAGAAATTAGATGAGCAAGAGGTCAGCTCACTGAATGTGTATGACTCTTACAGGGTTTGGAAGGGTTGATGATGATGTGCTCCTTTGGCTCCATGATGGGACGAGAACATAAAGCTATGAATTGGTAATTGGTTGGTTATTGTCATATGTTGAATACCAATGAATTGATCCACTTGACCCGAAACAGGAGTGTGTGGGCCATGGCAGTCAAAGCTCAAACTAGGCATGGCACTTGATGATGATTGTCATATGTACCGAGTCTTACAGAGGAAGGCTTTGTCTTGTATGCCATCCATTTAGATAATTTCAAAATAACGTCACTGAGGTATTAGAGAGAGAAAAGCAAAAGCAGAAAGCAGGGTGCTGTGTTGCTGCCTCAGGATAAAATGTTGGACACTTTGGACCGAGAGGAGGACGAAACATCTTCTAGTTAATATTTAGAACTTTCTACCACAGGAAACTGTGGATAGCTATTTATTGGACATACAGTACCAAAGCTAAAACTGGCAGATTTTTGCACAGATAGAATTAAGTTATATGCATATAGAGTGGAAATGTGAAATTGATATTTTAAAAAACTAGCAGTTGAATGGTAGAGCAGATTCTGCAGATGCTGGAAATCCAGAACAGTACACACAAAATGCTGGAGGAACTCAGCAGGTCAGGCTGAGGAATAAACAGTCAATGTTTTGAACTGAGACCCTTTGTCAGGACTGGAGAGGAAGGGGGGAAAGTCCAGAACAAGAAGGAAAGGAAGGAGTACAAGCTGGGAGGCAATAGATGAAGCCAGATGAGGGATAGGTAGGTGGATGAGGAAGGGGGGCTGAAGTGGAAAGCTGGGAGATGATAGTAGAAAAAGTAAAGGGCTGAAAGTGAAGTAATCTGAAGAGAGAGGAGAGTGGACCATGGGAGAACTGGCACCAAAGAGAGATGTATCAAACTTCCTAGATTGTATGGGACCTATTAGTGCGGCAACTGAGCTCGACGAAGGAGTGTTTCTCGCAGGTCAGAGGCGGTGATTTAAAACGAGAGCTTCATGAGTCCATTGTGTGGGGCCTATCTGTGGCAGGAACTGAGCTCGATGAACTAAATTAAAGAAGGGTTAAGCGGAGTGGCCATTATTGGGAATAGGCCAGTGGCGAGAGTAGAAACGACGGGCTTTTGCTCACTCAGGCTTCAGCGAAAGCAGGCTTTGGCAAGGTAGGTGGGTAAGTGAACTTTGTTTTTGGTTTCTCTTTGCAATTTTTTTTGAGGAATAGCGAGCATGTTGGTAGAGTTAGTGTTTTGCTCTGGGTGTCCGATGT
Organism: Hypanus sabinus; assembly: GCF_030144855.1. NCBI lineage: Eukaryota > Metazoa > Chordata > Chondrichthyes > Myliobatiformes > Dasyatidae > Hypanus > Hypanus sabinus. The sequence continues at coordinate 37,760,394 of NC_082727.1, read as the reverse complement.
GGGAATCCTGGGAATCTCCCAGACTTCTGGAGCTGCGGCAAGATGACCTACAGATTAGGGAGAGGGAACAGCAGCTAAATAGGAGCTACAGGGAGCTAGTCACCGCGAGGTTGCAGGAATTAGATAAGTGGGTGACGGTCAGGGAAGTGAGGGGAAGAACTCAGATTGTAGAGAGCATCCCTGTGGCCATCCCCCTCTGTAATTGTTATCTCGTTTCTGATGCAGTTGATGGGGATGAACCAACAGAGTATGACCATGGCAATCAGGTCTCTGGCACTGACCCTGGTTCCGTGGTGCAGAGGGGAAAGAGGAAGATGAGGAATGTGGTAGTCATAGGGGATTCCATAGTGAGGGGAACAAACAAGAGGCTCTGTCAGCCTGATAGAGTGGTGTGCTGCCTCCCAGGTGCCAGGGTACAGGATGTCTCGGATTGGGTGTAGAGTATTCTGAAGGGAGAGGGTGAACAGCCAGAAGTCTTTTTACATGTTGGTGCCAATGACATAGGTAGAAAAAGGGAGGAGGTCCTGAAGAGAGAATTCAAGGAGTTAGGAAGGAAACTGAATAGCAGGACCTCTAGGGTAGTAACCTCAGGATTGCTGCCTGTGCCACGTGCTAGCGAGTGCAAGAATAGCATGATCAGGCCTATTAATGTGTGCCTGAGAGACTGGAGGCAGGACTTCAGATTCCTGGATCATTGGGGGAGGTACGGCCTGTACAAAAAGGACGGGTTACACCTGAACCCAACGGGGTCCAGTATCCTAGCCGGCACATTTAATAGAGATGCTAGAGTGGGTTTAAACTAGTTTGGCAGGGGGATGGGAACTGGAGTGATAGGGCTGAGGAAGTGGAAAACAGAAATAAATCAAAGATAGCTTGCAACAGAGATTATAGAGAGATGAGGCTTAATCAAAGCCAGTAGCATGAGTTACAGGGCAATAGAGTCGTGGTGCAGTTAAAACAGAAAGCAACAAATACTGGACTGAAAGTGTTGTATTTGAACACATGCAGCATAACAAATAAAATGGACGATATTGAAATTCAGCTACAGGTTGGCAAATATGATGTTGTGGCCATCTCTGAAACTTGGCTAAAGGATGACTGCCATTGAGAGCTGAACGTCCAAGGATATACGGCATATCGAAAAGATAGGTTAGTAGGCAAAAGGGGTGGTGTGGCCCTGTGTTTAAGAAATAAGATTAAATAATTGGAAAGAGATGACATAGGATTGGTCTCTCTGGGTTGAGTTAAAGAATAGCAAGGGTAAAAGAACCCTAATGGCAGTTGTATACAGGCCTCCAAACAGCAGCCAGGATGTGGAATACAAATTACAGCAGGAGATAGAAAAGGTGTGTCAAAAAGGCAATGTCATGATAATCGTTGGGGATTTTAACATGAAAGTGGATTGGGAAAACCAGGTCAGTCCTGGACCTCAAGAGAGAGAATTTGTAGAATGTCTAAGGGATGGCTTTTTAGAACAGCTTGTTGTTGAGCCCTCTAGGGGATCGGCTGTGCTGATTGGGTGTTGTGCAATGATCCGGAGGTGATAAGAGAACTTTAAGGTTAAGGAACCCTTACAGAACAGTGATCACAATATGATCAAGTTTACATTAAAATTTGAAAGGGACAAAATAAAATCCAATGTGTCGGTATTTCAGTGGAATAAAGGAAATTACAATGGCATGAGAGGAGAACTGGCCAAAGTTGACTGGAAAAGGGACATTTGCAGGAAGGACAGCAGAACAACACTGGCTGTAGTTTCTGCGAAAAATGAGGGAAATGCAAGACAGATATACTCCAAATAAGAAAAAATTTTCAAAGGGAAGAAGGATACTACTGTGGCTGACAAGTGAGGTCAGAGCCAAAGTAAAAGTAAAAGAGAGGGCATACAAGGAAGCCAGAACTAGTGGAAAGACAGAGGATTGGGGCGCTCTCAAAAACTTGCAGAAGGAAACTAAGAAGGTCATTCAGAAGGAAAAGATGAATTATGAGAGGAAGCTGACGATTAATATTAAAGAAGATACTAAAAGCTTTTTTAAGTATATATAAGGTAAAACAGATTTGATGGTAGATATAAGACCAATACAAAATGACGCTGGAGGTATCGTAATGACAGACGCAGAGATGGCAAAGGAATTGAATGCATATTTTACATCAGTCTTCACAGTGGAAAGCACCTACAGTACACCAGACATTCAAGACTGTCAGGGAAGTGAAGTTTGTGCAGTGAAAATTACGACTGAGGCGGTGCTCAGGAAGCTTAATGGTCTGAGGGTGGATAAATCTCCTGGACCTGATGGAATACACCCTCGGGTTCTGAAGGAAATAGCTGGAGAGATTGCGGAGGCATTAACGATGATCTTTCAAGAATCGATGGATTCTGGCATTGTACCAGAATCCCAGAGAATTGCAGATGTTACTCTGCTATTTAAGAAGAGTGGGAGGCAGCAGAAAGGAAACTATAGACCTGTTAGTCTGACATCAGTAGGGATGAGATTACGGAGTACCTGGAGGCACATGACAAGATAGGCCAAAGCCAGCATGGTTTCCTGAAAGGAAAATCCTTCCTCACAAACCTACTGCAATTCTTTGAGGAAATTACAAGCTGGATAGACAAAGGAGATGCAGTAGACGTGGTGAACTTGGATTTTCAGAAGGCCTTTGACAAGGTGCCGCTCATGAGGCTGCTTAGCAAGATTAGAGCCCATGGAATTGCAGGGAAGTTACTAGCGTGGGTGGAGCATTGGCTGGTCGGCAGAAAACAGTGAGTGGGAATAAAGGGATCCTATTCTGGCTGGCTGCTAGTTACCAGTGAAGTTTCACAGGGGTCGGTGATGGGACCACTACTTTTTACAATGTATGTCAATCATTTGAACGGTGGGATTAATGGATTTGTGGCTTAATTTGCCAATGATACAAAGATAGGTGGAGGAGCAGGTAGTGTTGAGGGAACAGAGAGCTTGCAGAGAGACTTAGATAGTTTAGAGGACTGGGCAAAGAAGTGGCAAATGAAATACAAAGTGTGATTGGTGGATGGTTTGTAAAGTGGTTCACTTCTTCAACCAGACAACAACCTTTCAGCAGCACTTTCCAAACTCACGACTCTGAATGCCTGGAAGAATGGAGGCTGTAAGGGCATTGAGATCACCACTAATAGCAAGGTTCCTCTCCAAATCTCACTCTGTGCTCCCTTGGATACGTAACACCATTCCTTCATTGTCAATGGGTTAAATTTTTGGAAATTTCAATTCAGCAATATCCTCAGAATGAATGAAGAATTTGAGGTGGATGACTTGCTGCCCTCTTTGGCAACATGTTAGTTACACTAATGACAGCTCAAACTTGCAAAATAATTTAAAATGTTTAAACATTCTTCATTGCTAGATACTGAATCCTGGTGTTTTTCATCTCTGAATGCACAACATGTTAAACCTCAAAGTGGATGAGTTATTGTAGTAGAAAACCACAAACGTATGGTCAGTGATCATTTTATTCGGTACAGAAGGTGTTAAGAAGGCTCATTGTCAACAATTACTATACTCTAATCAGTCTTGGGGCTTGATGCAAGATGTTTCTGTCCATGGGGAAGTTGCTGCTGGGGTTGCATCACATGCTAGGATGAATCATGAATTTTTTATCTTTCTGTTAATCTGAACAAGGCTTCAGGTTGTTCGTTGGTTAAGTTCCTTCTACTTCACATTCATCCAAAAATATATATAAGAACTGGGAAATGTCTGCACCCTATACATTTGTCTGATTTGTGCATAAACAGCTTGGGGAAATGAGAAAAAATCAGTTCTTCCTTATGCTGTCATGTAAAAGATAAAATTTCACCTTGAGATTCCTTTTTGCTTGAGACTGAATTTAGATGGATTTTCGTTCAGAATTGCTTCCCGGCAAACTTTCACAACTTCACAGTTTTACTTGCTACTTATACTTGAAGCCTGCAAAACTGAGAAGCCAGCCAAAAATCATGATGTATTGATCATTTTGTAACTTTAAATGGAACTTGAAAGTGCATTAAATTCTCTGTGCTGGCTTTAGAGTACATTACCTGAAGAGGAGGAAAGATCTTCTTCAGAGAGAAGAGACATTTACTCCAGCTACACCCTGCAGAATTTTTAACACTTTCCCTTTAAAATGAATAACCCACCTTCTCTTGCTTTATTCCAAGGAGTCCTTGTTAGGACCATTGCCCATTTTGATATACATTAGTGTTAATAATAAGAAAAAAATAAATAAGCAGTACAATTTGATAGTGGGATTCAGACATGCAGGTATTGACAAAATTGGCTTTGTTATGGTAGAGTCTGGGGGTGGCAGGACAACTTGGGAAGGAATTTAAAACATATAGGATTAAAATATTGCTATGGTAAAAAATCAGGAATAATACAGAAAATATTGAAAATACTCAGCAGGTCCATGAGAATTTGCAGTGACAAAATCATTGACTTTAGGAAGGGGTATCGTGCACCTATTTGCTCAGTGCTGTTGAAGTTGACAGCTTCAAGTTCCTAGGAGTGAACATCACCAATAGCCTGTCCCAGACCAACCATGTCAATGTCATTGCCAATGTCTCTACTTTCACAGGAGCTTGAAGAACTTTGGCATGTCCCCATTAACCTTACCAACTTTTATTGATGAACCATAGAAAGCATCTTATCTAAATGCATAACAGCTTGGTATGGCAACTGATTGCAAGAAACTGCAAAGAGTTGTGGACACAGCTCAATGCATCATTGAAAACAATTTCCCCTCTCTGGACTCTGACTATACTTCCCAGTGCCTCAGTAAAGTAGTCAGCATAGTCAACATTCCACACACCATGGATATTCTCTGTCCTCTCCTCTCCCATTGAGCAGAGGATACAAAAACCTGAAAGCATATACCACCAGACTAAAGGACAGTTTCTATTCACTGTTTTCAGACTCTAGGACTGACCCCATGCAAATAACATGGACTCTTGACATCATAATCTACCTTGTTATGATCTTCTATTTTATTGTGTACCTGCACTACACTTTCTTTGTAGTGTTTTCACTTTATTTTGCATTGTTATTGTTTTACCTTGTTCTCATCAATGCATAGTGTAATGAATTGATCTGTACAAAGAGTAGGAAAGCCAAGCTTTTCACTGTATCTTGATACATATGACAGTAATAAACCAATATCAATACCAATACCAATACCAATGTTCTGAGTCATAGACTTTCATTAGAACAGGATCTCAGTACGAGACCCTTTGATTTGTTGATATACTGTAGTACAAAAGCATAAAAAAGTTATGGCAGAACTTCATATAATGCTGGCTATATTTCAGCTTCTGTTCATTTCTAAGCTCCAGACCTTGAGAAGGTTGTGACTACAAGGAAGAAGCCAAATAGTATAGCAGGGGTTTTGAGGACAAGGGAAGAGAATTGATGGCTGGGATCAATATACTCATGGTCCTGTATGATAGATAACCTTAAGGTGTTGTGAAGCCTACTCATGCTTTGTTTTGTATGTTATAAGCTTGGTTTGATCTCAGTGGAGTGTGAAAAATTTGACTTGGCTGTTCAAGATCATGAACTCTTTTATTTTCAATGGCAGAAAGAACAGTAGCAAAGATTGACAAAAAGACAATGATGTCACGAAGGAACTCTTCATTTCTATCGAGTAGGTATGATTTGATTGCATGGCCTGAAAAGATGTGGAAGCAGATTCAATTGTAACTTCAAACGCTATTGGATAAGTTATTGAAAGGGCATGTGTGAAGAATTGTGTATGTGAGGAAATGGCAATGAGATTAAATGAAACTTGCTGGATGTCTCCCTTCTGTGCTGAACATTCGTAAGATACTTTGATATTTCTGTGAATGCTCGTAATGAGTCAATATATGAACAAAGCCCACACCAAACTATGAACCAGCAGAGAGGGCACCTTGAAGGAAGGGCACATGGTCTTTACTGCTTGCTGCTGTAAATGGATTTAAAGTGCCATTTTATGCAATGAGGAGAACTTATAAATAACAACACACTCATATAAATGGATTACCTATCAACTGTTTTACCTCCAGTTTTCATGTAAGAAAATCAGTTTCTGGCAAGTTAAAGGTACACACCCATATTTGTCTGACTAGATTTATAAAAAATAATTTAAACATAGTTGGACTGGTAATGGACAGATAGTATATGCTATCATTAAAGTATTACAGTTGTCTCGAAAGCCAAAGCTATTTGTTAGGACATACGAAAGTTAGTCTGATTTTACCAGTGTGCAGAATATTTACTTTGTAATTTCTTGCTGCAGTCAGTATTTTATTTGACATCTTGTAGATAATAACATATATTTTGCTTTGCAACTTTTGCACCTGCTGGCAAATTTCCCAGTTCAAGTATGAATATTATACTATCTGTGGACATAGATAGTTGTAAAAAGAAATAGAATGACAATGGGCCCAGTGACAGAATAGAACAAATAAAACTGCTAGACCTCACAAAGTAAAGTGGTGGATAAAATGCATTGGAATCGGGATGTGAAGAAACCAGGTATTAGCAGGTTTTAGCTGAACTTCCAATGCATATCTCATTATCCATTGTCACTTGCTGTTGAATGATCATTAATGTCTTCACACAGAATGACAGGGAACACTGCTGTGCATATAGTCTCTTCAGGGAAAGGTAGTTGGCCATCATTTGCAAAACCCTCATAACCGATCATCCTTACTACATTAATTTCCCACACATCCCACAATTTCTTCCAAATTCTAAAATATAGATGATGTACAATTTCTTCCAACTTCTAAATTATAGAAGGTGGAAAAAATAACTGCATCATTGTCATGGAGGAGTTCAACTCCCTTTTTTTAGATTGGCACCTCCTTAGTGCAAAAGGTGCAGATGGGGCAGAAGTTATTAGGTGTGTCAAGAAGGATTCTGAGGGGATGACTAGAGGCGAGGCAATACTGGCATTAGGTAGTGAAACTGGTTCAGTGACAGATTTCTCAGTGGGTGACAGTGATCACGCAACCCTGACCCTTACCATATGCCTTAGACAGGAATAAGAGCAGATGATATGGAAAATATTGAACTGGAGGAGGGTGAATTTTGATGCTATTAGTTGTGGAGGTTGTTAAGGGAGCACTTGCTTGGATTTCTGAATAGATCTGTCCCATTGAGGCAGGAAAAGGAGGGTAGAGTGAAGGAACAATGTTTGACAAGAGACGTGGAACATCTAGTCAAGAAGAAGAAGGAAGCATGCTTACTGTCTAGGAAGAAAATTTCAGACAGGTTTCTAGACAGTTATGAAGTAGCCAGGAAGATGCTGAAGAATGGACTTAGAAAGGCAAAGGGCAAATGAGACCTTGGTGGGTAGGAGTAATGAAAACCCTGGGGCATTTTACATGTACCTGTAGAACACGAAGATTACTATAGGACAGTTATGGATTGAAGAGGAAACATCTGCTTAGAGTTGGAGAAGTTAGGGAAGGTCCTTAGTGAATACCTTGCTTCAGAATTTACCAGTGAGAGGGAACTTGACAAATATGAGGGCAGTGTAAAGCAGGCTAAAGTGTTTGAACATGTCAACATTAAGAAAGATGATGATAGATAAATTCCTAGGGCCAGATGGGATATATCCCAGGTTACTATAGGAAGCGAGGAGGAGATTGTGGCACCTTTGGCAATGACCTTTATATCCTCATTGGCCACAAGAGTAGTACTGGAAGATTAGTGGGTGGCAAATTTTATTCCTTTGTTCAAGAAAGCTAATAGGAATAATCCTGGGAACTATGGACCAGTGAGTCTTTTGTTACATGGGCAAACTATTGGAAAGAATTCTCAGAGACAGAATTTATGAGCATTTGGAGAGCATGGTCTATTTATGGATAGTCTGCATGGCTTTGTGAAGGCAGGTAGTGTATTTGGATTTTAGAGAGGCATTTAAGAAGGTTCCCCATGGCAGCCTCATTCAGAAAGTCATGAAACTTGGGATCCAGGAAAACTTGGTTGTGTCTATTCAGAATTGGCTTGCCTACAGAAGGCAGGGGGTGGTACTAGATGGAGTGTATTCTGCCAGAATGTCAGTGATCTGTGGTGTTCCACACCAGCTGGTTGTGATGTTTATAAATGACTTGGATAAGGAAGTGAAAGTGTGGGTTCGTAAGCTTGCAGATGAAGCGAGGGTTGGTGGCGTCGTGGAATGTATAGAAGGTTGGTGTAGGTCACAACAGGACATTGACAGGATGCAGACTTGGGCTGGGAAGTGGTAGATGGAGTTCAACCCAGCAGAGTGTGAAGTGATTCACTTTGGAGTGTCTCATTTGAAGGTGGTATATAGGGTTAATGGCAGGATTTGTAACAGGGCAGACGAACAGAGGGAAATTGGGATCTATTTCCGTAGATCACTTAACGTTGCTGCACAAGTTGATAGGGTGATTAAGAAGGTGTATGGTATGTTGCCCTTCATTAGTTGGTGGATTAAGTTCAAGAACCATGAGGTAACGTTGCCTTTCTATAAAACTTTGGTTAGACCACACTTGGAGTATTGTGTTCAATACCTGGTCACCTCATGGTAGGAATGATGTGGAAGCTTTTGAGAGGGTGCAGAGGAGATTTACCAGAATGTTGCCTGCATTGGAGAGAATGTCATACGAAGAAAGGCTGAGTGAGCTACAGCTTTTCTCTTTGGAGCAAAGGAGGATAAGAGTTAAGAGGATAGAGCTGTAACAGTTGATTTTATATATTTAGTGTATGGTAGGCCCTTTGATCCACAATGCCCCACCAACCCCCAACAAACCCAACTGACCCTGACCTAATCATGGGACAATTTACAATGACTAGTTAACCTACACAGTGCATCTTTGCACTGCTGGAAGAATCTGGAGGGCCTGGAGTAAACTCACGTATTCCATGGGAGGACATACAGACCACTGAACTCTGGGATGCTTTGTATTGTAATAGATTCATGCTATTAAGAGGCGTAAATGAGGTGGTCAACCAGATACTTTTTCCCAGGGTGGGAATGGCTAATATGGGGGGGGGGGCAGGGTACATACAGTAACTTTAAGGTGATTGGAGGAAAGTTAAGAGGAGGGGATGTCAGAAGTAGGCTTTTTACACAGAGAGTGGTGGGTGAATGGAGTGCACTGCCGTGGGTGGTGGTAGAGACAGGTACATTAGGGGTATTTAAGAAACTCTTAGCTTGAGATAAAGTGGAGGGCTCTGTGGGAGAGAAAGGTTAGGTTGATATCAAAGTTGGTAAAAGGGTAGGTAAAACATTGTGGGCCAAAGGTTCTTTATAGAGCCGCATTTCCCTATGTTCAAGAGTGTCTCTTATGCTTCCCCATTGGCTCATTATGACCATTCTTTCAGGTACCTCAGTATTCCAACCTGGATAGGCCTTGCTGCTGAGTGGGAAGCTGTAAGGAATGATTTAATTGTGCATTTGTGCTTGTTCCGGTAGAGTGTGGCCTTGCATACATGTGCAGTGTATCCTTTATTTGCAAAAGAATATGCAAGTACCCTGAGCATAATCAGAAAAGAGCATAGAATGAATTTTTAAATACCTTTTGTTACAGAGGCAGGCAAGAAGACAGCTAGTCACTCACAGGCGCCTGATCACACATTGGTACTTTGCCTTCCCCAGCTGCTAGTTTAGACATGGTGCATGCGGTGAGCCATCAGTAGCAAGTAGCCAAGGTAAGCAGTAAGGCTGTTACTGGTGCCAGCTTTGGAAGATAAAGTCTCATAATGTTTTGTTCAAGAAATCAAATGGGTTATGGAAGAGGCTGATGGGAATTTACATCAGTGTGTTTGAAGCACTAATACCCCTGAGTAAAGGCCTGCGTGAAGTTCTTTGCCAAAACTTTCAGCAGAGTCTGGAGTCAGAGCCTCCTTTTCAACTTCATGCCAACATTCTCTTTGGATCTCTATATTCAAACAGGCACATTTTCCAGATTTCATTGACAACCCACACCCCTAAGCACTTCTCCTGGCTATCACTACCCTCACTATACTCACTGACACTCAGGTAGGGCTCACATTTGAGAACTTCTAATGCTGGTCTTGGAAAAATCACAGTGAGTGCATCATTGGCATTGAACTTCCGAGGCTGTTTCCATCATTCTTGCTGCCCACCATTCTTTCATTAGTGTTAGTATTGTCAAGATGTTCATGCTGGTAGCAATTTCGCAAGCAATTCAGTTTTCCTCAACATTTCTTGCTCTGTTGAACTCTTTTGACCATTCTTTAAAATCTTTTTATTCAACAGGACTTTAAATAGAATATTTCCTGAGCTTTGAAGTAGCTGTTCCTTCACAAGATATACACATAGAACTGTAGCTAGAGTTATGGCACACTCAGGGAGAACAAAAGTTTCAACTTCTTAAAAGAAAGTTTATTTAAATTTTTGTAACTCATTATTTACTCTGCAAATATTGTTGAAATAATTAAATGCTAATGAACTTTTAATACATAAAAAATCAAACTGCAGAAAGGTAATGCATTATTTTACTAATTTATTGTACACATACTTTATCCTTGTGTCATAAGGAACTTAAGATAATCACCTTAGCACCTTTGTGGTAGACTATCAGAAAAAGGACTCATTTAATCTTTGCAAAAGGGAATTCTCTCAATCTGTGGAACTACACACTATGAAAGGTTTTATTTAGATAGCATTTTAAAATCACCCTTGGGCTGTTTTGCTTATTTGGCAAAGTTTGTAACTGAATTTAATTGAATTTGTTTCTAGTGAATGTGCATCACTTCTGCAAAGAAATGACTTCTTTGGAAGTTGGGCATAATTCTAAAGCTGTTGGATTGGAGAGCCCCTGATAATGGATTGCACATTGACTTCACAGCCATTATTGCAATGTGGCCAGCGTTGTGTGCTATAATATCTCCACCGTTACCCCAGCCACTAATCAACTTTATCCTTGAATAGAGATTTAGCATAATTAAATCTCTATTCATTGAACTTGGCCAGAAATCCAGAAGAGAAACCATTCCAAACCCTACTGCTATGCCTCTCAGTGGTGTATCTGCCGTTTGATGACGTAATTAAGACCATAAGACATCAGAGCAGAATTAAGCTATTTGGCCCATCAAGTCTGCTCTTTCATTTGATCATAACTGGACATCATGATCTGGATCCTTATAACTGTTCTGGCAATGAAGTCCAAGGCTTTAAGCCACCAAAGAAAATCTGAATCTGGGTAATCCTCAGTTGTTTGAGACCAGGCCATGGAAGATATGGCCACTTTCTGCGAGTGAAATATGAAAAATAAATACAATTGTGATTGTGGCCGTCCAAGACTGGTCATTATGTGCATGATAGATCTGTTGCTTGGTAATATCATGAGCAGACAATAAGCAGCATGGGTGGGATCCTTTATGATATTGCTGGCGTTTCTCCAGTGCCTTCTGTATATACATCCCTGATGGCATGTAGGCTAGTGCTGGTGAAGTGTTGGACAGTTTTAATTACCCTTTGTAGAGCCCTCTTGTCTGCCACAGTGCTGTTAGCAATCCACATGGTGTTGTAGCATGTTAGGATGCTCTCAACTGCACACCTGTAGGAGGTCGTGAGTATTGATGTGCATAGATCAGCTCTCTTCAGCCTCTTCACAAAGAAGAGGCTTTTGTGAGCTTTCTTAACAGTGGAGGATGTGTCTGGGACCATGAGAGTTTGTGTGGGATGAGCACTCCCAGGAGTTGGAACTGCTTGCAGTTTCCGCGGCTGTGCTGTTGTACAGAAGGGTCTGAGTGGTATGGGCTTTCCTGAAGTCGATAACCAATTCCTTTGTCTTTGCCTCTGTTTTAACTAGGGAGACAGACACAGAGTCTATAGAACTGAGGCAAACCAATAGTGATGTCAGGGGCCATATCTGCATTACTGAAGATGTCTTGAGGATCAGTCCTCAGGGCCAAACAAGCTGTCCCCTCAAACCTTGTGCACTGGCCCTGGCAGAGGTATTTTAAAAATCCTTAACAACAATGAGGTGTCGGGGGAATCAGAGGATAGCTTATACTATGCCGTTGTTCAAGAAAAAGGCAGGAAATTATCAGAGGGTGAACCTGATGCCAGTAAATTATTGGAAGATACTCTAAACGACAGGATTTATAAATATTTGAATAGACAGTGCCTGATTAAGAATAGTCAACATGGCTTTATGTGTGGTAGATAGTATCTAACCAATCTTATAGTTTTATTGAGGAGGTTTCCAGGAAAGCTGATGAAGGAAAGGCAGCGGACACTCTCTACATGGACATTAGCAAGGCCTTTGACAAAGATCCACATGGGAGGCTGATCCAGAAGATCCAGTCACTTGGCATTCAGGATGAAGCAATAAAATAGATTCAATGTTGACTTAGAGGGAGAAGCCAGTGAGTGATAGTAGATATTTGCCTTTCTGACTAGTGGTGCTGAATCCATTGTCGTTTATCATCTATTTAATGACTTACAGGGTAGGATTTACACAGTGCACAACAGGGCACTGAGGAGTGTAGTAGAACTAAGGGATCTGGGAATACAGATTACAGATCAATAATTCCCTGAAGGTGGCAGATAGGCTAGTAAAAGAAAGCTTTTGGCTCATTGACCTCCATAAATCAGAGCACTGAGTAGTGGAGTTGGGATGATATGTTGAAGATCTATAAGACATTGGCGAGGCCAATTTTGGAGTACTGTCTGTAGATCTGGTCACTTGCCACTGGAAAGAAATTATTAATATTGAAAGAGTGCAGAGAAAATTTGCAAGGATGTTTCCAGGATTTGGGGACCAGAGTTATAGGGAAAGTTTGAATAAACTAGAGCTTTATTACCTGGAGCGTAGGAGAATGAGGGTAAATTTGATAAAGGTGCACAAAATTATGATGGGTAAATGCAAGCAAGCTTTTTCCACTGAGGGTGGGTGAGACTTGAGCTTTAGTTCATAGGTTAAAGGTGAAAAGTGAAATACTTAAAAGCACCTGAGGGAGGAACCTCTTCACTCAGAGGATGGTGAGCTTGAGCAGAAGTGGTAGATATGGATTTGTTTGCAGCCCTTTTAGATAAATTTGGATAAGTATGTAGATTGGGAAAGTGTGAAGGGCTAAGGTCCAGGTTCAGATCGATGGGACTAGACAGAATAACAGTCCGGCACAGACTAGATGGGCCAAAGGGCCTGTTTTTACGCTGCCATGCTCTATGACTCTGTGTCTCTATCCCACTGACTGCACCAGGGGACTCTTCTCAGCTAAATGCAACATTCCCAGACTCCTCCCCTAATAGCAATTCCTGTCCATCAGGGATCATACCAAATGCTGATCTGATCACCTCCACATGCATTGAGCATTCAAGCATGTCTCCCACTCACATCTTGCAGACTGTACACACCACCAATTACTCAACCATGACAGATTTATCATCCACACTCATTACACTGTGGTTATTAGATTTTATCTTTCTCCTGAAAGCTGTGTGTGTCGTTATCACAGGCAGCAGCACCGAGTACTGGGGAAGAGACAATATTGTGAGCTGCCACAGCTGGCAGAGTGGAATCTGAAGGAACTGCTGATATCTTCATTCCTAGTCCTCCTCCTAACACTACACTTAACCCAGATCCATCAAGCCCTTCTCATTTTCAAGTTGCAGATAAGATACTTGTGCATGTGTTATTTTAACTCACTCTCCATTGTGATAAACCTATCCTTTTGCCTTTCTTCCTTTATATATCCAAGGGCTGATAGTACAGTGTTGCCTCACAATACCAGGTACTCTGGATTCAATCTTGGCTTTAGGTGCTGTCTGTCTGGTGTTTGCACGTTCTCCCTGTGACTGTGGACTTCCTCAGGACGTTCTGGTTTCTGCTCACATCCTAATGATGCATGGGTTAATAGCTTCATGTTGTTGAACTCTTCAGAATCGGGCACATTGATCCAACTCATCCATTCTGACTGCAAATTCCATTGACCTGTGTTTGGTCCATATCCCAATAAGTTTTCCTACTGATATACCTCTGCAAATGCCTCTTAATGTCGCAACTGTATCTGCCTCTACCAACTTCTCTGGTAGCTCACTCCAATAACTACCACCATCTGTGTAAACAACTTACTCCCTCGGATTCCATTTGAATCTTTCCCATCTTACCTTAACCTTATGCGTTCTAGTTTTATATCCCCCTACCCTGGGGAAGACTGCAATTACCTACTCTATCTCTGCTCTCATAATCTTAAAAGCCTCCATAAGGTCTCCCCTCATCCTCCATCACTCCAGGAATACAGTCCCATACTATCCAGCGTCTCCCTATAACTCAAGCCCCCTCCTCCACCATCTGAGTGTCCCCTGAATATTTTTTCCTCCCTTTCTAGCATTATAACATCCTTCCTATAACTTGAGGACCAGAAATGCACACAATGCTTTTAGAGCAGATTACATAGAAATTTGTACAATTGTAAAATAAATAAACTCCTACACTCAGTGCCCTAACTGATGAAAGTTATCATATAAAATGCCTTCTTTTCCACTTTCAGGGAACTAGGTATGTATACCCCGAAGTCTTACTGTTCAAAAATACTCTCAGAGTCATGCCAACCCATCGGCATCCAGTCTCTGCAGATTTTCCATTGTTTGTGATTTGATTTTCTCAGGGTCCTGCCTTTCACTGTCCATGCCCCAGTCTGCTTTAACTTCCCAAAATGCATCACTTCACACTGATGCACCATCAATAACTCTCGGAGGCGGGAGGCGAACAATAGGCTTTTATTAGCTGCAAGAGACCACGATTAGCAGCAAGAGACCACCACACAACATCCTGGAGACTGAGGGGGGAAGCAGTGCCTCCAACCGCCTTTATACAGGGGTCTGTGGGAGGAGCCACAGGACCACTCAGCGGAGGGGCTTGCCCAAACAGGTGTATGTAGTTCAACACACACACTTATCTGAGTTCAATTTCATCAGCCATTCCTTTGAGTACTGCCTCAGTTGAGCTAAATCAGAAAGGAGTGGATTTGGAGTGGGGCTGAGAGTCGACGAAGCCCAGGGAAATCGACGGAGGATGGGCGAAGGGGAAACCGTGAGTTCCAACTTGTGCATATTAGACTGTTTCATTACAATGGGTCCTTTTCTTTTTGTTTTTCTTTACTAACCCTTTAGTTTAATTAAGAATTATAAAGCTAAATCGTTTAATTTCATATGGAGTAGTGTCTGTTATTTTGTGGTGCCGATTTGTAACAGGGTAGCACATCACGCAGCATCCACACATACAGGAGGTTTTACATCTCAGGTCGTCTCTACCTGTATCCAGGTAGGACAAGGTCAGCCAAGTAATCAGATTTACCAAAACGTGGTCTGGGCAAGGCAGGCATCCCTCGTCTTAGAATAACAGTGTATTGGGACCTCTGGTGCTACAGGTTATATATGCTGATGGTAATTAGGCAGAGCTTTCTTCAAACAAGCCTGGTTAAAATCCTCGACTATGATATGACATGCGTCAGGATGGACAGTTTCCTGTTTGGAGACAGCATTATGCAGTATCTCAAGTGCCGGATAATAATTTGCTGCTGGTGGTATGTAAAATGGTGGTATTTAACTCCCTTGTTAAATAGATAGATGGCATTTGACCATTTGGTGTTCAATGTCTGAAGGACATGAGTTTGAAGAAACCATCACAACGGAGTACTACTGAGAGTTTATCATGAAACACAGATCTCCACATTTTGCCTTTTCCAAATCAGCAGTTCAGTCCATCCTGTGATTTGACATGCTGTTGGGTCTGGTCACTGTATCTGGCATGTTGGCAGTAAGCCCTGTCTCGGTCAAACAAAGGACAAAACAATCTCTCATTTCCCTACAATATAGCAATCTTGTCCTCAGGTCCTCAATTTTGTTCTGCAGCAACTGCACATGGGCTAACAAAATGCTGGGTAGAGGGGGGTCTCATTCCTTCATGTTTAGCTTGGCTTGGAGCTCCCCTCCTCCCCCCCCCCCCCGCCCCCAACTTGCTTCGGGCCATGGCGATGAACCTTCAATCACTTGCTTGCTTGAGAATTAAGCCCACCAAGTCCTTCATAAGATCGTGAAATCTGCAAGTTGATTTAAAAGTACATTGCTTAAAGGGAAATTACATGTTGCAGATTGCAGTGAGAGTAATTCAAAAGAGGTAACTCCAGAGCTTTTTCTGACCTGCTGGGCATTATTTAACTACAAGATCAACATTAATGAGGTTTCTCAATTAATTACAGCTATACAGCTATTTCCCTGCAGGTGTTCTTTTGTCAGTAATTCATTTCATTGACTTAATAATTACTAATCCAGACTAATGGTTTTACTAGATATCAGATAAAACTTTTTTGTCCTTGCTGAACAAAGGAACCACAATGAGTATTTCCAGAATGAATCTAACCAGGTTAATTTGCCACATGGGTGTAATTGGGCAGTGCAGACTTTTTAGGCCAAAAGGTCCTATTATCTCGAAATAAAAATAAATAAAACATAATAGCCTTGAGTTCCCTTACCACCACTGTCAACATGTTATCCTTATCTCTATGAGATCAATTGAGTTACAGTCCTTTGGATTATTTATTAAGGCCTTTATTAAGCCTTGTTATTGGTCAACTGTCCATCGGATTTGAAAACAGTTATGTAGGCATAGAGACAATATATAACTTTAGATGCAGGATCTTCAAGGTTTTCAAGTTGTTGGCATTGGAACACTAGTTGAAAGGACAGGTGTTGAGAAGGTAAGGATGACCTTTGATAGAGGAAGTAACCTGCTGAGAGTTAAATTTAACAACTGGGTCACGTTGTGTCTGTTTGTTCAATGTTATGTTGGCTTGACCCAGAGTAGATTTTATTGGAGATCATTTCAGGGTGAAATTTACACTAGACTCAAAATTACAGCAGACCCTTCTATGTGATATACGTGTTAGACTGCTGAAGTTTTCCTGATATGCTATGAGGGTAATGACAAATTACCACTACACTAATATAAATTGGCTGAGGAATTGAAAGTGACACAGTACTGACTCAGGATGGGTACTGTGTATAGACAACTTCAAAAGTAACTGCTTCCCTTCTCCTCATCTGCTCATCACCTCCCGCTGGTCCCCTCCTCCTTTCCTTTCTCCCGTGGTCCACTCTAAACTCCTATCAGATTCCTTCTTCTTCAGCACTTACTTTTCCACCTGTGACCTCCCAGCTTCTCACTTCATCCTCTGTCCGCCACCCACCAACTTCCCCACTCACCTGACCAGCTATTACCTGCCAGATAGTACTCATTACCCCTCCTCCCCACCCCTCCCTAACCCTATATACTTGTTCTGTTTTTTCCCTCTTCCTTCCCAGCCCAAAGTATCGACTGTTGATTCCACTCTATAGATGCTGCCTGACCTGCCAAGTTTCTCCAGCCTTTCGGTGTTGCTATGGCTTTCCAGCATCTGCAGAATATCTAGTGTTCAGAAATGACTACAGAGTGCTTGAATGCCTTTCAAAGTCTTTGGAACATGCTTCAATTGACAGGTAGTACATCATCCAGCATTTACCTGCTGAGATCCTCATTCAAGTTTTGCCTCAGTACTAGGACAACAGGCAGCCTCTCCATTTCTGGAGGTCAACAGAGATCACCAGAGTTCCATCAGAGTCCTCAGGTTAAGAAGCAAAAAATAAAATGTCCTCCAGCGAAGGGTTTACGGCAGCAAATCTTCAGAAGCACCATTTGCATCTCATACTCTCTGACGGTTTCTTTTTTATTCAGGTTTTTCAGGCCTGTTATCATTACGGTAGGCAATTTTCATACACTTTCTTATATTTGAGATCTTTTTCTGTGAAGGTCAAGTTCACGTTAACCCTCAGTTTCTTCAGCACAGAATCTTTCTGAGCAACTGCAGCTGATCTCTGCCATATCTCCCAAACTGGGTTTCACTGGAGTAACTCAGCTTCATCTCTGTTCACAAAGAAATAATTGTCTGTTTTAATTCTAGTGAGGAAGAGGTGGCATCTCAGGCATTGGGCCTTGTCAGCATTGAGTAGTGGAACCATTGAATGCATTCATGTGCTTTAAAAAATTCTCTTTAATGGCCCAAACAATGTTATCTGTAGAAGAGGTTTCCTCTTGCTGAATGTGCAGGTGGTTGTGGATTGTGTTTTTCTTCAGGATAAGTGCTATATTTCCTGAACTGATCTGGATAACTTGATTCACCCAAATTTTATTTACTTTATTTACTCTGAACTGATTCTATGATCTATTGACTCATTTCCAGGACTTTTTACAACTCATGTTCTCAGTATTATTTTATTTGCAATTTGTCTTCTTTTGCACATTGGTGTTTATCAGTGTCTGTTTATATCTAGATTTTCATAAAATCCTAATGTATTTTTCATTTCCTGAAAATGCCTGCAAAAAAGTGAATTGCAAGCTCGTACTGTATATGGTAACACATACTAGGCATATTCAGATAACAAACTTACTTTGATCTCCTCTTCTTTGCAACTTTTCCACAATTCCCCAATATGTCAGTTCCTCTTTAAACATGCTCTGTGATTTTCCCACACAACTCTGTAGGCTAGAGAATTCCAGACGTTCATTGCCATCTGCAGAAAGAAATCCTTATCCATCTTTGTTTTAAATTACTTTTCCTTATCCTGCAACAATATTCCCTCAAACAAGATTCTCTCTTTAGTGGAAATTCCTCCACATTCACTCTGTCATTGCCACTCAAGATCTTATATGTTTAATAAGATCACTGCTTACTCTTCTCAACTTCAAGAATACAAGTCACCACTTCATGGGGCTCCTTGATTGCTGATTTTATAAGAAGACTGCAAAACAAACTTAGTCAAAACAAACCAAGTGACTCTCTCCTCCCTATAATGCTTAACATGCCAGGATTCACCAGGAAAATCCAGGAGGTGCTTGTAATCCCCTTATGTTTTTGCTGTCTCAAGTGATTAAAGCACATGAATGAATAAATTTTTGCTTCAATTATTTTAAGGATTTACTAAAATAGCTCTGTATTTCTAGATGAGTGACAGTTGGCTCACAGATCTCAGAATAATGCACATGAAAAACAAGTTCACAGACAACATCTATTTTACAGATAAGAGGAACGGCATGTGAATTATATTGAGATATCTTGTGATTTCTTTCATAGCTGTTCAATGTCTTGCAGGAATTAGACTATTATGGCCAATTTCTGCCAACTGTTATGGTCTCTGGCCCCCAGTCACACATGGGGAATTGCAGGCTGAGTTATAAGGAAAGGAAGAGTACCCTAGGGCATATGAGAATGAGAGGAGATTTGATAGAGGTTTACAAAGTTATGAGGGATATAGGTAGGGTAAATGCAAGTTGATTTCTTTTATCCATTGAGGTTGGGTGTGACTAGAACTAGAGGTCATTGGTTCAGGGTGAAAGGTGAAATGTTTAAAGGGAACTTGAGGTGGAACTTCTTCACTCAGAGGATGGAATGAGGTGCCAAGGGAAGTGCAGGATGTGGGTTCAGTTTCATCATTTAAGAGAAGTTTGGATAACTACATGAACGGTAGGTGTATGGAGGCCTGTAGTCCAGGTTGATGTCAATGGGACTGGGTAGAATAATAATTTGTCGCAACTAGTTGAGCCATTGGGCCTGTTCTCTACAGTTGTGCTCTATGTCCTTCCTCCTAGCATGTATCTCATTGGAAATAACTTGCATGTCCCTAAGCGTGAAAGTGGGAGATGTCTTTTTATACCCAGCAACCTCTGTCTCTTCCATGAAAACCAAGATCTTGCCCTGTGGCTACCGTGGAGAATGCGCCTTCTCTAATTCCTCTGCAAGCTAAATGTTAGGAGAGAGCATAGGAATAGTTTTGGGTTCTAACTTAACATGTTTTAATGCCAATTAAAGTAAGTTACTGAGAAGTTTACAATTTTTAGCGCAGAACAGATTGATATGAGTGACCAGTACAATACCATTAGTATTAAACGGGTGCAATCCATTTTTGGACAATAATTCTTTTGAGAATAAAAGGGCATTCTCAAAAAAACAAAGTGAAAATAAACAGAAGGTACAAGTAGAGTCAATGGCAAAATCGTAAAATGCTCAAGTGCCTCATCAACATAAGACAGCAAATAATACTCCACACACATATTTAAAAATATTGTTTCAACTTGTTCCACCTGCTTCAAGCAGGTTTTATTCACACTGGTTCCCAAAGAAGAATGCAGTAACCTGCCTCAGTGGCCAACATCCAGTAGCACATACATCCTGTGTGATGAAATGCTTCAAGAGGTTGATCTTTGTTCCTGAGGAGTGACCTGGATCTACCCCAGTATGCCTACCATCACTAGAAGTCAAAAGCAGATGCTACTTCTTTGGCTCTTCACTCAGCTCCGGAATTTCTGGACTGTAAAGATGCATGCATCAGAATGCTCTTCATTGACACTATCATCTCCTTAAAACTAATGACTGAGATCCAAGACCTGGGTCTTGATATCCCCTTGTGCAGTTTGATCCTTGATTTCTCCAGTCATAAAAGGTTGACAAAAGCATCTCCTGCACAATCACCATTAGCACAGGTGCACAAGGCTAGGTGCTTAGGTCTCTGTTCTACTCATGTTATAATGATGACTGTGTGGTCAAGTAGAGCTCCAATGCCATTTTTAAGCTTGCAGACGACACCATCCACAACAGCTGGATCAAAGGTAGTGGCAAATCAGTATATAGGAGGATAGATGAAAATCTAGTTGAATGGTGCCACAATAACACTCTCTCTCTCAAAGTCAGCAAACCAAAGAGCTGATTACTGACTACTGGAGTAAGAAAGTAGGGGACCATGAGGAAGTCCTCATTAGGAGATCAGAGGTGGAGAGCATCAGTAATTCTAAGTTCCTTGATGTTATCATATCAGAGGATCTGTCCTGGAACAGCATGTAAGTGACTTTCCTCTAATTTGAGAAGCATGCGCAGATTCCACATGTCATCTAAAACTTTAAAAACTTCTATAGGTGCACAGTGGAGAGCACCCTGACTGGATGCATCACAGCATGAAAAGCAGCATCCATCATCAAGGACCCCACCATCCAGGCCATGCTCTCTACTCACTGCTGCCATGGGGAGGGAGGTTCAGGAGCCTTCAATCCCACACCACCAGGTTCTAGAACCATCAACAATCAGGGTCCTGAACCAGCATGGACAATTTCACTCACCTCAACACTGAACTAATTCCACAACATATGGACTGACATTTAAGGACTCTGAAACTCATATTCTCAGTAATATTTATTTACTATTATTATTTCTTTTTGTATTTGTACCATTTGTCTTCTTTTGTACATTGGGGTTTGTCAGTTTTTGTGTGCAGTTTTTTATTGATTTTATTGTATTTCTTTGTTCTACTGTGAATACCTGCGAGAAAATGAATCTCTGGGAAGTATCTGGGGGTGGACGGGTACTTTGATAGTACATTTACTTTGCACTCTCAGTTGAATAGGAAGACCTTCAGCACAATGTGAAACTGATTAGGATCAGTACATTTTCAAGACTAGATAAATATCATTTACAATCTGAGATTAAAAAGTTATTCAAATATAGCTTGTATGTAATTCTTCAACACAGATGGACTTTTGACCTGTGCTGAAAGATGATCTGGATAATTTATTCCATCTGTAATCTTCTAACAGTTTGTTGATGTTCTCCTCCCTTTGACCCTCTGAATTTCATTGGGATGTTTTTACCCTCGCATCTGGCGTTCCGTGAGAGGTCGCTCGGTGTTCCGCGAGAGATCGTCATTTAAAAAATCATTGTTTTTTTGAACACGCAACGCGTGATGCTAGTGACCCCTACGAGGTCTGTCAGCCCAGTATGGCAATGCGCAGTAAAGGCTGATTTATATTTCTGCATAGGCTCTATGCCGTAGCTTACGTAAGTGGCCTACGCCGTTGTGAGCATTTACACTTGTGCATTGGTGTGTCTACGTTGCTCTGCAATTCACTGCCAAAACATTAGTTGGTGGTGGGGTTTCTCTGCCACTGTGTTGAGTTTCTTCGTGTTGTGTTTCTTTGTGTACTTCAAATAATGGCGACTGAAACTGAGCGCATCATGTTGGAGTTGGAGCTAATAAATGTTGGACAAGAGTTACTTCTATTGAAATTACTGCAACGCGGAAAAGAGAGAAGACGTCGGAGGAGATGGAGTGTACGACCATTGAACGGATTGAGGCAGAGGGAGGGTGAATTTTCTGTGCTTGTCCGCCCACTGAGAGACATGGACGAGGAGATGCATTTCGAATATTTTTGGATGTCAGCAGGTAGATTTGACGATTTGGTTCATTGTCTGCAACCATTTATTTTGCATCAGTGTACGCACAGTATGCCAATAGACATTACTCAGAGACTGGCAATCAGCATTCGAGTTTTAGCTTCAGGTGGAAGTCAACAGGCTGTAGCAGCTAGGGAGGGTGACCAATCACAGTTGTTGCGGTCTGCGTCGCCGCGACGCGTAGTTACATTTTTGGGGAGGTGTGCATCAGACTACAGCGTAGGGTACATGGTTCCACTGTACCTACGGTGTAGATTCGATGCAGAAGTATAAATTGGCCTTAAGACCGTGTTTATTTGGTTGAGTCCATTCTCTGTTTTTGACGTGAGATAGGGGAGGCCATTGATAATTGGTGAGCTTTGTATTGCACGGAGGGGAGAACTGTAGGTTGATGAGGAGTGTGAAGTGCGTTTTCCGAGCATTGAGGGCTTACCTCTTTTATATTTTATTCATCCATGTCTTTTATAGACAAATCTGACGGTCCAATATGGCGATTTTTGAACTACAGTCTTCTGAGTCATTCCATTCCACTAGAGCAACAAACGGACACAAAGAAATCCATCTTTACCATGAAAGGTACTAATCAATGGGTTTTACATGGACTGTTGATCCAAGTTGACCTAATCCATTGTGCCTCATCTGTGGCAGACAACTGACAAATACAGCAGTAGCTGCAGCAAAATTGAAAAGACACTTAAATACAAATCACAGACATTTGACCCGTAAAAGTGCTGATTATTTTAGAATGGCTATTGGAATTTCAAACCAGGGTAAAGCTTTTGTTTATGTAGTCACAATCAGAAGTTCCAGGAAACAGGTTATTTGATAGCAGAACTCATTACCCAGGAAAGGAGAAGTCACACAGTTGGTGAGAACCTAATAATGAGTGAAATGCTTGGACAGGATGCAGTACAAGAAATTGAAAAGGCTTCACGCTCAATGATGATGATGGCTGGTTCTTCGCTCGTGAAGATCAGGAGGGAAGAGGAGTCCTCAGGAGCGACAGCATAATCGTTGGTGACTGTAGAGGCTAGTTCTGGATCTGCAGACTCTGGAGCAGTAGGGACACGGGAACAGCTGGGGTGCGGGTGCTTGGGTAGTAGGATTCTTCTTGCATCTCCTTTCCACTTTAATCACTCTTCTGGAATTCTCAAAATACTTGGCTGCTCCGCAGATTAGCATTCTCCAGTGGTCTCTGTCACAAGCCAGCAGCTGCCACTCATTGTTCTCGATATTCGCCTACGAGAGCTGCTGGTTTGTACCTCTTGTGTGGGGCACCATGGATCTGTCTTGCCCTGAGAGAGTTCTTAGAGTTCTGCTTTCAGAGCCAGGATTTGTCCATGCGATACATAGGTCCTGAGCAGCATGAGCTGCCTGAGCAGCAAAATGACTTCAATGGAGAAGGACCTCGTTGTTGGAGACACTATCTTCCAGCTGATACCCATGATTGAGCAGAGGCTGCGCTGATGGAAGCGCTCAAGCATCTGGATTTGCTTGTGGTACAAGAGCAGGCTTCGGAGCCATACAGTAGTATTGTGACGATGACAGCCCTGTACACCTGCATTTTTGAGGACAGACGCAGCTGGTGGTTCTACCGTATACATTTCTGGGGGCGCCCCAAGGCACTGCGAGTCGATTGTCAACATCCCTTACTACCATAGCATCTTTGGAGATGACAGTGCCCAGGTAGCTGAACTGCTCAACTGTGGTATTGATCCAAGGTAGGTTGTAAATGCCATGAAGAGGCTTCCAATGAGGATCATTGTTTTCTTCAGACTGACCATTAACCCGAAAGCCCTTGCAGCCTTGTCGAATTCAGTGACTGCAACCTGTAGAGCAACTTCTGTGTGCATGAGAAGACCACAGTCATCCGCATATAGTGGCTGGAGAGTGGGCTACTGCATGGTTTTTGTTCGGACAAGAAGGCGGCCACTCTCAAACAATACAATAAGTTGACGAATTAATGACATGTCACGAGATGCTGAAGAGGTTTTGTGTGATAAACTGAAAAACAACAGCTTCTCTATCTAGGTTAATGAGTCAATAGATTTCACCAATAAATATCATGTAGTATTTGTAAGATTTTTAAAGGATGGTGAAATTCAAGAAAACGTTCTCCGTTGCAAAGAGCTGGCCAAAACAAGCAGAGGCCAAGATATATTTAATGCTTTACTTTCATATCTGGAAACAAAAGATCTGTCTTGGGGGAATTGAATCGGCATTTGAACTGATGGTGTTCCATCAATGGTTGGTTCCATGATAGGTTT
The DNA here is from genome assembly GCF_030144855.1 of Hypanus sabinus. Classification (NCBI taxonomy): domain Eukaryota; kingdom Metazoa; phylum Chordata; class Chondrichthyes; order Myliobatiformes; family Dasyatidae; genus Hypanus; species Hypanus sabinus. The sequence goes on along the minus strand of NC_082727.1, from coordinate 37,735,874 downwards.
TGTTTCTCCTGTAAAAAAATGCTGTCACAACACACTGCTTTCTTCACAGAGAGGTCCCGATGTCAAAAACTCTCGGAGATGAAATGATAAAAGTTCTGGATGATGCTAAAAAATGGCTAACTTTATTAAAGACCAGTTCACAAGAATGTTTTAAAAAACTGTTAGAACTTGAACAAAGTGTATACCAATCTTCCCCTACATACAGAAATCTGGTAGCTTAGCAAAAGAAAGGTTCTCAGCAGAATGTTTGAGCCGAAAGGTGAATTGTAGGAGTACTTTCAAGAAAATTATATACCAGATTTTGCTGAGTGCTTTGAAGATGCAGAATGGCTGCAGGAACTAGCCTACTTAACAGACATTTTTCATCATATGAACCAGTTGAACAAGTCTCTGCAAGGCTCTGGAGAAAATGTTTTGACTTCAAGTGGCAAAATTCTTGGATTTGAAAGGAAACTGAACCTTTGGGAAAGTATGTTGCAAAAGGAAATCTTGAAATGTTTCCACTGCTGCTTGGGCTTGAGAGTGAAGAAGGATGTCAAGAAGTCTTGAGTCTTATTGAAAACCACCTGGAAGAACTGCAGAACAAAACTGAACAGCATTTTCCCTCTGTTTCAACACAAGTGTATGACTGGGTGAGGGATCCTTTCTCTGAATCTTCTACTCAGCATGAGAACTTGTCTTTAAGAGAAGAGGAATAACTTTGTTAGCTGCAGTCTGAGCGTGCACTCAGGATGAAATTTATTGACCTGCCCCAGAACAAGCTCTGGATTTTTGTGAAAGAAGAATATCCTGTCATTCATGGGAAAACAGTGAACATTTTGTTGCAGCTTTCAACTTCTTACATGTGTGAGCAAGCTTTTTTTGTTTAACAGGCGTCAAGAGCAAGGATAGAGATAATCTAATTTCAATTGAGGGTGAAATCCGTGTGTGCTTATATCAAATTCAACCCAGAATTGAGTATCTGTGCAGCAAAAACCAAGCACAGGTTTTACATGCTAGACCTATATTTGAGCCTGATCATGTCACTTAGTAAGAAAGTGTTTTTTCAAAGCCTTGTTTAAAATTGTATCTTAGACTATATTTTTATTCTTTTTGCTTTGGCTGATGGTTTTTAGTAACTTTGCCACTTAACATTGTCAATACATTTTCATGTCATAAATAGCATATATTAAATCAATTTACAACCATTATTTAAATTAAATCTACCGAGGCTACCTTTAAAAAAATCAATTCCATTTTTGCTTAAGCTGGTTACTTAACAGAAATTTATTATGTTTGCCTTATGAGTTTTTAAACTTTACGAAAGGAAAAGAAAGAGATTAATTTCAAGAAAAGTAAGCAAAGCTTAATTATCTGTTTTTTTTCAAGAAAGGTTGGCTAAAAATACATTCTCTGCTCAAGAGAATATTGACAATTATTTTTGAGTTATTATATAACCATATAACCATATAACAATCACAGCATGGGAACAGGCCATCTCGGCCCTCCTAGTCCGTGCCGAACTCTTAATCTCACCTAGTCCCACCTACCCGCACTCAGCCCATAACCCTCCACTCCTTTCCTCTCCATATACCTATCCAATTTTACCTTAAATGACACAACTGAACTGGCCTCTACTACTTCTACAGGAAGCTCATTCCATACAGCTATCACTCTCTGAGTAAAGAAATACCCCCTCGTGTTTCCCTTAAACTTCTGCCCCCTAACTCTCAAATCATGTCCTCTCATTTGAATCTCCCCTACTCTCAATGGAAACAGCCTATTCACGTCAACTCTATCTATCCCTCTCAAAATTTTAAATACCTCGATCAAATCCCCCCTCAACCTTCTACGCTCCAATGAATAGAGACATAACTTATTCAACCTTTCTCTGTAACTTAAGTGCTGAAACCCAGGTAACATCCTAGTAAATCGTCTCTGCACTCTCTCTAATTTATCGATATCTTTCCTATAATTCGGTGACCAGAACTGCACACAATGTTCCAAATTTGGCCTTACCAACGCATTGTACAATTTTAACATTACATCTCAACTTCTGTACTCAATGCTCTGATTTATAAAGACCAGCATTCCAAAAGCCTTCTTCACCACCCTATCTACATGAGACTCCACCTTCAGGGAACTATGCACTGTTATTCCTAGATCTCTCTGTTCCACTGCATTCCTCAATGCCCTACCATTTACCCTGTATGTTCTATTTGGATTATTCCTGCCAAAATGTAGAACCTCACACTTATCAGCATTAAACTCCATCTGCCAACGTTCAGCCCATTCTTCTAACCGGCATAAATCTCCCTGCAAGCTTTGAAAACCAACCTCATTATCCACAACACCTCCTATCTTAGTATCATCGGCACACTTACTAATCCAATTTACCACCCCATCACCCAGATCGTTTAGGTATATTACAAACAACACTGGGCCCAAAACAGATCCCTGAGGCACCCCGCTAGTCACTGGCCTCCATCCCGATAAACAATTATCCACCACTACTCTCTGGCATCTCCCATCTAGCCACTGTTGAATCCATTTTATTACTCCAGCATTAATACCCAACGACTGAACCTTCTTAACTAACCTTCCATGTGGAACCTTGTCAAAGGCCTTGCTGAAGTCCATATAGACTACATCCACTGCCTTACCCTCGTCAACATTCCTCGTAACTTCTTCAAAAAATTCAATAAGGTTTGTCAAACACGATCTTCCACGCACAAATCCATGCTGGCTACTCCTAATCAGATCCTGTTTATCCAGATAATTATTAATACTATCTCTAAGAATACTTTCCATTAATTTACCCACCACTGATGTCAAACTGACAGGCCTATAATTGCTAGGCTTACTTCTAGAACCCTTTTTAAACAATGGAACCACATGAGCAATACGCCAACCCTCCAGCACAATCCCCGTTTCTAATGACATGTTAAAGATCTCCGTCAGAGCTCCTGCTATTTCTACACAAACTTCCCTCAAGGTCCTGGAGAATATCCTGTCAGGACCTGGAGATTTATACACTTTTAAATTTCTTAAAAGTGCCAGTACTTCCACCTCTTCAATTGTCATAGGTTCCATAACTTCCTTACTTGTTTCCCACACCTTACAAAATTCAATATCCTTCTCCTTAATGAATACCGAAGAGAAGAAATCGTTCAAAATCTCTCCCATCTCCCTCGGCTCCAAACATAGCTGACCACTCTGATTCTCTAAGGGGCCAATTTTATCCCTCACTATTCTCTTGCTTTTAATATAACTGTAGAAACCTTTCGGATTTACTTTCACCTTATTTGCCAAACCAATCTTGTATCTTCTTTTAACTTTTCTAATCTCTTTCTTAAGATTCCTTTTACATTCTTTATATTCCTCGAGCAATTCCTTTACTCCATGCTGCATATATCTATTGTAGACATCCCTCTTTTTCCGAACCAAATTTCTATCTACAACTTACTGATTGTGCTAACATATTGGGATCTGTAGATTTAATAATTTTTATGCACGGGTTCCCTGAAACCTGAAAATTATTTGAAGGGTTCCTCCAGGGCATAAAGGTTGAGAAAGGTTACTCTAGGAATTTAGCATTGACAAACAAAGGCACTTTGCATGCTAGGAATTCACCCACAGGTAGAGCCGCTGAAGGGAGTGGGGAATCGTGCATGTTGTTTACCCAAAGTTAGGAATGCCCTAAAATTAAGGATGAGACTCATACAAACTCACACACACATATAGACTCATTCATGCACTCATGCATATGCACATGTATATATTGTATGTATACTACATATACTGAAAGTGGGCACCTTGAATAAAATCTGCACATTCTCCAAATTGCCCATTCCTCTCCAACATGAGAAGCTGAATCCAACGGTAACTGCACTACGTAGAGCTGCTCTTCCCAAGGACACACATGTGCAGCTGGAAGACCATCAAATAGGTGAAAGATGCCCTTTGGTCTGCTTGCAGTGTGTTGGTTTGCCATCACCCCAAGAGGTCCACAGAGGAATGCTGCCACCTGGCTGGTTCCAGGCTGCAGGGTTACGTGCTGAGGGATGGGCTGAAGCAAGGGCTCAATGGGGAAGGGCCACAGCATAGGGTTCCTCCACTTCTGGACAGGGAGGGGTTGGGAAGGGTGAGGGAGTCCCTCATTATTGCAGTAGTATACCTCCCCAGGGGGCCACATAAGAGGCAACACTCTTATTGTCTCTGAAGGTTCTCAGTCATCCAGGTCATTGCATGTCAAGCAGTAGTAAACATAAACTTATATACTATCCAATACCATAACTGCACAGATCTGTATATTGGCGAGACAAAACAACCACTTCATATCCCGATGGAGGGCGAACACCTCAAGTGATGACACAGCTGTATATCTACACCTAAAGGACAACAGACACTCCTTTGATGATAACAATGTGAACATTTTGGATGGGGAGGACAGGGGGTTTGAAGGAAGGGTTAAAGAAGCCATCTTTGTCAAACTGGAAAACCCATCCCTGAACAGAGAGAGTGGGGTCAACACCACCCATCAGCTACTTATAATGCAGTCCTAACATCTCTACCCCTGCATCTCCACAACAGAACACACCTCCATTCATGCAAAGATAAGACTAATGACTCTCTCATTACCTCTACGACTCTTAATGATCCTCGTATGATTGCTATAACTTTAAACAACTCACAGAGTTTGTAAACCGGAAAACTACCCACCATGGATCAGAACAGAAGAAGCCTCTTGGATGAGGGGCAAAGCATCTTCTAGACAGTTGCCTTGATAACACTCCTATTGGCTTTAAGGAATGTAACAGAACATAATGATAATGATGCAGGAATGAAAAGGCATTGCATTTTTTATTCTTGTAAATAATTTCTTATTATGAATAAAGTTTACTTTGATTAAAAAATTGCACTATATACTGTTCTGATCATATTCCTGTTGGCAACACAATTGCATTATTATCGTGAGGGTTAATGCTGTACTGAAAATTTGACAGAGAAATAATGTACCTGCTACAATATTAAAGATGCAACAAAATTATATTCAGTTCAATACAGAGAGAGGATAGGGCAATGGGAAGCTATTTCTGTCAGCACCCTACCTGGCAGGTACGATTGCCTCTTTGAGTTATAATGCCATCTGCCTCAATCTCAAATTAAAACACAGTGGCTGTTTCAATATGTTGTGAATGCAGCTGCAGAAATAATTGAAATAAGAACATCCAGATTCAACACTCTTAAGTGCTCTCATTGCAGTTTAAATTGTACTAATAATCAGACTTTTGTTAATCTACCCATGTGATGCATTAACATTTTTCAAGAAGCCACAATGGCATTCTGAGAAAATTTGTTTCAGGGCAGGGCACAGAGATAATTGCCAATGTTTCTGACATGATTGTAATAAACTAGAAAAATAACAGGAGCACAATCCCAGCAATTACACTTCCTCCCAATGGACATATCCTCACCCTTCCTTTGTCCATACATTTTCAAATACAGGGTTCAGTGGCCTATTTGTTACGTGTATAAGAGGCAATATGTATTGCAGTCTTTCAAAGTTTAAATGTTCAAAGTAAATTTATTATCAAAGTACACATATATCACTGTAAAGTACCCTGGGATTCATGTTGTTTCAGGCATTCACAGTAGATGAAAGGAATATAATAAAATCAATGAAAAACTACACACAAATAAAGACTGACAAACAACCAATGTGCAAAAGAAGACAAACTGTGCAAATACGAAAGAAGAGTAAATAAATAAGTAGATAAATAATCCTGAGGAAATAGTGGACTTATTGAGGCCTATGTGTTGGAGCTTATTGACTAATGTTGAGGGCATGATAGTGTCGAATGCTAAACTGTTAATCACATTGGTGAGTCACAGAGAAACCGGACTGGGTTAAATTTTTATGGAGTTATAGGGAACTAGTCGGCCCACCAAGTCCATGCTGACCTTTCACAGTCCAGTACACTAATCCTACATTACTCTCCACTTTGTATACTATTCACATGGCTAATTTACAGTGGCTATTTAATATACCAGCTGACTGACGTTTGCAACACCAGAGTAGCAGAGGGAACCCATGTAGTCACAGGGAGAGCATGCAAACTGCTCACGGGTATGATCTGAGTTCAGGAATAATCCTGAGTCTCCGGCACTGTGAGGCAGTTGCTCTATTAGCTGTACCAGTGTGCTAGCCTTCTTTGATAAAAGATGGTACATTAGTCTTTACATGGATCTAATATTTCACTAATGCCAGCTTTCTGATTGAAGACTTTTTTCAAACTGAATTGAAATCTCATTTCGATTTTTGGTCCAGAAAACATGTGGGGTCATATTCTCTGTAATTATATCAAGTTCAAGTTTCCCATGAGTACAGTCAAAAGAAACAGCATGTTAAAAAAATTTGGCCCAGTTAGGGTTCAGCTTTGTAACATGTTTTTTTTAAATTAGCTATTGATGATAAAACTGTTGTATTGCAAAGTTCATTGAGTCCACAAATTCCACAGATACCATAGTGATTAGGGATTTAGCATTTGGCCGGATAATGGTAACCAGATGCAGGCAAGTTATCAGGTCACCTAGCATATAAAGCTGATCTGTTACCAATGCTGCTACTTTTGATGCTAATACTCCAACAATCTTCTCACCTAACCCCATGTGACCCAACATCCAAGAAATTTCTTTCCTATTGATTACCTGAGCTGAACCAATATTGACTGCCTTAGCAATGCTCTTTTAGTAAGCACCATAAAATCCTCCATTGCTAGTTCCACGAGAAAGTATTGCTGCTTTCCTTGCACCTGCTGTTTGTTGGACTGGAGAAGTCAGTGTTGTTTTCTGTGGGGAAAGAAGTTTGAGGATCGGCTTTCTACAGAGATGCGTGAGACTGTGTTTGGTTTAGATAGGGTAAGCAGAAGCAAGCTGTTCCTATTAGCAGATTGTTTCAGGAGAATGCACAGAGATTTAAAATTTAGGACAAAAGATAGAAGAGAGCAGTCAAGGGGAAAAAAATCATTTTAACTTGGAGACACAAGAGTTTGTGCAGATGCTGGAAATCCCTCTGAATTCTACTTCCCATTCCCATTCCCATTTTGCTATGTTGGTCCAGGGACTCCTTTGTTGCCACAATGTGGTCACTCTAAGATTTTATGAGGGGTGATTGATAAGTTTGTGGCCTAGGGTAGAAGGAGTCAATTTTAGAAAACCTAGCACATTTATTTTTCCTACATTTACACACTTAGTCCAGCAGTCATGGAGCACACGGATCTTGGACCTCAAGAAAGCGTTGACAGATGGGTGATTGATAAGTTTGTGCCCTAAGGTAGAAGGAGATGAGTTATACAGCTCTAGTTACATGCACGTGCAGGTCAACTCCTTGCGTAATCATGCAGAAAGTTTGAAGTTAATATCTCCCTCTTCTTAAGGCCACAAACTTATCAATCAGCCCTGATGAGTTATTAAAAAATTGCTACAATGAGTTACTATCTGTCAATAAATCTTGAAGGAAACTGCATCTTACAAAATTTTCTTAGGTCAGCTTGCAACTTTAGATGAATGATGAATGTGTTGCAAGTACTTAAGACCAAGTTTAAAATACCAAAAAGTGGAATGAATATACATTATTTGGTGTTTATTGTTTTCTCTTTGTTTGATAATGTTCCTGTCGAGCACAATCAGACATTAAAGATGCTAGATAGAGCAAAAAAATCGGTGGGAAAGCAGTAAGCCAAGCAATGTCTGTGAAGAAAGAAAGGCAATTAACATTGAATGCTTGCTTAGAAATTGGACTTCACTCATCTATCGAGCACTAAAACATTGTTGTGTTTATTACAACCTTCAGATTGGGTTTCCCTCAAAAAGTTGAAAAAATGGTTAAAAAGTTGTTTAAAACAGCTAGTTTACACCAGATACAAACGCTAAAATAAGACAGCGCTTGGTTTAGCATAAGTGCTCTCACATTGCTGTACACCCGTCTAAGAAAGTTATCAGTCCTTAAAGGCACGATCCCCATCATATCAACAACACACACTGGGGTTATAATGAAGGAGAGAGGGAGAATGCTTTACCTCACTTTTTTAATATACAATATTTCTGTTTTTTGCACATATTTTAATCTATTCAATATACGTATACTGTAATTGATTTACATATTTATTATTATTATTTTCTTCTATATTATATATTGCTTTGAACTGCTGCTGCTAAGTTAACAAATTTCACATCACATGCCGGTGATAATAAACCTGATTCAGATTCTGAATGCTCCAAGAACCTGACATAGGAATCCTAGTGCACAAGGCACGTTCACAGTGTGAGGTCGTTTGTGCTTGGCAAATCAAAAGGACTGCCAGAGCCATAGTTACAATAGATTGGCCGGTATTGGAAGGAGCTGACTCCTCCAAGTCCATGGAACAAATTTTATGATGTTATGAGGTATGGCAAGGTGAACTGCACATCAGTATGAATAAAATTAATGAGAAACATGCACTTACTTAGACAGTGAGACACTCAACTACTATAACTCCGTTCACACCATCCACATATTCCACCCTCTTTTCCATCATCCACCCACTGTCACTCCACCACTGAGGTTCAAACTTCTCTGTCTCACAGAATGTTTAAGTCTTTTAGCTGAAGCAACCTCATTACCACAAGCCAGAACAGAAAAAGTAGCTTTAATAACATTTTACATGAAGTGAAATATTGATTAGGAATTGCATGGAATATTAAGTGAGAAAATGAAATACCATAAATTTAAAACAATAACATTCATATTTTGTGATTATAAAATCCATTTAATGTTCAAATGATAGATTGTGGATTGATATCACTCTTAATAAATTTTGTTTTATTGGGTTGGAGCAATTGTTCAGGATTAGTTAATATGCCACCACTCCCTTCCATTACATCCCACTCTATGTGACCTGGTGATTTCAATGTCTTTTCATGGTAAATAATATGTGAAAGGTTATTCATATTGACTCACTGTTTGTGTCCACTGTTATTGGAAAGCCTGTAATAGTGCATCCTGTAGAGAAGAGTCTTGTAGATTTCCACATATAATTGAACATGTTTGGATTATGAAACATGATGATATAAAAGTGACTTGACTTGACTTTCTGATATATTTGCAGAGCAAGAATGGCAAACATTGACTATTCTTCATCATTCCAGTCACATATTCCAGGCCAGATAAATCATTTAATAATTGGAAGCCTTCCATTGTCACTCAAAGTATGTCAGGATTGTTGATACCAACTAATTTAGCTGAGAAAATTATTGCTCTTTAATTTTCTGCTGTAAAGCATTACAATAACTGACTCTAGGGTCTTTGCCAACATTCTCCCCTTTCCTGCTCTGAATCAATAAAATATGGTAGATTGAGTAGTTGTTTCTCTGTTGCTGTTTTTGTTGGGCCAAGTTATGTGCAAACAACCTATATTTTAGAAGTAATGCATTGGCTTTAAAGCACTTCTAGAAGCATGGGAATAGATTATATGAGCGTTAATTTCAACCTTCTGAACTGATATTCAGTCTTTACATTGTGACCTTATTCATAGCCCAAAATTAGCAGGTAGGTTCAAAACATGAACATTTCATTTTTGCAGGTATGAAGTGATGCAGTTACATTTTACATTCAGCAAATGTGTTAAGACCTGTACAGGAATTCACCACTACAAAATGGTGCATTTTTCAGAAGATTCATTCTCAACTTTTGGTCCAGATGTGTCTTGTTTGATGAAAAGTTGGCAGATTGTAACAAATGCAACACCAGTGGTTCACAATAACATAAAATTGTCTCTGAGATACATTTGTTTATATTGTTGACTTTCTCAAAACAATTAGCTGCTGATTGAAATGTTAAGAGAAACATTTTCAACTAGTGAGACTTTAATGTGCTGAGTCAGAATCCAATGCTATAACATCCTTTAGTACTTCAAAATACACAGTATCTGTAAAAGTCTTCATTTTTACCTCTTCGATTAAATAATTTAAAGCAAAATCTTACACCAAAACCCCCTCTTTCACCACCTCACCTTGCTCAGGGCACATATCAGAAGAAATAATTTCTCTATATCTTTTTTATCAAAATGCCCAGTAGTAGCATATAATTATGGAACATTATTCATAATTCAATTGAGGGATCTTAGATGCCTTAATGTTGCTGCACAAGTTGACAAGGTGATTAAGAAACCATGTGGTGCATTGGCTTTCATTAGTCAGGGGATTGAACTAATGAGCTGTGAGGTAATGTTGCAGCTCTAAAAACCCTAGTCAGACCACACTTGGAATATTATGTTTAGTTCTGGTTGCCTTATTATAGGGTGGGTGTGGAAGCATCAGAGAAGTTGCAGAGGAGATTTACCAGGATGCTGCCTGGATTGGAGAGCATATCTTATGAGGAGTCTTTGAGTGAGCTGGAGCTTTTCTCTTTGGAGCAAAGGAGGATGAGAGGTGACTTGATAAAGGTGTACAAGATGATAAAGGCATAGTTTGAATGGGCAGTCATGGACTTTTTCTAGGGTGGAAATAGACAATACAAGGGGCATAATTATAAGGTGAATGGAAGAAAGTATAAGGGGAATGGCAGAGTTATGTTTTTTGCACAGAGAGTGGTAGGTGCATGGAATGCACTGCCAAAGAAAGTAGTATAGGCAAATGGTTTAGGGCAGGGGTCAGCAACCCGAGGCTCTTTCAACTCTGTGCTGCGGCTCCCTGTGGCTTTGGAAAATAAATGAGTATTTAATTAAAATGTATTTTATGTTAGTTTGTTAGTTTTTGAAATGTAATTCTAAATTTGAAGATTATGGTGATCTTGTACAATCTAAATAAAACATTGTGGTGACCCATTTCCTGGCACATCTGAACCGGCTCACAATTTGCCAGTGTTCTGGCTAAGGGTGATAGCCTACGGGGGTTTGTGAGTACGTGTCTTTTGGAGCATCCGTGCCCATGGGGGGCAGGTTGAGAGAGGCTTAAAAGCAAGGCTGTGTAGTTCGAATAAAGTTATCTTTGACTGCAGTTTAACCACTCCGTGTCGTTATTTTAGCGCTGCATGTAGCACACCGCTACAACGTGTTTTTATTGCTATTAATATACGTCACCACTGCCAATGCCTAACACCCGCCAGTGCGCGATTTCTTTTAATTTTTCGATCCAAGGTAGGCTAACGATGTAGTAACCTTCAACCCAACGTCTTTTTTTCGGAGTTCAAAATGTTTTTGTTGCATGCAGAAATGTAATTTCGTTTGCTCTGGAGGAGTTCATCGATTTCATAAATGCAACACATTATAGTTTGTTTATACATAGCATAAAGGCAAAAAAAAAACATTGTATGCAGTGTTATTTCATTTTAAATGTCAAACGGGTTTTGTGGCTCCCAGTGTTTTCTTTTCTGTGGGAAGCGGGTCCATATGGCTCTTTCAGTGGTAAAGGTTGCCGACCCCTGGTTTAGGGACATTTAAGAGGCTCTTTGATAGGCACATGGATGAAAGTAAAATGGAGAGATATATGGGAGGAAAAGGTCAGGTTGATCTTTAGGTAGGTTGAGTTGTTGCTACAACATCATGGGCTGAAGAGCTTGTACAGTGCTGTATCTATGTTCTTGGTTCAATTGTGTTTTTGGCTTGCTGCTTAGTACATAATAAAGATATTATGTACTTCCCAGGATATTGATTCAAGAGAATTTTAGCATGACTCAAAACAGTACAATTCACATCTTGGTGGCATGAACCTATGTTACCTTGGACTTTAGGCAACCAAAAGAAGATTTAACTGAGGTGATAATATCTTTTCCGAAGTCCTGAGTCCGTCTTGGAATATTGATTGCAGAAGTCCAGAAGAGCAGAATTTTCATTACTCCTAGAGCCACAATCTGAACCAGAGGGAGAGATCAAATTGGATTCCCAGTTTGAGAAAACAATACATAGAGAGTAGTAGGATGATCTTCAGAAGGAATAATGCTCATCAAATCTGGAGCTGGAACGATATGTTCGAGACTGTAGAAACATTAAAAATGGAAGAGGCACTGTCATCAAATACAGTGGGTGGTGCTGACACAATTTAAAATAGATGTACTAAGATTTACAGAAAAAAATATTGATGAATTAATCTGAAGAAATTCAACTTCAACTAATCCACAATTTTTAGATATTAGTTTTTGCATTCCTACTTATTTAATTAGATATTATGGAATACAAATGGTCCAGTGAATATATAATTGATACGTGAAAAGCAGATGGTATAACAGTGCATGAAATGCAATGTGAAATAAAGAAACCCTATCCAACAATGCTAACACAATTACACTTTTCATCTATCAACATTTTTATAACATAATGCAAACTTACTCATCTAAACTTACTGAGTTAATATGGTGTTGAGTGAAGTCCTGTTCTTTGATTTTGATCATCCCAAGTTAAAATCACCTTCATAATTTGAGATTGAAAACAGTCCATTGAGATGCAGCACCCAAGTGCAACTAAAATGATTGCATTGCCCATTAAGATCTCTTCCTTAAACATATTTGGTCACTGGACTTAGCTCGCACTATCCCAATGGAAATTTACCGAGTAGTGTTAAATTCTCAACAATGGACTCAGTCAGGTAATAGCACTTTTCAACGTATAAGCCCATTTTGAAATAGAGCAGGTGAAGCCCCCATCCTCCCATAAAAGGCTGAATAGAGTTGCTACTTCCCAGGTACTAGCAACAAATAGAAATACGTTGGGGTGTTTAAACATCTGGCATTGAGATGTTGTTGCATTGGAAAACTCCCAAAAAATTACTGTGCCACGCCAATGGCTTTTGGAACCATCTGGTAAAGGAGGTAATTGAAATAAAACTAGAGGAAAATAATTTTGCCAAAGACAAAGGTCTCGCTTTAATTACAAACTGGAATTCAATTGTAAACTAGTTAGTTGAGCAGAAGCTGATTGGATGAGGACTAACTAATCAAGAGAGATGGACTAAAGGGGTATAAATACCACTAGACTAGACATGCCCAGGCATCATCCCTGAAAAAGACGGCAGAGTTTGTCATAAAAACATCGGTTATAATTGATACCTGTACCTGGCTGGAGGCCCAAGAAGAGTTTATTCGTCATATATGTCGGGAAAGCACAAGATCCTTTACCCCCCAAAAATTGCAAAATTCAACATTATTATTTAAACTAAATTGAGGAGCTGTCTTTTATTTGATAGCACTGCTAAAAAGCTATGAATATAAATGAAAGCTCTTGTTGAATTTCACACAGTTATTAGTACTTAGAAAGCAGTTCAAAAGATATTACAGGTCCCTTAAAGGCGCAAGTGCAGAACACTTCCAGCCCTCTTACAGCCACTGGAGAGGGTTGTTTCCTTTCACGCAGCTTCTTAATGATGCTGGAGGTTAGAACTTCGGTCCCGGGTGTCTTGACATGGACTTTGATATGATGGTGAATCATATCACCTACAGGCTTGATGTCTTTTCTTCAAGAGAGCTTCAAGTGCTTCCCAGAGCCTGATCAGGCAGTCCTGCAGGAAATTGTCAAGAGAGGTATTCATAATAACAGGAGAGTAGTCAATAAATGACTGTTTGTGGAAGTCTACAAGGGAAACATATTTCAGTGCCTGGTCTGCCTGTTCCAATAGGCTAGTGGAAAAGAAGATGAAGTTTGGGGTTGTTGAAGAGTGGTGAATCTGTGGAATTCATTGGCACAGATGGCAGTGAAGACCAAGTCATTGGGGACATTTAAAGTGTAAATTGATATAGGTATCAAATGTTACAGTAAGAAGGCAGTAGAATAGGATTGAGAGGGGAAAATAAATCAACCATCATCAGACTCAATGGGCCAAATGATTTAATTATGCTCCTGTGTCTCATGGTCTCATGGCTTAGGCTTTGGGAGTGAAGAGTGTCAGTAATCTTTTTAATGCAATTTGTGCAGCATCAGCCACTGTAGACTGGAGCCATCCTGAGCTTCTGATGCTTCAAGTGATGGTGCTTTACTGCCATTGTGTGGTCAGTCTTCATCATATGTTTTGTGAGGCCACAATTGAAAGCAAATCATAAATTGTGGAAGCTGAGCCCATATAGATATTGATCCTTCCAGGAACATAAACTACAGCCTGTCTTCCAACGGGATGTGGGGTAATGGTGGTGGGTGCTGAGCCCTTGTGTATCTCTTGTGTTGTGGTTTAAAAACCACGAAGTATTGAAAGCACTGTCAGGAGCATTTTGGAAGTAGCAATCATAGTTATTTAAATTTTAAGATGTTTTTGGCTAAGGATAAGACTGGTTCTTGGGTGCAACACCTATAATGATAGACACATTTAATAAACATTTAGACAGATAGGGCAGAGATGGAGTGATAGTGCAGGAAGATGAAGATGGGATTTGTTAGGTTGTCATCATTGATTGATGCAGATACGATGGGCCAAACAACCTGCTCCTATGATGTATTGCTCTATATTTCTATTTTAGGTCAAGCGTGGAGATGGAACACAGTCAACATTGTAGGTTGATCTCTTTGTTTTTGTTTCAGGTTTCCAGCATCTGCATTTTGATTTGATTTTCATTTCCTGTTATATGGAGTCTGATGAGCTTCAGTTTTACACCAGAGTTATCCATGAAGAGAAGTGCTAGGTTTAGGTAAATGGAAACATGGAAATGTGAAATGTAAGAGAAGGATTCGATTATCCAACTTGTTAATCTGTCCTCTCGTTTTCCTCAAATGCCAGAAATATAGTTTTTCCCTTCTTGAAAATATATAGTGACTTAATCTTCATTGTCTTCTCTGGTGGAGAAAGATGAAACAATTTCTACCGATCTTAGCACAAAGTGGTTTATCATGTACCTTGAGGCTGCCAATCATAAGTAATGTCCACCCTACACTGAGTCTGTTTAGTCTTGTCAGAACATTCCTCCAAACTCCAATAGCATCACCTGAAATTGACCCAATCTCTCCTTTTGCATCGGTCTTTCATGTCAAGAATCAAGACCCAGGAATGCAGAAAAGTGCTTGGGGTTGGCATAGTAGTGTAGCAACACTCTACAGCTATAAGATCAGGTCCGACTCCTGCGCTCTCTGTTTGTACGTTCTCCCCGTGACTGTGTGGGTTTCCTTCACAATCTAAAGACATACTGTACGGTTAGGGTTTGTGAGTTGTGGACATGCTATGTTGACTCCAGAAGTGTGGCAACTCCTGTGGACCACCCAGCATAATCCTTGCAGGTCTGATTTGATGCAAGTGAGGCATTTCACTGTGTTTCGATGAATGAATGATAAATAAAGATAATCGTAATCTTAAAGGCCCAAGAAAGGAATGTTGCTTCTGAGCCTTCTGTATCTATGAAAATTCTGAGGGTGAACAGACCTATTACTCACCAAACCAATGCAAATCTTGCTCCTAACTGAGCATGAAATGTTCCCACTCTTAACAAGAAACAGGCACAAAATTGCTCTGCAACTCATCAATGTAACAGATGAATTTTGAGATTTTTGATGTAATTGAGGCACATTCTGACATTTAGAGACATTCAAACTCAAACTGATTATTAAAATTTAATCGAGTCAGTAAAAATGTTGAAATGCTATTTAAACTTTAAGATTTAAGCTTTAAAAAACTCAGTACACTTCAAAGTATTCAAACAGACTCAACTAATTTAAAATAAATGTAAAAGTCTGGTAGTGCTAAACTCTCTAAGTAGAAGTGGCTGTCTTTTATTACTTTTCCAAAAGCCATTTCCATTCATTTCAGTATAATTGAATTTTGGAAGAGAGGTAGAACGTGAACCAGATTTTCTTCCCCAAAACACTGGGCAATACTTTACAGGGAAATGTTGGGGATATCTGAGCACAATTGCCAACATTTCTAATGTGCCAGTTAACAGCATGTGTGATATTTCCACACATGAGTGCATCATCCTTCAAATTCCTGGCGGCTGCTCATTGTGTTTTCCTTGACAATGTTCTGGTTCCAGATTCCTCATGGATTCAAGCAGTACGTCACAAGAAGATGTCCGTCCCTCCTTGCACTAGTGCTCAGAATCTGCATGAACAATGCTTTCCAGGTCCACCTTTGTTTTCAATGGAGTAGATTGTCTTTGAAGAATGAAGATTGTTGTTAATTGCTTAGAAATTTGTTCCCAGTTGGAAGCTTGAAATAGTCTATGAAGTTTAACTAACAGAACACACCATGTTTGCAGAAAACAGCTAAAATAAAAATACCCCACAGCGTAGCAGTAGGAATACAATAAAACATGTCCTCAATCAGGGTATTACTTAGCCCCCATTACTTAAACCTCTTCATCTTCGGTATTTTCCATCCTGTGTTCTGGGTGAATAGTCACAAGACAGGGATCCACCAAACAGAAGCTCCTCAAAGACGAAAGCAGATGCTGTAGAGGCTTAACATTGATCAAATATGACTTCATTCAAGATGAGCCATCTGCCTCCCCTCCTGTCCACAATCCACTGAGCATATCATTAATAATGGTGCCTAATCTCGGAAATGAAACCCCACGCTCTCTAATTCAGATGTTTCCCTTTTTGCCAGTTAATGGTGTTTAAACCGAAACTTTAGATGCAATAGGAAAGTTGTGGCTACACCACCAACAACACTGTGGAGTTTTCCCTGTTCGTGTTTCATTTAAAGATAGGTGTGAAGTGCAATGAATAATGTGGCAAAAAAACATCCACTGAATGAGCTGCCAGAGGATGTGGAGGATGCAAGCTTGATTTCAACATTTAAGTAAAGTTTGGATAAGTTAATTCACCAGAGGGGTAGAGAGGACTAAGATCCAGGTGAAGGTTGATGAGACTAGGCCGAATATCAATGCAGCATGGACTACATGGGCCAACAGGCCTGTTCATATGCTGTAGCACTGCATGACTCTAAATTAATACTGGTGCAGATATCCAAAGACATGGCTGAGGAGGTAGGTGTTAGGAACTGCCTGATTAGAGGAAAATGAAGCAGAAACAGACAGTGAGAAATGCTGAGTCTCTGCCATTGATGGAGCAATTCATAAGGTGTGTAAGACAGCAGATTTGTGCGAGCACATATATCTAAGAGAGATTTAGGGCTGGAGGAGGGTACTTAAATAGGGAGGTTATAGAGTCACAGAAAACTACAGTGCAGAAACAGGCCATTTGGCCCATCTCATCCATGCTGAACCATTTAAACCACGTAGCCCACCAACCTGCACCAAGATCATCGCCTTTCATATTCCTCTCCATGTACCTATCTGAACTTCTCTTAAACTTTGAAATTGAAATCACATCCATCACTAGCATAACAGCTATTTCATTGCTCATTCCACATTTTCACTGCCCTCTGAGTGAAGAAGTTTCCCTCATGTTCCCCTTTAACATTTCACCTTTCTCCCTTACCCCATGACCTCTAGTTTTAGTCTCACCCAACCTCAGTGGAGAATGCCTGCTTGCATTTACCTTATCTATACTCAGAATTTTGAACACCTCTATCAAATCTCCTGTCAATTTTCTACATTCTGAGGAATAAAGTTCTAATTCATTCAATCTTTCCTTGAAACTCAAGTCATCTAGTACTGGCAACATCCAAATAAACTTCCTCTGTACTCTTTCAATCTTATTTGCATCTTTCCTGACCAGAACTGCACACAATACTTGATATTAGGCCTCACCAATGTCTTACACAGCTTCAACATAATATCCCATCTCCTGCACTCAATACTTGAAGGCCAATATGCCATCAGCTTTCTTTGTGACTCTACCTACTTGTGCTGTCACTTTCAATGAATTATGGACCTATATTCCCAGGTCCCTTTGCTCTACTGCTCTCCTCAGTGCCCTATCGCCCATCCTGTGAGACCTGTCCTGGTTGGTCCTCCTAAAGTGCAACACCTCACATTTATCTGCATTAAATTCCATCTGCCATTTTTCAGCCCATTTTCCCAGCTGGTTGAGATTACATTGCAAGCTTTGATAGTCTTCATTGCTGTTCACTACACCCCCAATCTTGGTGTCATCCGCAAATTTGCTCATCTAGTTCACCACGTTATCATCCAGATCATTGACTTGCGTGATAAACAACAATGGACCCAGCAGCAATCCCTGTGGTATTCCACCAGTCACAGGCCTCCAATGAGAGAGGCAACCATCTACTACCACTCTATGGCTTCTTCCACAAACCCAATGTCTAATCCAATTTACTACCTCATCTTGAATAGGAAGCGACTGAATCTCCTTGATTAACCTCCCATGCAGGACCTTGTCAAATGCCTTGCTGAAGTCCATGCAGAGAACATACACTGCCTTGCTTTCATCAGGTTTCCTGGTAACTTCCTCAAAAGACTCTGTAAGATTGGTTAGGCACGACCTAAGCCATGCAGACGATTCCTAATCAATCCACTTCTATCCAAATACTCATATCTCTGGTTGCGTAGAAAACCTTCCAATAACTTGCGAACATCAGGCTCACCAGCCTATAATTTCCTGATTTATTCTTAGAGCCTTTCATAAACAGCAGAACAACATTAGCTACCCTCTAATCTTCTGGTGCCTCACCTGTCTCTAAGGATGATTTTAAATATCTCCGCTAGGACCCCTGCAAGTTCTGCACTTGCCTCCCACAGGGTCTTAGGGGACACCTTGTCAGGTCCTGGGGATTTATTCACACTAATTAGCCTCAAAAAGCAAACACCACCTCCCCTGTAATCTGTATAGGGTCCATAAGCTTGCAGCTTCTTTGCCTCACTTCCATAGGCTCTGTGTGCATCTCCTGTGTAAATACGGATGCAGAAATATGTAGTTAAGATCTCCCCTGTCTCTTTTGACTCAATGTAGAGATTACCATTCTGATCTCCCGGGGACCACTGTTGTCCCTCGCACTCCTTTTGCTCTTAACATATAGTATCTGTAGAAGTCCTTCAGATGCTTCTCACCTTGTCTGGTAGGGTAGCCCCATGCCTCTTTTAGCTCTCCTGATTTCTTCCTTAAGTGTTCACTTGCATTTCTTATACCCCTCAAGTACCTCATTTGTTCCTAACCTGTCTATACCTGCTATGTACCTCCATTTTTCTTTCAACCAGGGCGTCAATATCTCTTGAAAACCAAGGTTCCCTAAACTTGTTATCCTTGTCTTTTATTCTGACAGGCACAACACGTTTTGAACTCTTACAATTTCTCTTTTGAAGTCCTCCTTCTGACCAAGTATGCCTTTGGCAGAAAACAGCTTGTCCCAATCCACACTTTTTTGATACCATCAAAATTGGCCTTTCTCCAATTTAGAATCTTTACCCGAGGACCAGACCTATCCTTTTTCATTATTACCTTGAGAATAATGACATTATGATCACTAAATTATGTTCCCCTCCAGAAATTTCTGTCACCTGCCCTGACTCATTCCCTAAT
The DNA here is from genome assembly GCF_030144855.1 of Hypanus sabinus. NCBI lineage: Eukaryota > Metazoa > Chordata > Chondrichthyes > Myliobatiformes > Dasyatidae > Hypanus > Hypanus sabinus. The sequence goes on along the minus strand of NC_082727.1, from coordinate 37,716,504 downwards.
AAGAGATCGAGTGTCACATGCTCCCTCGTTAGGACTTCTACATACTCATAAAGGAAACTTCCCTGAACACATTTGACAAACTCTATCCCATCTAATCCTTTTACAGTATGGGGTTCCCAGTCAACATATGGTAAGTTAAAATCACCAACTATAACAATCATATGTTTCTTGCAACAGTCTACAACCTCTCTACAAAATTGCTCCTCTAAATCCTGCAGACTGTTAGATAATCTATAATATAGCCTCATTAATGTGGTCATACCTTTCTTATTTCTCAGTTCACTAGACAAGTTCTTCAGCCTCTCCTGACTGAGTATTGCCATGACATTTTCATGTCATGGTAAGTAAAAGCACCAGTCCCTCTTTAATCCCTCCCACTTTATCAGATCTAAAACAACTGAACCCCAGAATAGTGAACTTCCAATCCTGCCTTTCCTGCAACCAAGTCTCATTAATGACTACAATATCATAATTCCACAAGTTGATTCATGCTCTGAGCTCACCTGAGTTATTTTAATCAGTGAAAAAATTTCATCAATAGAGGGTTTCGGCCCGAAACGTCGACTGTACTTTTTTCCATAGATGCTGCCTGGCCTGCTGAGTTCCTCCAGCATTTTGTGTGTCTTGCTCATTAACAGAGGCCCTGCTAAAAAACATCCTTAGGATCCTTAGGATCTCTTATGTCCCAGATTCAGAAACAGTTAATACCTTCAACCATCAAGCTCCTGAACCATTGTGGATAACTTCACTCATCTCAACTCTGAACTGATTCCCCAACCTTTGGACGCACTTTCAAGGATCCTACAATGTATATTCTCAGTATTATTTATTTATTCCATTACCTATCTATCTATATTTATTTATTTATCTGTTTATGTTCTCAGCTCATGCTGGTAAAACCAGAGGTACTGCATAGCCAAGCACAGTCATTTCTCATTTGTTAGTAACTTTTACTATTCTAGTTGTGTTATTTTTTAAGACTTTCTGAAGGTTTACATAAATATCGCTGTGTAGGCCTAATTGTTTAATGTTATTGTGTAGTGACTTTGGAATGATACCAGTTGTAGTTAATACTTTTAGGACAATGTTCCTTCATGTTCCATAGTCTTTCAATTTCCTCTTTTAATTCAGCATATTTCTGGTGTTTTTCACTTCGTGATTTCTGTGTGTTATGTGTGTTTGGAACGGCTGTATTTATTAAGTATTTTGTTCTTGCTTGCTTATCCTGAAATATTCTATCCAGACAGTTATTATGATTATTCGACCTGTAATAATGGATCCATTCTCATGTAATTTGGAGGACTCTGACTTTAAAACGGCATCAGGCTTGTATTTATAGTAGTGCAGTGCCTTGTATGAGCTTGTATTTTAAAGCAAGGTTTTGGTAAATGATGTTTGCCTGGGCCTCTGTAAGTAACCAAATAAATGGCTGCAGGGTCCTGTAGTATGCTGGATTGTTTCTGTTTTTTCTTGGCATTTTATGCATTTATCATCTTGAATTTGTTTATCTTTTATTATGTATTTTTGATGTGTTAATTATGTGATCTTGTATTGCCACAAGGTACGCCCTCTGTTTCTGGAAAGAGATCTCCATCTCTGAGCCAGGCATCCGAGGCTTCCTTGTCAACATCTAATCTGTTCAGATCATGGGGATGTCTTCCATGGGGGGTCGTGCTCTTCCACGGGTTAAATTTTCCCTCTATAGTGATAATTTCTTCAGTTTTCTGGGTTCAAAATTCAAAGTAAATTTTATTATCGAAGTACATATATGTCAGCATATGCAACCCAGAGACTAATTTTCTTGTGGGCATACTCAGCAAATCCATAGAATAGTAACTATAACAGGATCAATTAAAGATCAACAAGAGTGCAGAAGGCAACAAATGCAAATGTGGATATAAATAAATGGCAATAAATAATGAGATAATAAGATAAAGAGTACTTAAAGTGAGATAATTGGTTGCTGGAACATTTCAATGATGTAGTCATTCCCTTTTATTTAAGAGTCTGATGGTTGAGGGGTAGAAACCATTCTTGAAGCTTGCGAGACATGAGGGTCTTGTACCTTCCACCTGATGGCAGCAGGGAGAAGAGAGAACGACCTGGGTGGTGGGGGATCTCTGATGATGATTTCTATGACAGTGTTTTATGTAGATATTCTCAGTGGTTGAGAGGATTTTACACATGACAAATTGGCCTGAAGCCACTACCTTTTGTAAGACTTTCTGTTCAAAGGCATTGGTGTTTCCATGTCAGCCCATGATGCAGCCAGTCAATATACTGCACATCTACAGAAGTTTGTCAGAATTTTAGATGTCATGCTAAATCTCGGCAGACTCCTAAGGAAGCAGTTTTCTTTGCAACTGAACTGACATTGAGTGAGAGGTTCAATTTTCTGTCAACAAAATTTTCAATCTCCCTCTTGTTTGCTGATTCATCACCACCTTTGATTTCAGCCCACAACAGTGGAGTCAGCAGCAAACTTGAACATGGCATTGGAGCTGTGCTTAGAGTCACAGTTCCAGTCAGGTTGCACTTCCTTTTAAGATTAGTGGTGTGTCTTTCTTATCAGAATTTCCTATGCTCACCTGGGGTGCTAAATTCTGTCAGAAGATTTTTCTGACTGATGTGTCATTTTTTAAGTATCTGTTATTCTCCTTCCTCCTTCTTCCTAAGAAGTGTTAACAAGTGCATTTGAGTGTACATAGTGTTCTTTAAAATTTGTCATTTCAGTTCTAATTTTTCTTTGTAAATTTTCCAGACCAGCTCCAGACCGAGATATTATGCCAAATGAATGTGTTAATATGGGTATGGCAAAAGTGTTTATTGCCTGTGTTATATTTTTACTACAGAGCTCTGTTTGGCAGATTTTCCTTAGCCTTGAAGTAAATTCTGTCGAAAGTTTTCCCTTTATCGCAATGTGATCTACTTTCTTTGCTCGTTGACATCCCAAATTCTTACGTGTTTCATATTCACCCATCGGCTGTATGGTATCCTGCTGCTCTGTTTTATGCTCTACTAGCTCTATTGCCACTTTCTTTATGTTTAATGTTCTGCACTTAACTGGTCCAAAGTTGATGTGTATATCTTTTGAAAATTGTTCTATGATTTGAATTAATTGCTTTAGATTTACTGGTGAAGTATAATTTCAAATTGCACATGTTTAGAGGTATAAAGGTATAATTAATTTGTTGGTTCTGATTTGTTACCCTAGTTATGTCCAATTCAGTAATTTAGGAACAGGGTTTGAAGCCAGAGCTAGAGAGTTTCCTTGGTTTAGTTTGGTTGCAGTGGTTGTTCATTTATGATTGTTAATAGATAGGGTGACTATAGTATGCCAGTGCCTTTTCTGATATAGAAATTTTACAAGTATTGGTGTAAGTTTTATAGATTAAAAACTTCTATTAACCATGAGTATGGTGTAGAATCAATTGATTTTTGGTAGTCAATATAACAACATGAAAGATTTCTGCTTTTCCTCAGGGCTTGATTTAGAATTACAGAATCTATTGTCATTGTTCTTTACATCCTTTCATACCCTTACAGCATTCTTTCTGCTCTTCTATAAGCATACTGTGGTTATCTGAGCGATGATTAGTTGTGAGAAGCATGATGTTACGATTTTATATATAGTTTGTAAACAAGTAAATAGAACAATATTTTGATGGATCATTTGTGATTTCTCCTTTAGGTAAGAGATCTGCTTCACCTTTTGTCAAAAATTTGGGCACACTTTCAGCATTTTTAAGAAAATTGTTGATATGTATTAGTAGGTATTATTACTATTTTATTTACAGTTTTCAGGATATTTATCAGTCTTTGTGTGTTGTTTTTTAATTGATTATATTGTATTTCTTCTATTTTGCATGCTTACAAAGGACTGAATCTTGAAGTAATATATGGTGACACAGATGAACTGGAATGTGGTGAAATAGTCAAGTCCAGAGATAAAGAGGATATAGGATGAAGGTTTCAGTTGTAAATGAACTGAAATAGGGACAGATTTGGGTGATGTTAAAAAATGAATGCAAGTAGTTTTCATGATACTGTCACTTCTTGCTTAAAAGCTCATCTCAGATTCAAAAAGGAGACAAGCTTGTCAATGGTCTGATTCAGCTTCAACTCAGCCTCAGCAGTTTTGGCAGAGATTGAAAAGAATGCTTTAGTAGCCAGAGGAAATACTTAATATTGAATTAGATGTCTTGCAATGGAACAATGGTTCATGGCATCATTACATCTAACTGAGGGTGTTGAGATTTCTTGCCACACACAGTGTTGAGAGCTGCGTAGAAAATGAAGAAATGTAAAACTGGTCTGCAATTTGTCCTGCTAGTTGTAGCTAAAATTTGACGCAGTTGCTGTACTGAAGGTATTACAAATGAAGTCACGTGCACTTAATTTGAACAACTATTTGCTATTCTTAGAAGTAGGCCAAATAAACTCCAGACTCTGAGGTACAAAGGGAGGCTTAACATGTACGTTCATTTAAGGAAATCAACTCCTACTATAAACACAAGAAATTCTGCAGACGCTGGAAATCCAGCAACACACAAAATGCTGAACGGACTCAGCAAGTCAGGCGGTATCTATGGAGGGGAATAAACAGTCAATGTTTCAGCCTGAAACTATTCATTAGGAGTCCTGATGGAGCTTTTCAGCCCAAAACGTCGACTGTTTATTCCCTTCCATAGATACTTCCCGACCGGCTGAATTCATCCCCAGTCAGTAGCATTACATATTGCATAGAATGCAGAAGAGACTGTTACATTCCTGTCACAATTCCAAACCAAGTTTAAATGCACTGCCATCTTTTTAATGGTGCATTTAGCTTGAGCGACTGTGAACTAATTTCTAAGCAGATATTTAAACAGGTAAGCATCTGGAATGCTTCTGTAATTCTCTCCTCTGGATATTAACCAACTCCAGGAAAGTTGCAAAGCACATGAAGAAAAGATCAGGGGAAAAGGTCTTGTAAATTCACCTTATTTACAATATGTCCCTCATGACTCCTCTATAATGTCATTTCTCAATTGCATATTCTCCAAGGAAATAAGTTCTTGAATTCCCAACCTCTCTCTTATTATTATTATCCTCAAGTCCTTCACAAATCTTCCCTACACTCTCTCCAGTTTAATGGTGACTTTCCTATAACAGGATGACAAAAGTTGTATACAATACTCAAAGTGCAGTCTCACCAATATCTTGTAGAGCTATAACATAATGTTCCAACTCTTATATTTTAGAAGAATGAAGGGGGGATCTGTTTGAAACCTATTGAATATTGAAAGTCCTAAGATAGAGTGGCTATGGAGAAGATGTTTCCTCTTGTGGGGGTGTCTAAGACCAGAGGGCACAGTCTCAAAATAGAGGGATGTCTACTTGGAACAGACATTCTTTAGCTGGAAGGTAGTGAACCTGTGGAATCTGTTGCCATAGATGGCTGTGGTGACCAAGTCAATGGATATATTTAAAGTGGAGGGTGACAGGTTCTTCATTAGTCAGGGCATCAGAGGTTATGGGGAGAAGGCAGCAGAACAGGGTTGAGAGGGATAATAAATCAACCATGATGGAACGGCAGAACAGAATCAATAGGCCAAATGTCTTACAGTCTTCTATTCAATGTCTTGACTGATGAAGCCTAGTGTGCCAAACATCTCACTCTCTACCCTAGAAGATTTTTTTTATATATCATTGTCAGTTCCCCTTGGACGGTGATCTGCTGAATGCACACATGGCCTACAAGAAGTCACAGCTCAGGCTAGCATCAGACACACTGGTGAAGCTTTCCATCCAAAGGAACAGTTGTTGTGTCTGATCTTTGAAAAGTCTGTGCTCCACATTTCTGCTAAGTTAGGAGTTCCCTGCCCTGTCATCATGAACAGGCCGATGTGCATATCTTGGCAGTAACTCAAGACTGATATCTCGATCAGTAGCTGATCCTGGGCTTTGGTGTACCTTGTGGCACGAGTTATAGTAAGAGGTTTATAGTTTCTGTACTTTCTTCATTGTTGTGGCTGCTTGATACTCTGCATTTCATATGGTAAGCAAGTCCATGTATTCCAGGAAGGCACCTGATTCAGAAGTTAAATTACTGACGGCACAATGGCCAATTGCTTCTTTTACTTTCAACATAAGAAATTCTGCAGATGCTGGAAACCTTGAGCAATCCACACAAAATGCTGGAGGAACTCAACAAGCCAGGCAGCATCTATGGAGGGGACTAATCAGCCTTCATCAGTCATCAGGGCTGAAGAAGAGTCTCAGCCTGTTAATACCGCTTCACGGATGCTGCCTGACTTGCTGAGTCCCTCCTGCATTTTGTGTGCCTTGCTCCTTTAGCTTTCTCAGTGAAATGTCTATCTAGATGCTGAATCAAATGCACACGCACAGTCAACATCTGATTCGTGTTTCAGATCATAATTTCATCATAGATCCCTTTACATAGTCAATCGTTAAACAGCAGCCAGATAAAAAATAACACAGTGGGTCTAGCAGCAGGATGATCTGCCTAATCGATTGAGTCGTGTTGCTTTTCATTCTAAGTAATCTCATATGGAAAACATAGTTTTCCTTTTCTGAAAGACTCCACATTAACGTCAGCAGGCAATGATGCAGTCTGTAACCTTTGTCTGTGCCAAAGCATTTGTCTGCTTCTAGCAGAATTTAATTCATTCTGCAATTATTTATAATAATGGTAAATGTAGCAAGTCCAATTGTCTAATACTTTGCTAGAACACTGTTTCCATGTTGAGCAAGTGAAGTATGTGTACCAAAGAAGGACACTGGCTCCCTGTGTCCAGTGGCAGATTCTGCACTGAATAGCAGAGGGCAGATGTTTTCAATGTAGATATGGTTGCATTAAAAACAATTAATCAAATCAGCTGCATCATTTTCCTGGGTGAACAAATTGTTCACAGATGCATAATTAACAATGACTATTCTGGGCAGAAGTGAGATATTGCAAATGGACCACACTAGGGGCTTCTCCACCATGCAGCCCACACTTGGACCCGTTCTGCTGCTGGGTTTAGCAAAGCATTCAGTTCAACATAGAGGAGTCCTTCTTCTGAACTGTAGGGAAGTTATTAAGGGTTTTAGGAGAAGGCCACAAATTGCAAAGGCTGCAAAGATATATTTACAATATAGGAGCTATTTGACCAATCCGGTCCATGACTGCTCCCAGGGAGCAGTCCCATCCATTCCATTTAACTCTCCTTATTTCCTCTTGTCCTCTTGATCTTCCAGTCTATTTCATTTTGGCCATTGGACACTGTCTATCTGTTCTGTTCCTTATCTGTAAATGCAACTCTATATTCTGGGGTACTTCCCCCTTCCTTCTCAGTCCTGAAGAAAGGTCTCGGCTAGAAATGTCAACTATCTATTCATTTCCGTAGATACTGCCTGACCTGCTGAGATCCTCCAGCATTTTATGTGTGTTGCTTTCTATTTCCAGCATCTACAGACTTTATCATGGATACTAATACTATCCCTTTTGCTCATTGTGTCTAATGTGTGACCATTGACTCCACTTTGATTCCTTTTGCCGTTAACCTGTTTGCATGAACTATCTCATTAGTCAGCATCTCTTTGGAAATGGGAAGAAACCAGAGCACCCAGTGCAAACCCACATGTTCATGGAGAGAAAAGGCAAACTTCACACAAAGGGCATTGTTGGAGGTGTTCCCCCTCAGTAGTAATGATCCGTTAGGCACAGAGAGAGTCTGTATTATGTAGCAAATACCTCTCACTGCTGCTGAAGGGTTTTGGCCTGAAACTTTGACTGTACTTTTTTTCCCACAGATTCTGCCTGTCCTGCAGAGCTCCTCTGGCATTTTGTGTGTGTTGCTCGAATTTCCAGCATCTGCAGGTTTTCTCTTGTTTGTGATTTGAAATACCTTTATTAGTTCAGTTAATAACAGACACATGAATTACACAAAACTAAATACCTGTGCACGCCCCACTACGTTTCCCTGACCCTCTGAACAGTCAAAGAATCGATGGTAATACAGTACCTGGGAAAAGGAGTCTACACCCGCCAGGCATTCCTCATGATCTCGGTACAATCTCCACGTTTCTGATGTGGGGTCATCCATTTCTGTGATGATTGGTCTCCAGAGCTGTCACTGCCTGTAGGCCCAAAATCTTCCATTCTTTTCCTTTTCTTTATGAGATCCACCTGTTGTGATTCAATTTTGTTTGTTCAAGCTCTTCTGACTGACTTGTGTCGGCTTCTCATTGGATCGGCCCGAGATCACCAACAGTATTATTTTATGACTCTTCCTCCAAATTTGCCCCTCAGGTAACTTTCTTTGTTTTTTCCAAATCAGACCAATTCAAACCAGTTTAGCCAGGCCAGCCAAATGCTGAGCTGAGGCAACTTCAGATCACTTTCTGCATGCTTGCCGTTTCGACATAATCAAACAAGCAGATTCTTATTTGGAAGTGGTTTCAAGTTTAACTGATCATCAGCAGGAAACGCATTGTGTCATAGAAACATAGAAAACCTGCAGCACAATACAGGCCCTTCGGCCCACCAAGTTGTGCTGACCATGTCCCTACCTTAGAAATTACTAGGCTTACCTACAGCCCTCTATTTTTCTAAGCTCCGTGTACCTATCCAAAAGTCTCTTAAAAGACCCTATCGATTCCGCCTCCGCCACCATTGCCGGCAGCCCATTCCATGCACTCACCACTCTCTGAGTAAAAAAACTTACCCCTGACATCTCCTCTGTACCTACTCCCCAGCACCTTAAACCTGTGTCCTCTTGTGGCAGCCATTTCAGCCCTATTTATATTTATTGTGTTTTTCATTGCGTTCTTTATCAGTTTTTTTGTGCTACATCAGATTCCGAATAACAATTATTTCCTTCTTTACACTTGTGTATCTTGAATCATAAATCTGTTCAGTATTTGCAACCCATACTCTTTAAGAGATACGAGACTGCAGATCTGCCGTCTCAGACTATTTTCTGGAGGAACTCAGTGAGCTGAGCAGCATCTGTGATGATAGAAGCGGGGGATTGTCTGCATTTTGTGTCAAAATGCCGACTGTCCACTTTCAATTGCTCTGATTAAGCCATCCCTGAGCACAAAGCAGTTGACTAAACAGTTCACAAAATGGTGGCTGCAAGAACAGTTTCAAAATAGCAGCCTCCATTCCTTCAGCCACATGGCAAGAATATGGACATTTGCTTTGTTTGCTTCCAATGCTCTTCTCTCAGTCCTGTTCAGTGATTTGCAGATTTTAGTTCTTTCTAGCCAACCGCACCCAGGTGAACCCAGTGGCCCCTGGAGCATAAAGGCAACTGCTCAAATTGCTGCACTATATTTTTACATGGTCACATAACCTGCTTCTGTCTCCCTGCATCCTTCTCTCATCTAACTTTTCCAGCTTTACTTGTACTTCGACCCTGCAGCTAACTTGTTTGTATGCAGCTGGGACCTTCCACTGCTCCTTGTGATTGCGTCAAGCAAGACCTCAATAACACCCAGGCAGAGACATTTAAGTACAAGCACTATTAGTGCCACAAAGTGGCCAGCCCATAATCACCTCCAACAAAAGAGAGCCAGTTTGTTTGATTTAATTTACTGTGCAGTCATTCATTTGAAGCACACTTTAATTGGTACTGTTGCTATTTCAATATTCTAAAGTTAATACCCCTAATACCCCTAAGTATTAAATTGAGCTGTAGATTGACACTTTTTGGATCTTCTGCATTTGCGTAGCAGTCCTAAGCTTCCTTAAACCTGTACGAAAATGCCAGTGGTTTCCCGTAGAATTATTAACATTACTCAGGAAAATCAGGCCAAATATTCATTAATTTATGAATTAAAAGCAGTAGGCTGTACAGAAAGTAATATACACATTTCTAGTTTCAAGCTCACAATTCCCTGATAAAACAAAAATGATGAATTCTTCATGTAGTGTCCTCAAATGTTTTCACCTTTTTCCGTTCTCACTCTATATTCCAGCATACAATGTTAGTAAAATACTAAGTATATAAGTGTAACAAAATTGATCAAAAATTATACAACCATAGAGACAGAGAGCACCAATACAGACCCTACGTTCCCTATGCCCAAACTGACCATTGTATCATCCGTTCTAATCCTATTTTCCCTCATTTGCTCTGTAGCTTTCTCTGCTTTGCTGCAGCTAGCAGTATAATTGTAAATGCATTGATACATTGATCTGCAGCAACATCTTCAAATCCCTTCCCAACCCCACCATGAGGGCCTGCTTTTCTATCTGGGTCCTGGGCTTGAAGTTAAAATTTTGTCTAATTGTCAGTTATGACACTATCCTACTGCTGTTTATGTAACTTAAAATTTGGAGAATTGAATGGTAATGTGTGTATCTTTCCTTCCTAGATGTCTAAGCCTTTTATACATCTGACAAATTATGAAGGTCTGATACTTAGAGTTGTAGTCATAGAAACGGGTCCTTTGGACATCTAGTCCATGCCAAACTATTATTCTGCCTAGTCCCATCAACTTGCACCTAGATCATCGCCCTTCATAGCCGTCCACTCATTTTCAAAGGTTCATTTCATTGTCATAGTATGCAAGTGCAATACAACTCTGACATTTGCCTTCTCCAGATAGCCAAATACAAAAAACACCATGGAAGTTGAAAGAAAAGAGACCAACCTCCCTCCCCGCATGAAAGAAACAAAACTTGCAAACTGAAAACCCTAACCCCTCCCTCGCAAAATAACAGCAACAAGAACACCAAACTCCAAACCCTGTCTCTCCCACATACAAAAAACACCTGAATGCACAGACAGAAAAAAACAAGAATATCAGACTCTAAATCTCCAACCCTTCACTCACACAAAAGCCAACAAATCGCCCTATTGGAACCCCAATCTGCTAATTGGCAACAAGAAAGAAAACACAGAAATCTGAAGTGGAGCAATATACACTATAGTCCAATAACCACATAAACGTCATGATTTCGAAAACATCCTCCTGCCAGAACCAAGGAGAGCAACTGCTTGAACTTAGTCTTCCCATGAAGAGTGTCCGTTGTGCCACCAACATGCGGCTCTCTGAACGCTGCTGACCCAGCTGTCAACCACCGTGAACTGCCTCTGTGGAAAGTGACCGCTGACCTCCTCCACATTCTCTTGGATTTTTAAAAAATAGACAGCCAAACTTACCCAAACTTTTCTTAAAAGTTGAAATCAGACCAGCAGCTACCACTTCCATTGACAACTTATATCCATCTTGGAAGTCTCCTACCTGATTGCATTAGCATTGATTTCTCCAACTTCCAGCTACCATTTCCCTCTGTCTCCATCACAAACCCTTTGTTTTCCCTTATCCCCCTTGTCCTTGATCCCTTCTCGTTCCCCTCCCCTGACCTTCTGCATCACACATGTCTTCTTCCCTCTGAACCCTCATGTCCTTTTTTCTCATTCCATGGTCCACTGCCCTCTCCTTTCAGTTTCCATCTTTCTTAGCCCTTGACCTCTTCCACCTATCACTTCCCAGCTTCTCATATCATCCCACCTCCATACCTCACCTGAATTTACCTATCACACAATAGCTCATGCTCCAGCCCCTCCCACCTTCCCTATTATTCTGACTTTTGCACTCTTTCTTGAAACAGTCTAAGCTCGAAACATCAACTATTGTTTTCCTTCCATAGATGCCTCCAGTGGATGCTGCCTGACCAGCATTTTGTGTGTGTGTTGCCACCAGATTTCCAGCATCTGCAGTCTTCCTGGTATTTCATATCCCCAATATTATTGCAGTTCGTTGAACCATATTACACAGTCTCATTGTTTGAATGAATTTGTCAAGGATTACAATTATCCAAACCGCTGATAACTGGACTGGTGATTTCTAGAATGTTGTGATTGATTGAGGCTGTGGATGCACTGTGGGGGAGAAGGTGTCAAGAGACAATGGCATACTGTACTGCATTTGCAGAACTAAGAATTAAGTGAGCTGGATGCCAAATGTGTAGGGATGACAATAAATATGACAGTGAGAAACAGCAATACAGAAAGAAACTGAGCAGCCACATTAAACTCAATGTGCTAGGCTTTGCTGGACAGCCTTTCAAATGTCACACATATAATTCAGTTTTGCTCAGTGCGACTGCATTCACCAGGAGAAACAAGAAAATGTTGATACAAGGATACAAATTTTAAAGTTAAACACTATTCAAAGACAATGAGAGATATCAAGCAAAACATTTCTCACTTCTTGTGCCAATTCCTCCATCATATTCTTGGACCAGCAAACATAGAACACTATAACACAGTACAGGCCCCTTGGACCACAAAGTTGTGCTGATCTTTTAGCCTACTCTAAGTTCAATCTAACTCTTCCCTACTACATTGCCCTCCAGTTTTCTACCATCCATGTGCCTACTGAGAGTTTATTTTACATGCCCCCAATGTATCTGCCTCTACCGTCATCCCTGGCAGCGCATTCCAGACCCTCACCAAAAAAGTACTTCTGGCGTTTCCCCCTCTACTTTCCTCCAATCCAAGTTCAAAGTATATTTATTATCAAAATACATATACCTGTATGTCACCATATGCAGTGAAATTTGTGTTCTTGCAGGCTTACACAGTAAATGCAAGAAACATAATAGAAATAATGACAGACTGCACATAACAGGATGGATGAACAACCAATAAGCCAATGACAACAAACTGTGCATTCACAAAAGAGAAAAAGATAACAGTAATATTAATAAATAAGCAATAAATATCAAGAACATTAAATGACGAATCCTTGAAAGTGACTTTATAGGTTGAGGGAACAGTCCAGTAATGGGCAGATGAAGTTGAGCAAAGTTGAGTGAAATTATTTCCAATGGTTCAAGAGCCTGACGGTTGAGGGGTAATAACTGTTCCTGAACCTGGTGGTGTGGGTCTTGAGGATCCTGTACTTCTTTACATTGTACAACAGTTTCCTGTACTTATAACAAGGGGAGTTGAGTATAGGAGCAAAGGGGTCCTTCTGCAGTTGTGCAGGTTAGACCACACCTGGAGTATTGTGTTCAGTTTTGGTCTCCAAATTTGAGGAAGGACATTCTTGCTATTGAGGGAGTGCAGCGTAGGTTCATGAGGTTAATTCCCGGGATGGCGGGACTGTCATATGTTGAAAGATTGGAGCGACTGGGCTTGTATACACTGGAATTTAGAAGGGTGAGAGGGGATCTGATTGAAACATATAAGATTATTAAGGGATTGGACACGCTAGAGGCAGGAAACATGTTCCTGATGTTGGGGGAGTCCAGAACCAGAGGACACAGTTTAAGAATAAGGGGTAGGCCATTTAGAACGGAGTTCAGGAAAAACTTTTTCACCCAGAGAGTTGTGGGGGTCTGGAATGTTCTGCCTCAGAAGGCAGTGGAGGCCAATTCTCTGGACACTTTTAAGAAAGTTAGATAGATCTCTTAAAGATAGCAGAGTCGAGGGATATGGGGAGAAGGCAGGTACAGGGTATTGATTGTGGAGGATCAGCCGTGATCACATTGAATGGCGGTGCTGGCTCGATGGGTTGAATGGTCTACTCCTGCACCTATTGTCTATTGGCAGCAGTGAGAAAAGAGCATGGCCTGGGTGGTGGGGGCCCTTGATGATGGATGCTTCTTTCCTGCAACAGCACTCCGTGTAGATGTGCTCAGTACTGGGGAGGGTTTTATCTGTGATGGACTGTGTTGTATCCTCTACTTTTCATAAGATTTTCCATTTAAGGGCATCAATGTTTCCATACCAGGCTGTGATGATGCTACCTATCAATACACTCCCCACCACACATCAATAGAGATTTGTCAAAGCTTTTGATGTCATGCTGAATCTTTGCAAAGTTCTAAGGAAGTTGAGGTGCAAGCATGCTTTCTTCATAATTGTACCTATCTGCTGGGCCCAGAACAGATCCTCTGAAATGATAACACTGAAGAAGTTAAAGTTGCTGACCCCTTCTTCCTCTAATCCCCTGAGGCGGTCTGCCAAGTAGTCGTATCATTCTGAATACCAATCACCTTAAAATTATGGCCCCCCCTTTTAACTATTTCTGCCCTGGTGTCAAGAGTGGGTTAAATCAGTGTTATCCCTTTCATTATAGAGAAGAGATGTCCTGCACCTATTGGAAACACTTGCTGCTGTAAGTTTCTGAAAGATAATAACTGAAAGTTGGTTATAAAAGTGTATCTCCAGCTATTGGTACACATTATGTTTTAAGACCATAAGACTGTAAGTCATGGGAGCAGTAGTAGGCCATTCAGCCCATCGAGTCTGCTCCGCCATTCCATCATGGTTGATCCTAGATCTCACTCAATCCCATACACCCGCCTTCTCACCATATCCCTTGATACCTTGACTGATCAGGAAACAATTAACTTCAGCCTTAAATATACCCATGGACTTGGCCTCCACTGTCGTCTGTGACAGAGAATTCCACAGATTCATTTCTTTCTGGCTAAAAAAATTCCCCTTCACCTCTGTTCTAAAAGGTCACCTCTCAGTTTTGAGGCTGTGCCCTCTAGTTCTGGATGCCCCCAACAGATAAAGGATACAAGCAACTCCTTTCTCAATAACTGATGGAATCATCACTTGATCCAATATGTAGTACTGTCCATAAGGAAACTATCTAATGGGATGGAAGGAACTGCTAGAAGCTGGGATTCTTTCTATATAACTCAGCATAGCTCTATAAACCAATATCCTAATGAGCATGGAACATAGAACTCTACAGCACATTACAGGCCTTTCAGCCCACAATGTTGTGCCGACCATGTAACCTACTCTAGAAACCGCCTAGAATTACCTCTATTTTTCTAAGCTCTATCTACCTATCTTAGTCTCTTAAAAGACCTTGTTGTATCCACTTCTACCACTGTTGCTGGCAGAGCATTCTACACACCCACCATGAATGAGCACACCAACATATTTATATAAGGCAATATTCATATGCCAGATGGTAGAAACTTGTTAAGTTTCAGCAATAGGTCTGTGCAAACTTTGGGATACCTAGGTATTAATCATTACACCATCTGTAACTGGGTAAATAGGAGATATGCTTTGTAGGGCAATATGTTTTGTGCATCAGGATTAGCAAAATTCTACTTGTGTGAACTACAACATTATGTATTGGGGACATTGAAATATGGCGATGGTCTTGTTCATGCCTTATACAGGGTACAGAATGAATTTGTGATCATTGCTTTAGCTACTCCATTTACTTTCTAATCTGATGATTACCTTCAACTAAGAGCCATAAGAATGACTAAATAATTATTTTGTGATGGAGTTTAGAATACATATCTGTGCAGTACAGGGAGTTTTGCTATAAGATCATAAGAAATAGGAGCAAAATTAGGCCATTTGGCCCATCAAGTCTGTCCCTCCATTTCATCATGGCTGATCCATTTTTCTTCTCAGCCCCAATCTCCTGCCTTCCCTCTGCATCCCTTCATGCTCTGACCAATCAAGAATCTATCTGCCTCAAATATACATAAAGACCTCCCCATGGCCTCCACAGTAGCTTGTGACAAAGAATTCCACAGATTCATCACTGTCTGCCTGAAGAAATTCCTCCTCATCTCCATTCTAAAAGCACACCCCTCTATTCTGAAGCTGTGTCCTCTGGTCTTAGAGTCTCCCACCATAGGAAACATCATCTCCACATCCACTCCATCAAGTCCTTTCACCATTTGATAGGTTTCAATTAGGTCACCCAACTTTCTTCTGAATTCCAGTGAATACAGGCCCAGAGATATCAAATGGTCTTCACAAGACAAGCTGTTTAATCCTGAATTTTGTGTTGAACATATTAACTACCTCATTAAACTAATCCCTTCTGCCCAGGCAATGTCCACAACCCTCCATTCTCTGTATACTCATGTACCTATGTGAAAGTGTCTTAATTGCTTCTATCACATTTGCCTCCACTAGTAACTCTGGGAGCCATTCCAAGTACCCACCATTCTCTGTGTAAAAATCTTGTCCCATGTATCTCTGTTGAACTCACTACCCCTCACATTAAATGCATGCCCTCTAGTATCAGACATTTCAACCCTGGGGAAAAGATACTAGCTATCTACTTTTTCTATGCCTCTCATAATCTTTTGAACTTCTGTTTGATCTCCCTTCAGTCTCCACTGCTCCAGAGATTGTCCAACCTCTCCTTAGCACATCCCCTCTAATCCAGGAAAATTCCTGGTAAAGCTCTTTTGCATCCTCTCCAAAGTCTCCAAGTCATTCCTATAATGGGGTGACCAGACTGAACAGACTGAATGCAGGTGCAGCTAACCAGATTTTTATAAAGCTCCGATACAATTCCTTGAACTCACTGCCTTGAGAAATAAAAGCAAAATTGCCAGATGTCTTCTTTATTATCCATAAATATTTATCTTATTTATGGCAAAACCTGGTTCTATTTCATAGTTTGCTTCTTTCAGAATTATCTAATAAATTTTAGCTTTGAACTCTGGAAGGTCAGATAAGTATTGACAAATGGGAGAAACCATTTAGGGAATAAAAATGTTTCTGTACTTGCGACTGAACACCCAACAGCACCCACCTCTGTATAAAACTCAGTGAAATCTGTCTGAAGAAAATAATACCTGAGGAACTTGTCACGCACCTGCTGAGAATAATAGAAAGACAACAGCTCTCCTGGAAGCTCTGCTCTGTGGACCCACTTCATCCACTGAATTCCACGCTCTTTCCCCACTGCTGCCATCAGGTAGAAGGCACAAGAGCCTCAGGACTCACACCAACAGCTTCAAGAACAGTTACTACCCCTCAGCCATCAAAAGGGATAACTACATTCATCTATTGAGATGTTCCCATGACCAATGATCTCACTTCAAGGACTCTTTATCTTGTTATTTCATGCTCTTGTCATTATTGCTAATTACGTATATCTACATTTGCACAGCTTATTGTCTTCTATGCTCTATTTGATCTTTATTTGATCCTGTTATAGTCACCGTTCTATAGATTTGCTGAGTATGCCCGCAGGAAAAAGAATCTTAGGGTTTTATGTGGTGACACATATGTACTTTGATAATAAAATTTACTTTGAACTTCCACAAGTTAAACTTCTGCAGCTTTACAGAGCTCTAAATTGAACAGAGGGTGTCTGGTTGCAATATGACAGCATTAGTAGACAAACCACATTTACTGCATTTATTGCAGTTGAGTAAATCCTTGCCTCATGATTCAAACCTGACAGAATGATAAACAGTAATCAACTTTTATATCAACCACAATAATTCTTATTCAATCCAATCACAATTGTTAAGCATGCTTTTTATTTCCAGACCTTAGAACACCTTGTACTTTATTTCTGTTGCTTTCCATAAGCCTACTTCTTTAGGTAGGTTTTGTAACTGGGCCAGTGTTTTGATGTTTACTCAATGTGTCATCAGAGGTGTGTTGACCTTGCCCCATTTTACTGTGAATTATACTCCTCTCTCTCCTGCGTCAGCAGTGACTTCATCACAAAAGAGATTGGCTGATGAGCAACCCAACCATTTTACAGTAATTCTACTTTGTTAACAGTACCACCGCTTACCAATGTCCGATACCACCTGGAAGCATAAAACAGCAAGAAGAAACATCACAGTAACAACATTAGTTCAAGAATAACAGAATAAAGTCATTGGCAAGTGCTTTGCCAACAAAGGTTTAAGTAAATCAGCTGTCTCTCAGTTGCAGTCCTCAATTTATCTACTATAATAAATTACATACTGTGTTCATTTCCCAAGGGACAAGCTTTGTAGTAAAACAAATTTCTGTAATTAGGGAGTTGTTGGGAGAGTCTTGTTTATCATTTCATTTCATTTATGTTAGTCTTTGCTCAAATTTAGCTTACGGAGACAGGATAAAATATAGTAATGCTTCACTAATTCGGGTATCTAATTGCTGAGAAAGAAGAATTTAGTTTCTAGCTCACTGGGTTTTTTTCCAAGCTTTCTTTAAAAACACCGAGTCCCATTTCTTTCCACACTACCTTTAAACTCACCAGGACCCTGTTTTAAATGTTCCCTTTAAATACATCAAGGTTTCAAAAACTTCCTTTAAAGTAATGACAGCCCTGATTCAAGCACTTTCCATTTAAACTCACCAGGGTCCTGTTTCTCACAATCCTGTTAAACTAACCAGTACTGTTTCTCATATACCCTTTAAACTCATCAGGATCCTCTTTCTCACAATCCCTTTAAACTCCTCAGAATCATGTTCCAAGAACTCCCTTTAAACACAAGGACCCATTTTCTGCTCTCCCTTTTAAAAGTCACTGAGACCCTGTTTCCTGCACATCCTTTAAGAGCACAAAACTCAGTGAAAGGCTTATTTTATTGCCACGTACTATCCAAATAAGAGCAAATTAAAGTTGTGTCTGAGTATCACAGAACATAAAGCCCAATACAGGCCAATGTTGTACTGACCTTTTACCCTAGCCCAAGATCAATCTAACCCTTTGCCCCTTCATAGCCCTCCAACTTTCTATCATCCGCGTGCCTACTTAAGAGTCTTTTAAAAGTCTCTAAACAATCCGTCTCTACCACCACTCCTGGTAGAATATTCCAGGTATCCATCACTCTTTCCGTAAAAAACCTACCTCTGATATTTCCCTCTAATCACCTTAAAATTATGCCCTCTAAAATTAGCCATTTCCACCACAGAGAAAAGGTGCTGGCTGTCCACTCTGTCAATGCCTCTTATCATTTTATCCAGCTCTATCATATCACCTCCCATTCTCCTTTGCTCCAAAGAGAAAAACCATAACACACTCAACCTTTCCTCGTAAGACACAATGAACATTTAGGGCCGAGACCTTGAATCAGGGCTGGAAGCGAAGGCAGAAGAAGCCCAAATAAGAAGGTGGAGGAGTAAAAGCTTGAGGATGATAATAGGTGGAGCCAGATGAGGGAGAAGATAGGTGGCTGGGGGAGGGGGTATGAAGTGAGAAGCTTGGAGGGGTTAAGTGGAAAAGGTAAAGGGCTGAAGAAGAAGGAATCTGACAGGAGGCCTGAAAACTGAGCTGGAAGCCATGTGGAACAAGGCAGAGACGAGTTTCACTGGGAATACGTGTGGCCATACCAGTTGAGCACATGGTGTAAGAGTTAGAGAGCATTAGAGATTACAGAGGAGGAGCAGTGAGAGAGGGTCAGAGTGAACTCCTGCCGAAGTGAAGACAAACTTCTTCAGGGTAGCCATAGCTCGAAGCGACTTCGCAGTGGATCAGCAAATCATAAACACAAGAGATTGCCCAGGTGCTGGAAATCCAGAGCGACACACACAAAATGCTGGGGGAGCTCGCAGGACAGGAAGGTTAAAATGGATCATGAAAAAGTCCTCGGTGAGAATCCTAATGCATTTGATATATACATTAGAAACAGAAGATAATGAGCTAGAGGGTAGGACAAGGATGAAGGAGAGAATATATAAGACATTAGGCCACTTGGCCCATCAAGTCTGCTCCACCATTCCATCATGGCTGATTTTTTATCCCTTCTCAATTCTTCAGTCTTCTCCCCATAAACATTGACACCCTGACTAACCAAAAACCTCTAAAACTCTGCTTTAACTATACACAATGACTTGGCCTCCCCAGCTGTCCGTGACAATGAATTCCATAGGTTCACCACCCTCTAGCTAAAGAAATCCCTTCTCGTCTCTGTTCTTAATGGATGTTCCTCTATTCTGAGGCTGTGCTTCTAGTCCTAGAGTCACCCACTATATGAACCATCCTCTCTATATCCACTCTGTTTACACCTTTCGATATTTCATAATTGTCAATGAGATCCCCCTTCATTCTTGTAAACTGCAGCGATTTCAGGCCCTCCTCTGGACCTTCTCCAATGCCAGCACATCTTTACTTAGGTAAGGAGTCCCAAACCTCTCACAATACTCCAAGTGTGGTCTGACCAGAGCCTTACAAAGCCTCAGCATTACATCCTTGCTCTTATATTCTAGTCCTCTCAAAATGAATGCTAACATTGCATTTATCTTCCTTACCAACCTGCAAGTTAACCTTTTAGAGAATCCTGCACAAAGATTCCAAAGTTCCTTCATAACTCTGACTTTTGAATTTTCTCCCCAGTTAGAAAATAGTCTACACCTTTTTACCTTCTACCAAAGTGCATGGCCATACACTTTCCTACACTATATTCCATCTGTTACTTCTTTGCCCATTCTCCCAATCTTTCCACGTCCTTTTTCAGAGTCATGCTTCCTCAAAACTACCTGATCCTCCACCTACAGTACCTTTGTATCATTAGTACTGCCTCCACAATCTCTTCACCTGTCATTTTCAGAACCCTCGGGTGTAGTCTGTCTGGCCCAGATGACCGAGCTTTCACCTTCCCAAGCACTTTCTCCTTAGTAATCACAACTACACTCATTTCTGCCCCCAACACTTCGAATTTCCGGCATACTGCTAGTGTCTGCCATAGTGAAGACTGATACAAAATGCTTGTTAAGCTCGTTCACCATTTCTTTGTTCCCCTCTCCCAGTCTCCCCACCATTACTAGTTTTTCAGCATTATGTTCCAGTGGTCTAATATCCACTTTCACCTCTCTTTTACTCCTTCTAGGTCTGAAAAAACTTCTGCATCCTATTTTATATTATTGGCTGGCTTACCTTTGTATTTCATCTTTTCTCTTTATAGCTTTTTAGTTGTCTTCTGTTGGTTTTTAAAAGCTTCCCAATCATTTAACTTCCCACTAATTTTTGCTACATTATATGCTCTCACTTTTCCTTTTATTGTTGTCTTTGACTTCTCTTGTCATGATGGCTACCTCAATCTCCCTGTAGAGTACGTCTTCATATTTGGGATGTATCTATCCTGCATCTTCCCCAGTCTGGAAAACAGCCAGAAATGCCGCATTGTTTATGGACAGGAAGGACAGCCTGGGATATTATAGGTCAGTGGGCCTTAAATCAGTGGTAGGGAAATCATTGGAGATTATTTAGATCTACTTGGATCTGGAGACATATAGACTTATTAGAGACAGTCAACATGGCTTTGTGTGGGTGTGATCTAGTCTTACAAACTTAATTGAGTTCTTTGTGAAATTGACAAAGGTGATTGATGAGGATAGGGCAGTAAAAGTGGCCTACGTGGACTTTAGTGAAGCTTTCAACAAGATCCTTCATAGTAGCTGATCTAAAAGATGAAAGCACATGAGATTTGATAGGTTAGGTTCAAAACTGGGCATAGAAAATAAAAGGTATTATTCCGACTGGATGTTTGTGACCAGTGATGTTCCACAAGGTCCACAGTTGTTTCTGATAAATGCAAATGATCTGGATGGAAGTGTAGTTGGGTTAATTAATAACTGCAGAAGTCACAAAAAAATTGGTGGAATTATGGATAATGTGGAAGATTCAGCAGGTTATGGACTGGTTGAATATGTAGGCAGACAAGTGGTAAATAAGGATAAAGATAAAGATTAGCTTTATTTGTCACATATATATCAAAGCATACTGAGAAATGCATTGTTGCTGTCAAACCAAATCAACAGCCCACAAGTGCTGTGACATTTCTGAAGCTAACATAACATGCCCACAACTCACTAACCGCAAACGGAGGTCTCTGGAAGGTGCGAGCTAAATGGAGTGACTGGAGGTTACTGGGAGATCATACAAACTGATTACAGGAGTGGCAGGAACTGAACCCCAATTGCTGATCACTGAAGTGTAATAGTTACATTATCATGCCACCCAATGTTTTAACTCTGACTGTAGGAGAGAGATTTATCCAGAAAGCAGTTGATATCTGGAGTGTGCTGCCAGAGCAGGTGGTGGAATTAGATACAGTTACTACATTTAAGAGGTGTTTGTACAGATATTTAAAAAGGCAAGACATGGAATGATACAATCCTAATGCAGGCAAATGAGATTTATGTAGATAGACAAACAGCTTTTTGTAGTTTCTATACAAATGAGCATGTAAATGACTGGAAGATATAATCAGTCAGAATGTCACAATAAATTAAAATTGTATTTAGAAAAAAACAACTGAAGATGCTGGAAACCTAGAATAAAGTGAGAATTCCAACACACTGCTACCAAATTGTTATTGTTAACCAGCCATGCTTATGATTAAAAAATATGCACACATACTCATTACAGTATCAAGCACTCAATACTGAAGGAAAATAGTTAATGTGTACATTTACTTAAAGATGTCATGAATGTAAGCAATGAACTAAAACAATAATCAGAAATCCAATATTTTGCTTTGCCACACGCCATTTAACCAGCAATCACATGAAAATTTACAGTCCATACACATTTGCTGTATGAATTAGAGCATCAGATTATATAGCCAACAACTGTGTCTTTTATTAACTGCTCAGTGACCAATTAGAAATGTAATTAACCAGAGTAATGCACACAACATGCTGGAGAAACTCAGCAGGCCAGGCAGTATCTACGGAGAGGAATAAACAGTTGACGTTTTGGGCTGAGACCCTTTATCATGACCTGTGTAATTATCCTTTCACTTGTGACCAATGCCCCAACAGCAAATTGTATTTTGGTTTGTTAACAAGGTCTGGTGGGGAAAGTGCTTCAAATACCTGGCAACATAAAATGCACCTGGGCTAGTGTGGGTCATTCCTGCTGAAGGTTTATGTTTACTTTCTTTGGTGGATATTTTCTCTGGACGGGGGAGGTTGTCGGTCATGTATTGGGCCGTTTAATAGTGAATAGAGTGGGCTGGTAAATGCTTATACTTTACCAGTTGATGTTTGGTTTCTCATTCCTCCAATGTATTTTCCTGTTTCTTCTTCTTAATTCACAGATAACGTCTTTTTAGTGATTGTAAGGATCAGACCAATGTCAAATAAAGTTTACTATTATTTTAATTATCTTGTTTGATTGGTTCAACCTAAATAATCTGTTCTGTTGACTTCTCACAGCCATTCATATGGTGCTTTTTTTTTCAAGCTTCTGATTTCTATCCCTCATTTGCTTAAGTAAACCTCTCACTGGGGCTTGTATACAAATTCAGCTCATTAGCTAACTCTGCAAACAACCATGTGACTCAGATTAACAGATTAGTTAATGGTAGTCAAATGAATGAAAGATACTTATGAAATTCATGCTATCTGTCCAAGCAAAGGAAACTTCTGTAGATTCTCAACATTAATAAAAGTATCACTTTCTTGTAATTTTATATGGCTTGTACAACCTATAATATTTTCATGTCCATCTGAATTTAATTAAGGTTTTATACATAAGCTACAATATCTGCTCAGCCAAAGATAATGCATCTTGTCTAAAATGTTAATTTTATTAATGGGTTTTCTGTGATGATACAGCAGAAAAAGAATGAATCACATTTGTATAAAGAAACACTCACGCACAAATAACTAGAGGCCACCAAATCATGCCTTTAGTACTTTCATTACTGCTGAAGCAATTAAGTTCAAAGCAGCTGTCAATGAACCAGTTGCAGTTGAAAATATAATTTAAATCAATTTAAACATTTTAAGCATCATCATCATCATTATGTGTCATATTTTATGACATGCGTGATCATGGTCTTTTATCCGTATTTAAACTGAGAAGTTCTAATAAGCTCTTCAAAACTTTTGCCTGTCCATCTCTTGGTGTCACATGTGAAATGCCATGAGCTGTTGACCACAACTTTTTCTTCCATCAATTTTTCCATCATTGCAAGATGTTTGAGCTTCTCTTTCCTCAGTTTATGTCCCAGAAAATCCAGCTTCCATTTCCTGACTATCAGCTCTCTTCTTATCCCGGCTTTACACAACACATCCTTATTTGTTACTCTGTCTTTCTACGATAATTTCATCATTCTTTTCAAACACCACATTTCTACAGCTTTGAGTCTTCCCTCATTTTGCTTTGATATTGTCCAACGTTCGCTTCGATTTTCATACCCATAGAAATTTTGTTATCCTTTAGTATCTTGCTCAAATGCTTGAATGTGATGTAGCAATCTCAATCCTTCTAATTTCAACATCATCCCTACTCTCAGATGTTATCATGCCCCCTAAGTAATTGAAGTTCCGTGGTTTGTTTAATTGCTTCATTGCCCTTTCTCAGATCACATTTCTGTGTTTCTTTCTTCTTTGTGACAACCATACATTTGTTCAGTCTTCTTGCAGTTGATGGTCAATCCTCTCTTTGCACTTTCTTCAATGACTTTATCTAGTATTTCTTGGAGCTTCTCTTCAGAAGTAGCAATCAGCACTGTGTTGTAGGTTGTTCAAATTGTATCCACTGATTTCATGCCCAGAATACTGCTAATTTCTCATAGAATCTTCTCACTATAAAGTCTGAGTAGGTCAGGTGAGAGAATACAAGCCTGCCTGACTCCTCTCTTCATCTGAGCCAAATCATTTGTCTTATTTTTAACTGTCGTTCTTACTCTTTGTTCCATACAAATTTCTGATATTCTGACAGCTTTCCCATCAATGTCTTCATGTCTAAGTTTTTCAAAAACTTTGATATAATTGATGAAACATAGATGTGTCTTTCTGGACCTCTATGTGCACACTAATCATTCTAAGGATAAAGATTGCATTTTGCATTCCGCTATCTTCAATGAAAATGCACTGCCCCACGTGATATCTGGTTTCATGTGTTTTCTTGCTCTTGTCATGATGATTAACAACATGTCTCATCAAACGAATTTCATACAATTTGTTGAATGGCGAACAGACTAATTTACCCTCTTTACCCTCTAATTGGGTTTTATTATTTTTAATTAAGAAGTAAGTTCACTTGTGAAATGATTTATTATTTGCTTGATCCTTATTTGCTACTTTCATCCAAGCACAGATTAAGAGGTAATAAAAATCCATAAGCTTTAGAATTTGATTCCAGCTGTTTGGAAGACCCAGTTCAAGATTACCAATGGAAATGAATAGCCTCAGCAGCTGGTTGGTTCACTTATGTGAAATTTACTCTAGCAGGATGTAACTATATATGTAACTATGTTTTATCTTGTTTATCTCTAGTTTCTAATTTTAGTACATGATTCTTGAATGCCTTCCATGCATATTTTTAATGAAGTTTTTTCCTGAGCAGCTTCCTGCCTACAGACTCCAGTACAAAACAGATGCATAGAGGCACTATAAGCCAAATGATCATTTTCTGTACATGCATTAATGTTGACCTATCTTTCCTGCAATCAATTATCTAAAGAGGAGTTGTTACATGTGGACAAACATTGACAGGAAACTAAAAGAAGGAAGAAATGGATGTAGGGTTCTTAGATTATGCTAAGCTTTTTTTGTGCTGCTCTTGCAAATTTGATTGGAATTGCGGTCGTCGCTAAGGGTAATCTCTCAATGGTTAATGAAATGAATTGTATATTCTGTGTAGCTTGCTTACTCTCTGAGGATACGTGCAAAGTTGGCAGATGGATATATTTGTCCTTAAATGCTGATTTATACTGGTGCGTATGGGCTATGCCGTAGCCCTGATTTTCACTTCTGCATCGCTCTATGCCATAGCGAGCATGCATTGGTGTGCATCAAAATGCTAGCTGGTGGTGGGGTTTCTGTGCCACTGTGTTGAGTTTCTTCGTGAGAGACATGAATGAGGAAATGCATTTCAAACATTTTTGCATGCGTAGGAGGAAATGCAATGCTACCAAACAGACCAATCACAGTTGTTGTGGTCTGCGTTGCCATGACACGTGAATAACTTTTCTGGAGAGGTGCACATCACCCTACTGCGTGGGGTACAGCGTAGGTACGGCGTAGGGTACGCAACACCTATGGCATAGATGTGACGCACAAGTATAAATTAGCCTTAAGTACTACTGCTCTGGTGCTTGCTCTGCCAGGTTTGATTGCTCAAGACTTGTATTCTACCTGTACCTCATTGTACTTGAGCACATGACTTGTATGATAAACTTAACTTGCCTTGACCTAAAGACATCTGTGTCATTAACTGAACCATGCACAAGAAACACTCTGAACACCAGGAAGAGAACAACAACGTCTAATATTTGCAGAGATCGCCTTTCCATTTAGGTTTATTGTAGGTTGTTAGGAGGAAGGCAAGCTCAGCAGACAGAAACTACACCTGGGTCCCTTCAAGGCAGAGGCAGGGAAATTTTGTAAGGAGAGTATAGAAAATGTGAAATCGTAAACATGTGTTCAGTATATGTGTTTTCTGTAAAAGGCATAATGAATTGACCAAGAAGAATGGGGAAAAAGGTCCAGTGGCAGTAAGGAACTTGTTACCATATTCAGAAACAGGTTTAATATCATTGACTTATGTCATGAAATTTGTTGCTATGTGGTAGCAGTATGATGCATTACATAATAATAAAAACTGTAAATTACAGTAAGAAGTATATATATATATAAATTAAATAAGTAGCTAAAGATAGAAAAAAAGAATAGTGAGGTAGTGTTCCTGAGTTCAATGTCCATTCAGACAATCTGAAGGCAGAGGGAAAGAAGCCATCCTGAAACACTGAGTATGTGCCTTCAGGCTCCTATATCTCCTCCCTGATAGCAGCAAGAAGAAAAAGGCATGTCCTGGGTGATGGGGCTTCTTACTGATGGATGCCACCTTTTTGAGGCATCACTCCTTGTAGATCTCCTGGATGTACTTAATGCCGGAGAAACTTAGGTCAGACTGCCTACTATTGCCTCCCTATTAGAATGTTTACTAATATACTCTTATTAGACTTCTTCTAACTGCTCATTCGACTACCTTCTCAAGCCTTTTTAAATTGATCTTCTTCCACACTATAGTCTCCTGGTTATAAACTAGTTTTTCACCACATCTTCACTGCTTTCCCTCAACATTTGCTCCTGTGGTCCATTTTCAGCTATGTAAGATATTTGGTGATTATATTCTCTTCTGATGATAAAAGCACGGTATAAGTTTTAGTTACCATAATCATTGAAATAATGCTAAGCATATAACCTGAACGAGATCATGGAAGGTATCAAGGCATTAGGTATAGACTTGAACAGTACATAAAGCTGGCCTGATGATACACTTCATCGTAAATGTAACTTTTTCTATCTGAGATTAAGAGACAGAGGATTTAAGTTCTTTGGGCCTTAAAACAGTCCATAGTCAGCTGAAGTTTGGCAGTGACCCTTTTTAAACCAGAAAGAATGCAGAGTGGCAGAATACACCTCCATACACAATCTGTTGAACCTTTAGTGCTTCTTGTACAAACGATGAAAGGAGCAAGGGGATAAGTTCACTTATAATTTATCCTGATGTTAATTGACTGATAAATAAAACACATTGCATAAAACCATATGTAGCAATATTTGCATGATTAACTGCAATAGCAATCAATTTTATAACTGTCTCCTCAACAATTTTTTCGATCTCCTCAGCTACTTTCAATTCCCTGACCTTGACCACCTCATTTTCATCATGGATGTCCAGACTCTTTACACTTCTATCCCCCGTCAAAAAGGCCTTAAATCTCTCAGCTTCTTTCTCAACAAAAGACCCAGCCAGTCTCCTGCCATCACCACCCTCCTCCATCTGGCAGAACTGGTCCTCGCGCTCAATAATTTCTCCTTCCACTCCTCTCTCTTTCTCCAGATTCAATGGGCAGCCATGGGCACCACCTGTGCCTGACTTTTCATTGCTATGTAGAATAGTCCAGGTTCCAAGTCTTTACTGGTTAGGCTCTCCAACTTTTCCAGCACTACATTGATGATTGCACTGGTGCTGCTTCATGCACCCATTCTGAGCTCATCAATTTCATCAGCTTTGCCTCCAACTTCCACCCTGTCCTTAAATTCACTTGGTCCATTTCTGTCACCTCCCTCCCCTTTCTTGTTCTCTCTGTTTCTACTGAAATCTTTTACAGACCTACAGATTCCCACAGCTATCTTGCCTATAGCTCTTCCACCCTGTCTCGTGTGAAAATACATCCCTTTTCTTAGTTCCTTTGTCTCTGCTGCATCTGTTCCCAGGATGAGGATTTCCTTTCCAGATGTCCTCTTTCTTCAAAGAATCAGGTTTTTCTTCCTCTATCATTGATGTTGCCCTTAACCTCAACTCTTGCATTTCCTGAATATCTGCACTCAGCACGTCTTCCCACCACCTTAACAGGGATAGAGTTCCTCATATCTTCACCTACCACCCCATGAGCCTTCATATCCAGTACATCATTCTACGCAACCTCCGCCATTTTCAAAGGGTCCGACCACCAAACACAGCTTTACCTTCCCCACACTCCACTCTCCACTTTCCACAAGGATAACCCCCTCCACAGTTCCCTTGTCCATTCGCCCCTCCCCACAAATCTTCCTCCTGGCACAAATCCCTGCAAATGACAGATATGCTACACTTGCCCATTTACCTCCTCTCTTCCCTCCAAACAAGGCCTCAAACTGTCCTTCCAGGTAAGGCAACCACCTCTACTTCTGTGAGACCTGACATAAATTGGGGGACCACTTTGTTGAGCCAAAAGTGAATTTACCAGTGGCCAACGATTTCAATTCTCGTCCCTGTTCCCATTCCAACATTATTTTGATGGCCTCCACTTTTGTCACAATGGGTCCACTGTCAGGGTGGAGGAGCAACATCTCATATTCTGTCTCAGTAGCCTCTAAACTGATGGCATGAACATCGATTTCTCCTTCGTCTAATTTTTTTCCCCCACCCCGGTCTCTTCTTCTATTCTCCACTCTGGCCTCTTATTGCTTCTACTCACCTGCCTAACATTCTCCCCTCCCCCAATGGCCCTCCTTCTTCCCTTTCTCCCATGGTCCACTCTCCTCTCCTATCAGATTCTTTCCTCTGCAGCCCTTTACCTTTCCCACCCACCTGGTTTCACCTAACACCTTCTAACTAGTCCTCCTTCCCCTCCCCAACCTGTTCATTCTGGTGTCTTCCCCCTTCTTTTTCAGTTCTGAAGAAGGGTCTCGGCCCAAAACATCGTCTGCTTATTCATTTCCACATTTGCCGCTGAACGGTTGAGTTCTTCCAGAATCTTGTGTGTGGTCTTGCTTGTTGCTTTACTGAATTTTTTTCCCTCTTGCCATATTTTAAACAGTAACATAAATTAGATTTATTTATATAAGATGTCAAAATCTGGACGACATCCCAGAGACAATTAAGTAATATTAAAAAAATATAGAGCCAGAGTATTGCTGTCTTTCACATCATGGCACTTGAAAATGAAGGGAGAACAATCACAGTTCAAAGCTAAGATTGAAATATTGTTCTCCAGTTAGATTCCACAGTTGTTTTTTTTAAATAATCCTATTATCTGTGCTCCTGCCTATATCTCAGCTTGTGAAGCAAATGGCCATGTAGTAAACAAGTAATTCAAAGTGATATTAGTGCCTGATAGCATCTGCTCTGTAATATTGGTCAATGTGACCTTTCTGAAACAAGTTACAGCCCTAGTGGTAAGATTACTTTCCATCTGCTGCTGGAAGCTGTTCAACAGCTTCAGAAAGTTTGCAAAAAGCCACGGTGGGCCAGGCCAGGGATATGAGTTCACTCTCGATGTGTTGGTTGAAGAGGTAGAAATAAGTCTTCCGCATGCAGAGACCATTAAGATCCATAACTAGTCAGTAGTGATGGCTTGGGAGGGCATTGGTGGGACAGAAAGAGCTAGCACCAGAATGAGTGAAATAAAAATTTTAATGACCTTGTGAGAAAGATCAACACTCTCCTAAACCCCTTATTCTCATTCATTGGAAGAAGTGCAAATGAATCATTGCTTTACCTGAAGAAAATGTCTGGCTTACTATCTTGGTCATCTGACCGTGCTCTTAAATTCACTTGGTCCATTTCTGACATCTCCCTCCCTTTTCTCAATTTCTCTGTCTCCATCTCTGGAGACAAATTTTCTACAGAATATTTCCACGCTATAGTGTGTAGGTGTAGAAATCTGGAATGTAGACATGCGCGCATTGGCAATTCTCTATGGAACTGGTGACTGATGAAGCATGATCTAGTCTGGTAAGATATATTACACAGGGGTTGCAGAGAGATGGGTTATGTCATCTAATGATGCCTGACCATATATGTGAGGTCACTGAGCTCCTTATGACACTTTGTCCAATTCCACAGGCTGCAAAATATGCTTTCCATCACCACAGGTGTACCTTCCCACTGCCTTAACACTTTGTGCCTTTTTCTATGGCAGAAATGGCAAATATGAGAGGGCATAATGGCAAGGTGATTGGTGGAAAGTATAAGGGGGTATGTCAGAGGTAGATTGTTTTACACTGAGAGCGATGGGTGTATGGAATGTGATGTTGGTGTAGTTGTAGAGGCAGATACATTATGGAGATTTAAGGGACTCTTAGATAGATACATGGATGAAAGAAAAATAGAGTGGTAGGCAGAAAGGAAGCATTAGATTGATCTTGGTGTAGGTTGAAAAGGTTGACACTACATCATAGTTGAAGGGCCTGTTCTGTGCTACATTGTTCCATGTTCTTTGTCTTCCTCAGAATCTTTTTCCTATTTTGCACTTCATTTGCTAAAACTGTTAGTGATTTGGCAGAGTTCTTTAGATACCCTACCTCTCTGGCTGTGCTGTTTTTCCATATTTTCAAATTTCAGTATGCTTTCCAAGATCTTTTGCTACACAGTTTGTTTCCACTGTAGTAAGCAGTAGGTGGCTTCAAGTGGTGCTAGTTACCAATGATCTTGGGCCACTTCTTAAGGGTTCATGTAATTGTACAAATAAGAAAACAAATTAATGTTGCAATCATTCTGTGTTGGAACAAAGAAGCCTGCGTCGGTCATCTGTCACAATACCTGTGTCATTTTTGGGGCTGAACAACTTGGCCTCCAAATTATTGACTCCTTAGATCAAAATAGCTCTGGAAGAAGTAACCAGTTATTTGGTATGGTTCCTATTTTGCAGAAAGTATGAGAAGAATTTAATCTTTGCATTGCTTATCCTTTTGCAATAACACAAAATAAGGGATATGCTGTGCTGGCCAAGATCAACATAGCATCTTATGTAAACAGGGTTTCTTCCAGTATTTCTGGCTATTGAGCAACAAAACCTACTGCTTTGCTTTTTGCTTTCAGGAATTTGGTTCAAATTTCTTTAGTGCAAATTTTTCCTGCTGTGTTCTCTGACACTTTAGTGAGGTACAGGACTAAAGACAATTCCATCAGATAGCATGAATCAATTGTATTTCCGGTGTAAAATGAACAAACTTAAAGAGTTACACATTCTTAATTGCTGAGTTTCGTTATTCTTAGAAACTTAGAAAACCTACAGCACAATACAGGCCCTTCGGCCCACAAAGCTGTGCCGAACATCTCCCTACCTTAGAACTATCTAGGCTTTGCTCATAGCCCTCTATTTTTCTAAGCTCTACGTAGCCATCCAGGAGGCTCTTAACAGACCCTATCATTTCCGCTTCCACCACTGCCACTGTCAGCCCAATTCACACACTCAGCACTCTCTGCGTAAAAAAACTTACCCTTGATATCTCCTCTGTACCTACTTCCAAGCACTTAAAAACTAGGTCCTCTTGTGGCTAATATTCTCACAATGGATTTTTCACTACTGTATGATTTGAACTGATTATCGAGATTTGAGTGAAAGAATTTTTTTAATGGATTGTTTTCAGATATATTGTTTCTATGGCCTTGGAATTTATTGATTATCAGTGCCAATAGTTACAGGGAGAAGGCAGGATAATGGTTGAGACGGATAATGATCAAATGGCAGAGCAGACTCAATGGGCCAAATGCCAAATAGCCTAACTCTGCTCCAATGACTTATAGTCCTAGGGACCCTGTCTATGGACCTCTTCCTGGAATTGACCCATACCTAGAATGAAAAACTAGGGTGGTTTTAGCCACAACCTGCTTCACACAAGACAGCACCCTCCCCTCTATGCCTTATCTGTTTATTCTCAGCAACATTTCTTGTTAGCTCCTGATAAAATCTAATGAAGTTACGTGGCTAAATCTTAAGAATCTACACTGAGTGTCCTTGATTAACCTGTGCTTCTCTAAATGAGGGAGATACTTTTGCTAGGTTTATGGATGTGGGAACTAGTTGGAGAGACAGGAGTTCTCCCACTCGGTCTGTTTGTACATGCAAGAAATCAGGGCAGACTGTTTTAAAAACAATCAGATAAAGTGAGTGGATAAAGGGTGTTAATGCTTAGATCAACTCTAACTTTATTAACTTGTATTCAGAGTATATCTAAGAAGTGAGTCTAGACAAACATATAGTCTGTGTTGCTCTTTAAATGAAATGCTGGGTGCTATTGAGAAGCTCGACATTAAGAGACCTATCTAGGTTTTAGATCCTTTCTGCAATAAGGTCACACACTAATCATGTAGCAAGTCCTTTAGCAAAGCTCCTTAAAACTATTGATTCAATTACCAATTATTCGTAGTTTTAAACATGGCCAGATCATCTAATTTTGGTATAAGAACTGTACAGCTTTTTTGTTAAAGTTTTGTGGAATCCTCTTACATTTAATTCAAATCAAATGCGTCTTAATTGGAATCTCATGACTACTTTCCTTACATTATGCCATCCATCATTATATCTAAGCAATTTGCTCACCATAAATGTTAAGCTGACTTACATGTAGCCCCTTCTCCATATTGCTTCTTTGATCCAAGCTTCTTCAAGTGATTTCTTATGCTTGGTCATTTTAATCCTCTTTTCAGTTCCTCTCGTCTGCTTTCTTGGCTTTTTTCAATCCTTTATCTTCCAATAAGCAATGCCAATGTCATTTTCCTGACTTTCCTTTCTCCTATAGCCCCTTCTCTACCAAAATCCTCTCCACAGGACACCTCTAACCACTCCCTGGTATTCCATTACTACAGAAATCTCCAAACTTCTCTCAACCTGTGTGCATCACTAGGAGATAAAGCTCATCTCTGAATTGCTAACCAAAGTGATCTTTCTCTTAACAATTTGACTCCTGCTCTTCATCTAATCTCTCCATTTGTGCTTCCAATTCCTTAACTCTGGCTCAATGTTCATTTCCATGTCAGAATCAGAATCTGTCTATTACTACTGGCATATGTTGTGAAATTTTGTTGTCTTATGGCAGTAGTACATTGTAATATATAAACTATATGATAAATAATAATCAGGAATACATGAAAAATTAAACAAGTAGTACAAAAATATTGAGACTGTGTTCATGGATTCATGAAACCATATAGTTGTCTGAATAATTTGCTTAATTAAACGATCTATAAAAATGAAAAATATTTTTGTTCTTCTCTGTTGATTTCATGTGTCATTGAAAAGATTTCCACAAATATCAATGAACTGGTAAACAAGATTTAGTTTGGTATGTTAATAATTTCATTCAATAAAATAATAATTCAGAGTAATATTCCAAGGATTTTACAGACAGAACTATGTCTGAATTAATTTTCATGGAAACTTTGCAATTCATGTTGCTCAGTTAAAATTTGATGTATTACGATTGACTATAAACATGGCTGAATTTTTTGTTTTACCAATTTTTCATTTACTTTTAATATCATAACTCTGAATAATTTTCTTGATTTCCTTTTGCCTTGGAGCTCAACTATAATAGGTACATATTTTGGAGATACCTTAGGCTAAATAAATCTCCTTAGTTTTAAACAGTTCAAAGACCAAAATGGCTTGGTTGTTGTTTATTATTGGTACAATTTATATTTAAGTGCTTGTAGCTACTTGCTTGTTGCCATTAACATGTCATTCATTTGATATGAACACTTGATGAGTGATGTAGGTGATAAAGTTCTATGTCCTGTTTCTATGACATGGTCATTAACAATCCACCTGCTTCAGGGTAAGACAATAAACTAAAAATGACTGGCAAGGAAAGACAAAATAATATATCACACCTGGCTCGCATTCATAATGCCTGGAGTGGTCATGATAACTAGACAGTGTACATCACCTTAACCTTTTTCCCTGAGTGAAATGTAACATTGTCTATACTGGGGTTGTTTTGTACCTCTGAAAATTAACAAAAAAGATGATTTCCACATCATTCACTCACTGGGCCATGTCATTAACCGAACAATACTCCTTTAAAGAACTTAGACAATTGTCCTGGGATGAACCATTGTGGGGAGTTGTGGGACTTGCTTTAAAATGTAGTGTTAGATTGAGACCTCTGTAATAGGTGGCCACTTTATTAGGAATCTCCTGCACCTAATAAATTAGCTGCTGACTGTAGGTTCATGGCTTTCTGCTGCTGTAGCCTATCCACTTCAAGGTTCGAGGTGTTGTGCATTCAGTAATGCTCTACTACACACCACTGTTATAACACGTGGTTATTTGAGTTACCGTCACCTTCCTGTCAGCTTAAACTAGACTGGCCATTCTCCTCTGGCCTCTCTCAGTAACAAGGCGTTTTCACCCTCTGAACTGCACTCACTGGATGTTTTCATTGATTGCACAATTTTCTGTAAACTCTAGAGACAGTTGTGCATGAAAATGGCAGGAGATCAGTCGTCTCTAAAATACACAAATCACTCCATCTGGCACAATCTCAGTCAAAGTCACTTAGATCATATTTCTTCCCTATTCTGATGTTTGGTCTGAATAACAGCTGAACCTCTTGACCATGTCTGCATGCTTTTATCAATTGAGTTGTTGCTACATGATTGGCTGATTAGGTATTTTCCTTAATAAGCAGGTGCACAGGTGTACCTATTAATATGGCCACTGACTGTATATGCCTTACTTAATTTTCATTCTTCAGGCTAACCCCATTCATCAACCCACCCCACACTCACTGATTATCTTTCTCCTAACCCCATGTTTCCCAAGCTCTAATTCCACTGACACATTCAACATCCAATATCCACTCTTCACTTGCCGACTATGATCTACCAGATCCTTTGAACCCCCAAAACTCCAAAATATACAGGTTCTCCCAATCTCCTAGCTCTTTGCATCCACAGAAAGTGCCTCACATTCATCCACTGAGCCCCAGATAGTTGTTGCTGCTCCGGATTGCAGGCCCCAATCCAAACACAATTCCTTACCCAAAATTCCTAGAGGATTTCCCCAGACACCCCCAGGAACCTATCATGCATGTCCTAAAAATAATAGCCAACCATCCCCCCCCCCACACCCACACACAATCCCAAATCTGGGAAGCTCTTTATCAACTAAAACAAAATATAACTTAAACTTACATGGAAGGCGGTGGAGAGGGGACAGTGGGTGAGAGTAAAAACATTAGAATCCCAATGCAATCCCAGTGTAACACATCAAAGTCTAAGACAAGTTTATTGTCAAATGCACAGATGCAATGAAAATCTTTCGGCAGGATTACAGGCACACAACATTAGAGACACAACATTCAGAAGTAAAACATAAATTATATATCGACTTTGGTGAGACAATTGTCTATATTCTCCATTGTGATGTCAATCAAAACTTTAGAAAAAAAAGCTTTCAAAACTGATCTGCAAAATCAGTTACACATTCTCTTTTGATTGCAGCCTTAATTATAAAGACTGTTTATAACTGTGAATGCCTGTGTAATTATATTGTGGTATTGTGAATACATGCAAAATACCTTTTAAATTTCATTCTGAACAAGAGATAGAAACAGAAGGTTAAAATTTGTACTTATTGTAATTCCATTCACTTTTAAGAAAGTAGAGAAACCTTAACCAGGAGAGAGAACTGAGTGTAACGTGGAAACATCAGAAGATTAACCCTAGCATTGTCAGTGGAGCTGAGGGACCAGGACCTGGCCTGACATTGGTGGGGAGAAGTAGATGGGAGACCCCAAGGACTAGGCCTCAAGGAAGAATCAGTTCAACTATGGATAGACTTGGAGTGCAAACTTGTGGATCAAATGTAGGCACAACTGATGCTACAGCTTACAGTTTGGGAAGCTATGCCATTACACGCACATGCACGCCTGTGGATAAATCACATCCCTTTTCTAAGCACTTTGAAAAATCGCTATAAAACGTACTTATGCAATGGATTCGAAAATAACATAATCCACTATTGTCCACTGTTTGACTACAAAGCAAAGCAATTCAGCATCCTTGACCGGAGGTGATAGATTTTAGTTAAATATTGCTGGAGCATTTTAATTCATTTGCAGTTTCTAAGGTATAAAGTGTAACAGTATGAAAACCATTAATCCAGTGAGCATGTAATGTGTTCATATGGGCTAGTGCACTTTAAAACCCATTTCTTCCGCAACCCATCTCTCCAATCTCCTTCTGGGGACAACAATTTGGGACGTGACGCCTGGTGAATTTACGTTCTGCACTCGATCCTAGGAGGTTTCTGGAATTCATTGTAAGTGTTGTTAATGTCCTTACTAAGACCTGTGTGATACGGAGGGGTGGGGTGCTGGGTGTGGCTTTGAAAATCAGCCAAGTTTAACTTCTGTTAAAATCCCTGTTTTATTGCAGGATACCAGATTGTAAATCTATTTCTTTGTCTTCCGCTCTTAGGGGCTTATCTAACTCACGCGTGAATTTGTTCATGTAACACGTTCCAGCAACTTATTGAGAACTCATTGTCAGGTGATGGACTTCCTGGCTACTACAATTCTGTTTGAGCTTGCATGTCTCAGAATGTCCCTTTGCTTACCTAGCTTAAATAAATGAATTTCATCAGCCTTACAGATACAAAAAGTTGCAGGGCAAGGGAAGGGGGCAAGAAGTGAGTATTAAGACAGAGAGTCTGCCATGATTGACAGAAGTGCTATTGATCTGTAGGTATGTGATAGAATGTAATTGACCATGAATGTAAAGAATGAAAGTGCATTGCATGGTTTATTCTTGTAAATTTTTTTTTATTATGGATGAAGCTTACTTTGAATGTGGAGTTTACACAAAGGCCTACCTCTGCTCCTCTTTTCCTTGTTTTAATGATTCAATTACTTTAAAGGCTGTAAACCTATCCCCTAATTATTTTTTTACGTTGTTCCTTATAGCCTAGAGTCATTACATTACCAACTGAATGGTTGTCATCTTTATCAAAGTTCAAGGTTCAAAGTAAATTTATTAGCAAAGTAGATATATGTCACCATATACAATGCTGAGGTTCACTTTCTTGCGGGTATACTGAATAAATAAAATAATTGCACCAACTGGATACCTGGTGTGTGAAAAAGACAACAAACTAAGCAAATACAATAGGAAAGAAAAAATAACAACAACAAGAATAAATAAATAAATAGACAATAAACAATGAGAACATGACATGAAGAGTCTTTGAAATTGATTCCATAGGTTGTGGGACCATTTCAATGATGGAGGCGAATGAAGTTGTCCCCTTTGGTTCAAGACCCTGATGGATGAGGGGTAATAACTGTTCCTGACCCTGGTGGTGTGAATCCTGAGGCTCTTGTCCCTTCTTCCTGATGGCAGCAGTGAGAAGAGAGCATAACCTGCGCGGTGAGTGTCCCTTATGATAGAAGCTGCTTTCCTGCTACATCATATCGTGCAGATGTGGTCAATGGTGGGGAGGGCTTTACCCATGATGAACTGGGCAATATCCACTTTTTGTAGGACTTTCCATGTAAGGGCATTGGTGTTTCCATACCAGGCTGTGATGCAGCCAGTCAGTATGCTCTCAACCACACATTTATAGAAGTTCATCAAAATTTTAGATGTCATGCCAAATCTTGGCAAGTTTCTAAGGAAATAGAGGCACTGCTGCACTTTCTTCATAATTACATTTACATACTGGGCCCAGGAGAGGTCCTTTGAAGTGAATGCACCGAGGAATTTAAAGTCGCTGACCCTCTCCACTTCTGATCTCTGAGGACTGGCTCATGAACCTCCACTTCCCTCCTCCTGA
Source organism: Hypanus sabinus (assembly GCF_030144855.1). NCBI lineage: Eukaryota > Metazoa > Chordata > Chondrichthyes > Myliobatiformes > Dasyatidae > Hypanus > Hypanus sabinus. The sequence continues at coordinate 37,678,754 of NC_082727.1, read as the reverse complement.
AGTCAATAATCAGCTCCTTGGTCTTGTTGACGTTGCACGAGAGGTTTTTCTTGTGACACCACTCACCCAAATTTTCAATCTGCCACCTATATGAACGGCACAATACTGCTACAATGCCTGGGAACAAAAACTAGACCAGCTGCTTAAAGGTCTAGTGCAAAGAGGGAAGCTTCCATTTTTATACTTCACTGTTTTAATTATGTTTCCTAACATCTTTTTGCAGGAGCCCTGAATTCTTGAAGGTATTGTAACTTTCCAGATCAGAACAGTTCACTCTGGTGCCCTGATGGTCATTGACCATTCCACTAAAAAATGTTAACGGGATCACTTGCCTATGGCCTACCAGCTTATCAAGATGTCCATAGAGGAATGCAGTTGACTGTTACTTTCCCGGCTGCAGGAGTACATGTTGAGGGATGGGCTGAAGCTTGGTACAGCCTCCGCAAGGCCTTGGTTGGGAAAGACCACTGTATAAGGTCCTTCAGCTGCTGGAGAGGAAGGGTCCGGGTTGGGTGAGGAAGCCTTCAATTATTGTAGTTGTGTACCTGATGCACCATCAATAACTCTGAGACGTGGGTTAAGGTAGGCTTTTATTGGCTGGAAGAAAGCACAAGCAGCAAGTGACCACCACACAACATCCTGGAGACTGAGGAAGGGGCTGTACCTTTATGCCGGGGTCAGTGGGAGGAGCCACAGAAGCAGTCAGCGGGGGGGCGTGTCCAGACAGGTATATGTAGTTCACCACTGTACCACCCCAGGAGGTCACATGAGTAGCAGTAATGCTATTGGTGCATAGGCTTGTAATAGAATAGTCCTGAAAGTACTATGAATGTAACAATGAAAGGAATTATAGTTTATCCTTGTCATTTTTTTAATATTCATTAAGTCCATTTTGATATAAAATATGTGCATATAATCACATTGTGGAACTTTGCACAAAAGCTGTTGTGTTTCCTGTATTCCTTAGGCTTTGAAAAAAGCCATTCAGACCATTGAGTCTACAGCTTTTCTCAAAGCATTCCCATCAATCCCATTTCCCTGGAACCTGTACTCTCTAACCTGTTCATGAATTTGCCCTTGATTCTCCTGCTACCCAACAGCATGAAGGGTCATTTGTAAATATCTGTTGATGCACGTCTTTGAGATGTGGAAGGGAACCAGAACAGCCACATGGAGTAGGTGTGCAACCTCTCTGCACAGGTAGCTCAAGTTCAAGTTCAAATTGCTGAAGATGCAGGTCTAGCCGCTGCACCTCTATGATGCCCACACTTCGGCAACAGTGCCTACGCTTGAAATTTTCTTCATTAGCCCATGCAGTTGTGCTCTATAATTGAGACTCCACTTTCTCCTCTCCCCTCCAGTTCACTCTTGTGTCTTCCTCCTTCCTTTCCAGTCCTGAAAAAGGGCCTCGGCCTGAAGCATTGACAGTTCATTTCCATGGACAAGGGGTAAAAAGGTTTCAGACTAAAATGTTGACAAGTCCTGCAGCAGGGTTTCGGCCCGAAACATTGACAGTACTTTTTTCCATAGATACTGCCTGGCCTAATGAGTTCCTCCAGCATTTTATGTGTGTTAATTGTGATTCCATATTGTTCCAAGGTCTTTAATGTTAACTGCAGCAATTTTCTATTTACAGCTTTTAGCATCTAACTTCTAATGATGAATGCAGGCTTGACATTGTTTCTCTCCTATGCATTACAACTCTTGTCAGTATCAAAAACAATCTGTCATACATATATAAAATACTGGAGGAACTCAACAGGCCGGGCAGCATCTAGGAAAAGGAGTGCTGTCGAGGTTTTGGGCTGAAACGTTAACTATACTCCTTTCCATAGATGCTGCCTGGTCTGCTGTGTTCCTCCAGCATTTTGTGCATGTTGCTTGGATTTCCAGCACCTGCAAATTTTCATTGTTCTCATGCATTTATGCCATTTTACTCCAATGGATCTGGATTTGCCAGCAACTCTTCCTAGGTTCTTATGTCATGTTTATTTTTGTCATCTATAAGCATGCACATTATTTTTCTGATGAAATATATTGTAGGGGCAAGAATGGTGAGGCCTATAACTAGTAAATAGGGATGTGGATTGCACTAATGTGGCAACAGAGAACCACAGACAATGTCTGGAAATAGAGATGTAGAATGCAGCAGTGACAACATCCAAGATTCAGGGACTTCATTAATTATGTTGTGGTGAGCACTCATTTTTGCAATAGAAATTCGGATTTACTGTTAGACCATTTTATTCTGTAATTAGGACCTTGCCATTTACTTAATTATGTCTTTCTGTAACCACCACTCAGTTAACAAAATGTAGTTTTACTGGTAATTTTGTCAATTGAAAATGTAAAAGCTGCACAAAATTCATACTCCGGTAGCTCGGCTTTTACTGGTCTACTGGTGTGCAATTGTTATTATTTCAGTATTTCAAACACCGACTCCATGTAGCCTTTCAGTTTGCTCCTACAAAACACTAAGGACATATGACTCCTTGACCCTACTCCACTGTTCAATGAAACCGTGACTGATGTTTGAGATAACCCTACTTTGTAAAGGAGTCCAGAATAGACCCTATGAACTGTGCTGCTATTAAGAGAGAGAGAGCGAAAGAGAGTCAAAAACTGCTTGAAAGATGACGTTATGATTTCTCTGCCAGCTTGTTTACCTTTTCCCCAAGGTTACTTGCCTGCATGCAAAATGCCTGCAGAAAGAGAAGGGAGGAGCAGGTTGATGGACAGCTGTCCAGCATGTGGAGATAAAAAGCAGATCTGCTGGGCTACAGACACACACACACACCAGGACACACCACGAGACAAGCAAGTTCGGACACTGAATGAGCTCTGGTGCACCCACGTGAAGGTGAGGTTTTGAAGGATCGATTCGGGGAAATCGATCAGTGGCTCACAGTGAGAAAAGGTGCGACCGGTGGGGAATTATTTGTGTGTCCACCCTTGCCTGGGTGATAATTCCACCACTGAAGAACGGTCGTACGTGATATAGTCAAAGTCAGTGACTGAAACAGGGTTTCGAAGAACAACAGAATTTTGGAAGACGACGGGAAGATCGGTGGCAACAAGTCACCTCTCATTTCTCTCTCTCTCCAACGTTACTCAATTAAATACCACGAACTGAACTGAACTGAACTGAACTCTCTACACCATCGTAAGACTGTACCCATTTACCCCTAGGTTTGAAAGAGCCTAGTTTTGTTCCTATTTCCACACATATATATAACCATATCATTAATAACCTGTTCAATATATTTGCATTTATATTACTGTATTGTGTAGTTTACTAATAAACACTATTAGTTTATAGCAATACCAGACTCCATTGTGTTTTCCATTTCTGCTGGTTCTTTAAACCAGTCATGGGGTACGTGACACTGATTAGATAGTTGGCTTAAGTTCCATCTTCCTTTCTAATCCTAATAAACCTTGATACTCATAACAACCAGCAACCAGTCAAAAATACCTTTGAATACACTTAATATATAATCATTCTCAATCCAGTTCCCTTATCAAGAGAAACATCTATGTTATGTCTGAAATGGAAACAGGAAGTATTGGAAATGCCAGAAGAAAACTAGTTAGCATTTCAACTCTGGACCCTTGGTCAGGGCTGGGAAATTGAGAAACAGCATGATATTCAGTAGAGGAGAAGATGGGGAAAGAATGGGTGGAACAATGCTTGGACCTTTAATGGGTGAGACAAAATGGGTTGTCTGTCCAATTACAAGCACATTCTGCATCCTTGTCTGCTTTATGTATTGTTAATACTGAGGTTGTAGGGTATGCTGAACAAGTCAGACTATATGAATAGTAAAAAGAAACCTGATCCAAAATGAAGACAAGCAGAAAAAGATAGTTCTGAGATATGCTGAAAAAAGTGAGTTACCCAAAGTTGAACAATTTGATATTGAGTCTGAAAGACTGCAAAGTGTCTAGAAGGAAGATGAGACATTGTTCCCCAAGGATGTGTTATACCTTGATCTAACAGTTTACAAGAGCACAGACAGAGCACTCAGAGAGTACTGGGATGATATATTAAAATTCAGTTTTATCCACATAACATCTACCTTTTCAATCGGTTCCAGTACCTTTTTTATTTTCATAACATCTCTGCTAATTCTTCAGAACTATGTTATTCTTTTCTTTAATATGTGTTATAACACCACTGGATACCTGAGTGACCAGAATTAATCAATAGACTAGATCTATTAAGATCTCCTTTCTTGATAAGAACCAGTTCTCTATTCAGTTTATTGTGTAAACAGCCTGCAAAATCAAAGGCCTTTGCATAAGGCAAAACAAAGGCATTTTGAGAGCTTCAACAAAGCAGTATCAGTCAGGTTTCAAACATTCACTAATAATAAAACAACCATAAAATATTCTGTGAAGTGAATAATGCAGGTTTCCTTTTTGAGAAGCTCAGTTGAGATTCCCTAATAGCCTGCATTTTCTTTCAATGTGATCTAATGATGCATTTCTAATAATCCTATCTGTCAACCTGTCAATTTCACTGAAATTTAACTAATAGGCTTATAAGAACAAGATTAAGACTGTCACTTACAAAATATGTTCAGCATTTGATTAGACAACAGCTGGTCTATATTTTAATTCCATTTCTTCCCCTGTCCTTTGAAAACATACCAAAGAAACATTATTGATTTCAATCAAGTATGGGCCCTCAGCTTCTATTTATTTATTTAGAGGAATTGCGCAGAACAAGATTTCCAGCCCTTTGTACAATAATGCCCAGGCAACCCCCAATTTAACCCTAGCCTAATAACAAGACAGATTCCAATGACCAGCTAACCAACTAACCTGTGTATGTTTGGACTGTGGGAGGAAACCAGAACACCCAGATAAAACATGTGCAATCCAAGGGGAGGACATACGAATTCCTTATAGAGAACATCGGGATTGGGCTCCAAACTCCAACGCGATCCCCAAACGCATGTCAAGGCTCACCATTGTAGAGAAGGCCATATCAGGAGCACCGGATACTGTAGGTGATTAATTAATAGCATCATATTAATTATGCGACCATAGCGCCTAACTTTTGGGAGAGTGAACTTCAGATTCCCTTTAACAAAACAGTATTTCCAGAGTTCCCACTTAAATAACTTATTATATGGTTATTAGAAAGTAATTATAATGTTACATTCCTTATTTCCAAATATCCTATCAACCCTCCACTCAGTTTAAATTTCTTGATGAACTCGTCCAGGAATTTTTAAGTTCAAAAGAACTGAACAATTAATAAAATCAAGCATATATTTTCCATATTTCATATTTTCTTATGATACTGAAGGAGGCAATTGGACTCATCAAGTGTATGCAGCCCACAGAGCAATCCCATCCCCAACTGATCTTCCCTTTAATCTATTCTGCTCACTTTCCCATCCATGACACTACCTATTTACACCTAGGGCATTAAAGTAGCACCCAGAAATCTCAGCAAAGCTTAATAATTAGGCTCTTCTGCAAGTATATTTGAAGCACAAAGTAATTTTGTCAAATTTCTATAAAGATTGTTTTATGGGGAGTTTAATGGACTGTGATTTTGTTGCAATCCAGCTGGCCAAGTGCAGCCAAAGCCTTTATCTTGCTTTCTAAATAAGATCAGCCAAATTCTGCATAATTTGTGGCTTTTTTTTCCATTAAGGGTTTCTATACTGGCCAAACTGGGGAAACATTTTTTGGAATATTTGGCACTCTGCCATCACTCTGAATGAGCTCTAGGAAAAATACAGTGCTTTAACATGGCTGAATGACTTCGTATATTTGTTCATCATGATACTTATGAGGGGGAATAAAATTAATTTATAGGGCCTTGGCACTGTTTACTTGTCAAGGCTGCTGTCTCTTGAAGGAAGTAGTTTGCATCTGGTTCTGGCACAGTTTGCAGTTTGATTTTTGTTTTGATATTTGAGCAGCAACAATAAAATCCACTGAAGAATGTTAAAAAGTTATTGCACTAAATGTTAACTTGATTAACATTCTTGCACTCAGTGTCTGAAAATTTGGATTACTCTTTCATTTAGGAGAGCAAACCGAAGTACAAGCAATCAATATTTCTGTTCTCACAGTACTTTTAAGGTGTCTAAAGTATATTTGGAACACAGAACCTAAGAAAATAGTAGGAGCTCCAAACAGGAGAAAATCTGAAGGTGCTGAAAATCCAAAGCAACGCACACAAAATGCAAGAGGAATTCATGATAGAGCAGGTCAGGGAGCATCTATGGAAAAGGTAAACAGCGGACGTATTGAACTGAGACCCTTCTTCAGGTGGGGAGAGGGGAAGGAGACAGGTGAAGTCAGGTGAGTGGGGGAGGGGGAATGAAGTAAGAAGCTGGGAGAGGATAGGTAAAAAAAAAAAGGCAAAGGACTAGAGAAGAAGGAATCTGTTAGGAGTGGGGAGTGTACCATAGGAGAAAGGGAAGAAGTAGGGTCACCAGGAGCAGATGATAGGCAGGTGAGCAATAAAGTGAAAGGACAGAGTGGGAATCGAAGGGAGAAACAAAAATTAATGGAAGGAGAAATCAGTGGTCGTGCCATCAGTTCAGAGGCTAACTAGGCAGAATATGAGGTGTTTGCTCCTCCAATATGAGAGTGGCCTCATTGTGGCAGAAGAGGAGACCATGGACCAACAAGACAACGGGAATAAAGATAGAAATTAAAATGGTTGGCCTCCAGGAAATTATCACTTTTTGCAGATAGAGCATAGGTGCTCGACAAAGTGATCCCCAAATGCATGTCAAGGCTCACCATTGTAGAGAAGGCCAGATCAGGAGCAGCGGATACTGTAGGTGACCACAACAGACTCACAGGTGAACTGTTACCTTACTTGCAGGCATATGTGCCAGGTGGGAGATTAATGGGGAAGGACAAATGGACAAAGGAATCACAGAGGGGGAGCAATCCCTGTGAAAAGTGGACAATGGAGAGGAGGTCAAGATATGCTTTTGGTGATAGGATCCCATTAAAGATGGTGAATGTTGTGGAGAATAATGTGTTGGATGTGAAAACATCCATGGTTGATGGTAGGTGAGAAAGAAAGAAAGATGGTAGGTGAGGACAAGAGAAAATCTATCAATGTTAAGGCGGTGGAAAAATGGGGTGAACACGGATGTCTGGGAAATGGAGAATATGTGGGTGAGGTTAACATCAATGGTGGAGGAAGGGAAATGCCATGCTTTGAAGAAGGAGGATATTCCTGGAAGGTAAGGCCACATCCTGGGAAGAAATGAACGAACTGAGAAAAGGAAATAGCAGAAATGTTGTCAGGACTCGATGGCCTGAATTAAAGCCTGAGGTTGAACAAACTAGGATTTTATTCATTGGAACAGTGGAGAATGAGGGGTGAATTGAAATCATGAAGGACATAGATAAGGTGAATGGGTACAATCATTTTCCCAGGGTTGGGAAATCAAAAACTAGAGGGTATAAGCTTAAGGTGAGAGGAACTAGATTTAATAGGACCTTGAAGGGTAACAGTTTCACCCAGAGTGTGGTCTGATATGAAATGAGCTGCCAGAGCAAGTGTTCGAGGCTGATACATTAACATTTAAAAAGCATTTTTAAGAGACAAGTACATGGATAGGAATGGATTAGAGGGATATGGGCCAAACATGGACAAATGCTAGCTTAGATGGGAGTATTGTGCAACATAGAGTACTTGGGCCAAAGAGTCTGTTTATTTGCTTAGGAATGCGAAGTATCGAGCAAATCAGACAGCAACCGAGTGATGTATTTGCTACGATTATTCGCTCCACTAGATTCTGTTTGCAGTTTGGCTCCACAGCATTAGTTGTTTTGATACTGATATAGTTCCAATGTGACACCTAATGTACTGTACAAATTTACAAAGAATGCTTTGGCTTTCGTCATGTTGTTAGGGGAAAGGATGAGCAGTTTCAGCATTTTAGGCACAGTATTGCCTTTTGAAGGGGTCCTTGATGCTGGAGAAGCTAGATCCCATGTTGAAGATAGCTGAGCTGGCAACTTTCTGCAGCTTTTTCCAGTCCTGTGCAGTGGCTCCTCCATACCAGTCAGTGATGCAACCAGTTAGAATGCTCTCCATGGTACATTTATAGAAATTTGCGAATATCTTTGGTGACATACCAGTTCTCCTCAAACTCCTTATGAAATATACCCACAATCATTCCTTCTTTGTAATTGAATCAATGTGTTGTGCCCAGGATAGATCTTCAGAGATGTTGACACCAGGAACTTGAAACTGTTTGCCCCTTCCACTACTGATCCCTCAATGAGGACTGGTTAGTGTTCCCCTGACTTCTCCTTTCTGAAGTCCACAATCAATTGCTTGGTTTTACTGACACTGAGTGCAAGGTTGTTATGAAACCACTCAACTAGCTCGTCTATCTCATTCCTGTATGCCTCCTCATCACCATCTGATAGTCTGCCAAACGTTGTGTGTCATAAGCAAATTTCTAGATGGCACTTGAGCTGTGCCTAGCCGTATAGTCATGGATATAGAAAGAGTAGAGCAGTGGGTAAGCCTGCATCCTTGAGGTGCACCAGTGTTGATTGTCAACGAGGAGACGATATTATTTCCAATCCTCCCTGACTGTGGGCTCCTGATGAGAAAGTCAAGGATCCTTTTGCAGAGGGAGATACAGAGGCCCAGGTTTTGGAGCTTGTTGATTAGTACTGAAGGTAGGATGATGTTGAACTGCAGTCAATAAACAGAAGCCTGACATGGCTATTGCTATCATCCAGGGGTCAAAGATCAAAGTACATTTTATTATCAAAGTATGTATGAATTATACAACTTGAGATTTGACTGTGTACAGGCAGCCACAAAACAAGAAACCTGAAAGTGTGACAAGACGCTTTGACAAGGATGGTTTGGACCCAAGTGCTGGAGTATCTGAGGCTGGAATCGAGACACAGTACAAAGCTGGAATGAGAAGTGGGCAGAAACAAAACACTAGATGATTACTACAGTTAGGCTTACAAATGAGGATCACGGTTCTGTTCAGGTGCTCTTTAGATATTCAATTCTTGGCACCAAAAACGTGAATACAATTAGCAGGATGGTCCTGAACCCTTACACACCAGCTACCTGTAATCTAGAGAGTTAGATCATCTGAACGCCAGAAGCTGGTGTGATTGGGTGAGTGTTGTAACAGGAACACTGCATCCCACCCCCCCATGGTCGACTCCTCGTGGCCTTGGCTGCTCAGAGAGGTGATGATGGTAGTCTTATTTGACAGTCAGATCTAAGATGTCCCTTTCAGGAACCCAGAACCATTCCTCAGGTCCAAATCCTTCCCAGTCCACAAGGACCTGCTGAACACCCCAAACAGTTTGTGAATCCAAAAATTTTTCTCACCATGATGATCTGTTCCCCGTCAAAAAATTGGCTGGTGGCGGGACTGATGGCGGTGGGGCTAAAGGGCAGGTGTTCACAGGTTTTAATTCAGAAGTGTGAAAAGTGGGATTGATTTTGATGGTTTGGGGAGCTGCGAGGCATAAGCCACAGGATTTACTTTCCTGAGATCCTTGAAGCCTCCCATGAACTTGGGCACCAATTTCCTAGACTCCCCCCGGAAAGGCAAATGCAGAGTCAACAGCCAGACATGTTGCCCAGGATGCAAATCTGGTCTTTGTCTTCTCTTGCAATTAGTCTTTATTTTAGCCTTCCGGTTAGAGGCTAACAAAATCTCCCTTGCCCCAGTACATTTCTCCTTGCACCACTGGACAAGATCATCAGCTGCAGGAACCCCAACCTTGGCCTCCTGATCAGGGAGGAATGGTAGAGAGTACACAAATTGGCATTCCAAAGGGAACACCTCATGCGCCAAATGCTGTAATGTGTTGTGGCCGACCTCTGCCCACAGCAAATGGTTGCTCCGCTCGTCCGATCTTTCAGAGTCCATCTGACCATTGGACTGCAGGTGAAAGGCTGAGGAAAGACTCACTGTTGCATCACTGTGCTTGAAAAATTCCACTGGAAAACCATGGATTCTGAAGACCCGGTCCAGGACAATTTCAGCTGTATCCACAGCACATGGTAGCTCATCCAAGGAAATGAATCATCAGGCCTTTGAAAATGCAATCAACAATTCCCATGATGATGGTCTTTCCCTGGATGGTGGACGACCCATGACAAAGTCCATGCAGATGTGTGCCCATCGTCTTTCTGGAGCAGGTAGAGGATGGAGGAGCCCTTGAGATTGGGTATGTGGCTCCCAGTTTCAGGCGCACACCTCACATGCCTCTATGTATTGTTGAACCGCTTTCACTATTTTAAGCCACAAATAACTTCTCTTGATGAACTCGAGGGTCTTGGCAACCCCTGAATGCACAGTAATTTTCGATGAATGTCCTCACTGGTGTACCTGTGACCTGATGGAGCTTGGAACAAACAGTCAACTGTGAAGGCCATCCTTAGGTATCTCCTCCTTATGCCTGGGCCTTGTGAACAAGCTTGTTGAATCCCCAACAGATTGACACTACCACCTTAGTTTGGGCAAAATGGTAATAAGTTCCCCTTTCCTTCAGGGTCATCAAATTGATGAGACAAGGCATCTGGTTTTTGATTCCTGGTTGACAGGCAGGACAAGGTTAAAAGTGTTGAAGAAAAGAGACTACCTGGCTTGCCTGAAATTCAGTCTCTTGGAATATTGAATATAAACCATTTTCTTGTGGTCTGTCCATGGAATAGAAGGGTTCTTGGCCCCCCTCAAGCCAATGTCGCCATTCTTCCAATGTCAACTTAACCGCTAATAGCTCCCAGTTTCCAATGTCATAGTTTCTCTCTGCTGGGGATAGCTGCCTGGAGAAGAATGCACATGGCTGCACTTTACTGTCCAAAGGTGACAGTTGAGACAACATTGCAGCCACACTGATGTCTGAGGCGTCCACCTCCATGATGAAGGGGCAGCCTGGGTTATCTTAAATCTAGATGGGAGCTGATGTGAGCCATTGTCTAAGTTCTGCAAAAGCAGCCCATGGATTTCTTAGTTAGAGCTGTCAGCAGAGCAGGCACTGTGCTGAAGTCCCTGGTGAACTTCCAGGAATCATTGGACTTGTTGGACACTGGTTGGCTTTAGTCAATCCCTGACTGCCTGGGTCTTCATAGAGCCCATCTTCAGATTGCCATTGGAGATGATGAAACCCAAATATGAAACAGTCATCATGTGAAATTCAGACTTCTCCAGCTTGACATAAAGTCCATGGTCAAGACTCTCTACAATGTCCAGGACATAAATGATGAGCTCCTCCATGGACTTTGAGAAGATCTGGATATCATCCAAGTAGACAAAGGCATATTTATGGAGAGTATCCCAGAGCACATCATTTGTAAAGGCCTGAAAAACTGCAGGCACATTCACAAGGCTGAAAGGTATAACTAAGTACTATAGTGCCCAATTGGTGAACTTCCTCTCATCGCTGTCCTTCATATGGATCAAATTATATGCACTGCACAGAACTAGCTTTGTGAATACTCTTGGAGAATTTCAAAGGCAGTATTCATGAGTGGAAGTGGGTAACAATTATTGGCTGTTATGCAGTTTAATCCTCTATAGTCATACACAGCCGTAGGCTCCCATCTTTCTTTTGTTAAGAAGAAGGCTGCATTGACTGGTAAAGTGGAGGGCTGAATGAATCCCATAGCACGAGCTTCCTTTATAATCTCCTCTATTGTGCTTGTCTCTGGACCGGAGAGTGCATATACATGACCACGTGGAGAACAAGTACCAGGCAGAATATCTATAGCATGGTTGTAGAGTTAGTGTGGTGGATGAGTCAAGGCCTTTGCCTTGCTGAAGACCTCTTGCAAGTCCTTGTATATAGTAGGAATTTCAACCAGTCTGAGTGTTGCAAGTTCCTCCTTCAAGGACAACTCTTGAGGATTCTTAGAAGACGGGGTAGTTCGACTGACCTCCGAGACTCCTCCCTAGGCTCACTAAACTTTGTCGTATCCTTAGGCAATGGCAATGAGGTGTTACAGCTAGTGCCCGTGCCCCCGGAAACAGGCTCCAAGGGTCCGTGTTTAGGAGTTTTCCCTTTAATTGAGACCTGGGAGCAGGATCCCTTCGGCTTTGGGTTATCTTGCAACAAAATCTTTCCCCTTGCTGGTCATTGGTCCCAGCAGAGTCTGGGGGTTGGAATACCACTCTGCAAACATACCCTCCTACAACAACTGACCCAGGCAATGATTCTGCCCTCCCTCCAGTCCATGGAAAGATTATGATGGGACAGCCGCGGGTACTCGAGGATCGCAGTGGTGAGTCTTCCACATGATCCCCTAACCTCATCTGCAAGACCACAGACCACAGTCTGTTGCTGGATCTGACCAGAACTGAGTGGATAGCCATCCATGACAGTTGTTGGCATGAACTGGCTCAACTCTCAGTGGTATATCGAGCTGATGGGCGATTCCGAAGTCCAGAAAATTACCTGCTGCCCCAGAGTCCACAAAAGCCTTCACCTGCTTTCATTTCTTACCTCAGGTGAACTCAGCCTTCAGCACGAAACCAGAATCCCTGGGATTGGGACTATTGGCTGTCCACAGTCCTCACAACACTCCTCAGATTTAGCAGTTCTCCACGTGGATGCAGCCTCGGATATTTGATTTGTACGTGGCCTGCTTTCCCACAATAATAACAGCATATTTGATTCTGATGCAGGGACCTCTCATCGGCAGCATGCTTCATGTACCGGATGTGCATGGGCTCAACAGAGTCCCGAGCAAGGAAGAGCTGGTCATGGTCTGAGATCGGGCTTAACCTCAACGAATTGAGGCAAGGCTCAGGCTATAACACACACAAAATGCTGGTGGTCCCTTCGTCAGGACTAGTTCTTTCGTTAGTCCCTTCGTTAGTCCTGACGAAGGGTCTCGGCCTGAAACATCAACAGCGCTTCTCCCTATAGATGCTGCCTGGCCTGCTGTGTTCTGCCAGCATTTTGTGTGTGTTGTTGTTTGAATTTCCAGCATCTGCAGATTTCCTTGTGAAGGCTCAGGCTAGCCCTCTTTGACCTGGTAATGTAGTCCCTCTTACCAGATGATCATCAAGGCGGGTGGACTGGTTGATGAGGACTTCTAAGCCTCCTGTTGGCCTTCCCGAGGTGAGGGCATCCTTGAGTTAATCCAAGAGTCCATGGTGGTACAGAGTGGCCGAGGCCTCCCCAGTCCAACTACTCTTGGAACTTGATAGCACGGTTGGCCGCTAACTGATTTCCCTGATGCATCTTCATCAGAAAGTCCCAGGCTCCATTTGCTCATGGTGGCTATGAGACCAGAAGACCATAAGACATAGGAGCAGCAATAGGCCATTCAGCCCATCAAGTTAGCATGGTTGATCCCAGATCCGCTTCAGCTTTTATCCGCTCCTCTCACTCCAACTACACCTCCGACTCCATCTTCTCCAGGAACACACCTTGACCTCACTCTGGCTCTGTCTCACACCCGCACGCCTCGACCCTTGGTTCAGCCTTGCCTTCGCTCACCTCTTCATTGTTTGAAATGACCGTTTATCACAAATTTCCACTAAAAATGTTCTAGTTTCAAGGCCCAGTGAGACTGCATCCACTGTAGACCTATTGTGGAGATAGGAAAACTGCAGTGGATCCAGATCCTTACTTGGGCAGGAGCTGATTCTGACCATGACCAACCTCTCAAAGCACTTCATTACCGTAGGTATGAATACAGCTGGGTGATAGTCACTGAGGCAGCTCAGCCTCTCTTCTTGGGCACATGTATGATTGCCACCCTTTTGAAGCAGGTGGGAACCTCCGACTGCAGCGGTGAGAGATTGAAGATGTTGTTGAAAACTCCCAACAGCTGGTTGGCACAGGTTTTCAGCACCCCACCAGGTACGCCACTGGGGGCCTGGCACCTTGCAAGGGTTCACTGTCTTGAAAGATGTTCTGATGTCAGCCTCTGAGACCGAGATCAGAGGGTCACCAGATGCAGCAGGGATTCACACAGGTATGGCTTTATTCTCCCTTTCAAAGCGTGCAGAAAAGGCATTGAGCTCATCTGGGAGTGAAGCATCACTGCCATTCATGGTGTTAGATTTCATCTTGCAGGAAGTAATGGCCTGCAAACCCTGCCAGAGCTGTGGTGCATCTGATTCCATCTCCAATTTTTTTGCTCTTAAAATAGCCTTCCTTAGGTCATACCCCTAGTCATTTTATATAGTTCTGGATCACCGGTCTTGAATGCTGCAGATCTAATCCTCAACAGCATGTGAATCTCCAGTTTATTGACTACAACTTAGCATTCAACACAATTATACCCTCAGTTCTAATCAACAAGCTCCAAAACCTGGTCCTCTGTACCTCCTTCTACATCTTGATCTTTGACTTCCTCACCAGGAGACTACAGTCAGCATGGACTGGAAATAACATCTGCTCACTGAACATCAACACTGGCGCAGCTCAAAGATGCGTGCTTAGTCCAAAGTACCTGTTTATAGTCCATGGTTACCATCCATTCTTATAGACCAATGGTATGAATAATAGAATTTTCCAATTTCAGATAAACCATATCTCTGGTGTTTATTTCCCTTCCCTGTCCACCTTTTCCCATCAAGACAGGTGACGAATCATTGGCAGTTAGTAATGAAAAGATCCAGAGCAGGCAGAATACCAGAGCAGGGTGTTCAGGAAGAGGCAGAAGTTTGGAGATGGGAGAAGGCGTCATCAGTGCGGGCCGGAGAGTCCTTGCCAAGGAAGTAGGTATGGACACATACACGGCAGAAGAAGAGCTCAGCGTCATGGCGGGCACGGAACTCACTGAGGTGTGGACAGGGGGATAAAGGTGAGGCCCTTCTTGAGGACAGAATGTTCACCTCAGAGAGGCAAAGGTCAGAGGAAACTGTGAAGACCCGGCATGGATGAAAGCTGGGTTCGGAGCTCTTGGAAGAGGGTTAATGGCGGGTTTTTTGGCAGTGTTAAGAAGATAGGTTGACAGAGCTAGGGCTTTCCTCTGCAGAGTGAAGGAGAAGGAGGCATAACTTAATAGAGAGACAAAAGATGATAAGAGGCATAGATCAAGTGGATAGCCAGAGACTTTTTTTTTCAGAGTGGAAATGGGTAATTCAAGAATGCATAATTTTAAGGTGATTGGTAGAAAGTGGAGAAGGAACATCAGAGATCGGTGGGTGCATGGAACACCCTGCCAGGGTAGAAGCAGATACATTAGAAGAACTTAAGAAACTTAGATAGGCAGATGGATGATAGAAAAATGAAGGGCTTATGTAGGACTGATCTTAGAGTAGGTTAAATGGTCAGAACAATATCATAGGCTGACGAGCTTGCTCAGTGCTGTAATGTTCTATGTTCTAAGTACAGTGACAAGCGCAAAAGCAATAGACTTATGTATAATATAGTTGTGTAAACTGAAGGGACACAAAAGAAAATGCTGTAGTATTAATAATAGAAGAGGTAGAATTAAGGTATCAAAACATGGTAGCACCACCAGGAAGGTGGATGTGAAAGACAAGATTGGTCATGGCCCATTATATCCCCTCTACGTTTGGCCAACCATTCCAGAAAGCCTCTTAGTTATGCCAGATTTATCCCAATATGGAACAAATATATCTATGTGGCTGTATCAATACCATGGTTACTTTCCTGGATCACTTGTGTCAAGTTGCTGCCAGCCTCGTAACATTATCTGCTGTGCTAAAAGAGAGTTGTTTCTTTTTACATAGTTGCACCTAGTCATTTAAAAAGGGTAACAACAAAAGAATGTGCTCCTATGGCCAACGTAGATATTCAATGGGAGCACACTGAAGGCTGACGCTTGCTAGTTGTATAGTGATTGTTATCTGTCTACTCAGAAACAAGTTACGTTATCAATCTTCTATTAATAAGAGAACAAGTCAGTCAAGATGGGCGTGGAGAGGCAATGCCTTCTAGAAGGATGAAGCTGATATAGATGGGATAGGAAAATCATGTAAAAACAAATGGAGATGGAATGAGCACAGCAGTTTTATATGCTGCTTCATTTTCCTATCCATTTTGGAGGGTGAAAAATTGGAGTACATCCTGTTTCTTTTCAAATGTGGGTAATTAAAGTAAAGATATTTTTATAAATGTGTCTCATTATGATGCCACGCATTTGAAAATAATGGGCTTTTAGTATTCTACACACATAACACACATAATTACAATCCATTGTTAAATATTATCACTCCTCAGTTCAGCTGATTAGCATTTTACAAGACTGTTGCTTTTTGCTCTTAATGCTGTCACTGAGCATATTGTCCTCTGGGGTTAGTAGGCCTGACCCACCTCCAAATAATGCAGTGACTGCTTGTCATTTGTAAAGGTAAATGGACAAACACAAAGCATTCTGGGACCATGCAGTTTGGGTAATTAAACAAGACCCAAAATGGGAGATAGTCCTGTATTTCTAGTTCAGATAAATTGATTTGCATTCATTTGGAACTGGTGGTGAGGGACCTTAGCATCACAGAGTCAGGAATTCAAACTGCACAGAAATGATCCCTTCGGTCCACCACATACATGTTGAGTATATTGCTCATCTATACTAATCCCATTTGCCCACATTGGGGCAACATTCTTCAATGCCTTGCCTATTTAATGTCTGTCCAAATACCTCTTAAGCCTAATAATTGTTTCTGATTAAACCACCTCCTCAGATCCAGGAATCAGACACTCTCCAGGCAAAAAAAAATCTTACTCCTGTACAAGAGAAAATCTGCAGATGCTGGAAATGAAAGTAACACACAGAAAATGCTGGAGGAACTCAGCAACTATGGAAAAGAATATTTCAGGTCAAGATCCTTCATCAGGACATGTGTCTTAGTCCTAGGGTTCCCTTTAAAACTCTTTCCCCTCACCTTAAACTTGTCTCAGTGATGCGTGCCTTATTCTTCGCAATGGTAAATATCTTGCTGAGATAAAGGGACTGACTGCTTAAAATAGTCAAAGTCAAAGTCATGTTCATTGTCATATGCACAAATATGTGTCTTTACAGGTGCAATGAAAGGCTTTCAGCAGCATTGCAAGCACATAGCATCATATAAGCAGCATTCACAACAAAAGTGTAAGTGGAATATAAATTATACACATTTATTACAAGGAAAAACAGAATTAGGACAAAAACAATTTTAGTACAAAGTACATAGGATTTTGCTGGTTGTTTGAAGAACCAAAAGGTCAAAGAGAAGTAGCTGCTTTTGAACGTGGTGTTGTGAGACTTCCAGCTTCTGTAACTCTTTCCCAATGGTAGCTTTTGGAAGACGCATGGCCCAGAAGATGGTGGGCATCTTGGATGATGAATGTTGAGCCACTGCCTTGTATGAGGAAGAAGAAAGCCCTTAACTCTGCAACAGCATTTGTTTTTAGCAGGCTTTCTTATTTTTTTTATGAGGTTGAGTTGCTAGTTCACCGTTCAACCCAGCACGGATAGAAAGCATGCAAGGGAGCCGGCCGGATTCGAACTCGGGAGTCTTCACTCCGAAGTCCAGCGCTGATGGCACTACACCACCAGCCAGATAGTGCCTTGTGTAGATTCTACCAATGGTGGAGTGGAATGTATCATGATGTACTGAGCAAATCCACCAATGGTTGCAGAATCTTATGTATTGGTGAATTAGAGGATGGTAAAGCAGGCTGATTTGACATAATAATGCAGAGTATCTTGAGTATTATTGAAGCTGCCGATATCCAGAAAATGTTATTTTCCATCACAATGCTGTTATACTTCGTGAATGGTAGAAAGTCTGAGGAGTCACAAGATGGTCAATTGTTTTATTATTCCTAGTCCTTGGAGTTAACATTGTTTCCAACATTGGTGATTCTTGAGGGTAATGCCATTGAATGTCAAGAGGAAGTGTTTCAAAGCTCTTCCACTGGAGCTGGTCATAACCTGGTTCTCCAGTACAAATAATGCAATTAATTGCAATATCTCCAAAATCACTACTTATCAGTGACCAATCCCCATTTCCAACCTTGTGGTAGAAGGATCGTCACTGATGAAACAGCTGAAGATGGTTGATTCTAGTACTGTGCATTATGGAATTCCTGTTATGCTATCTTAGGTCTCTGCAGATTTGTCTTCAAAGGCTACAGTATTCTTCATTCTTCATTTTTATTCTTCATAAATTCTAAACATGACTTTATTCCTTTACTCTAAACATGCATAAAGAGACTTGTCCTTCTGATACACATACTTCAATTTTACAAAGGCTTCTTAATGCTACAGTCACCTACGTTCTGCTTTACTGTCAAGACACTCTGAACTGATGTCTTTCATATATTCTAGATAGAGTTATGGTAACTCTTTGGACTGAAAAATGTCCTGTCAGAATTCAGAATGTGTGTCAAGTGGTATACCACAATAATCAGTGCTGGTATTGTAAACATCAGCAATTTTGATATGAGGAGAGTAGGTATGATTAATAAATGTGCAGCTTACATGAAAATTGGTGGTGCAGTTGATATGGAGAAAGATAGTTATGGGCCACAGGATGCTATTGACCAATTGGTAGTTTAGGCAGAGCAATGCCCTTAGAATTAACCCTGATGAGTGAAAGGTGATGCACTTGAGGAGGACTGATAAGGGTAGGAGATACACCATGACTGGGAGGAACTCAGAGAATATTGAGGAAAAGAAAGACCATGAGGATAAATAAGGCTGTCTGGCAGCCTGGTTAGTGCTAGTGCTGCCAACCTATCCTTGATGAATCAAAAATAAGCAGCATTTTTTTTAATTTTCAGATTACACAATGAGTACTGTCTGTTTTGCATGGCCATCATCCGCCCTTGGAGAATATGGATCAGTCTCCACAGTCCTGGAGGGACATCTTGGTGAAGAATGCAAAACTCACTACATCTTCAATGCACCAGAGAAAAACACTGTTTGAAGACCACTACCTCAAGCCTGTTTCCAAGCTCTTGGTTGGCCAAGTAGCAGTGATTCCTATTCTTTTGCATACTTCATGGATATGGACTACCCATTACATAGGAGAGGTTTCAACAAGACTATCTCCGTACAGTGCTCCAAATCCACAGGTAGGATGGATGAGTTATTGTCTGTATCCTGTTCAAGGCCAATAAATCCCATTGTCACGTCATGTTTGTTGATCACATTTTCCCAAACCCTGAGAACTGGCTGCTGAAATGACACTCAGGCTATAGAGCCTATCAGGGAGAACTATGTTCAGCAAATGCCCTATGTCACTTTTGTAATATATGACGTCTTCGTCAATTATTGGTTGCCCCTGGCCTGTGACTATTCAAAATGAAGATGAAGTATCTGGGACGGCACTGGACACCAGGGAAAGACATACCAAAGATCCTCCCAAATGCAGTGGAAGCAAATCATCTTCAGTGTTGAGCAGCTGTCCGGGAAGAAGACCAAAAACATAAAACCAAATGATTGACAATGTGCAGTGCATGATACAAATTGAGACATCTGTATACTGCTTCAGTCAATTCATTTTTTTGTTGACTGCTCAGAAGGAGCTCTTTGTAGTGATGAAAGTAAATTGTCTGTGTTTGTAATCTTTAATAATTTGTCTGTTTAAAGTCATTTTGAATTTCTTTGGTTTTTGCCATGCAAGATCACAATAATTTGATAGTTAGTCCAGTTCTTCTTGAATGAGATAATGTGCCAAAAACATGAAATGAACCTCCTGCATAATCCAATAAAGATGACATAAAGCAACTAATCTTTGACTTTTCTTATGACCTTTCCGCCCATCAAACATACAGCGGAGCCAGACTAGTGGTTACACCCCTCTGCTCCTTTTCAAAAGAAAACTAAAGCTGTCCTTTTCACATCCTTTGCTGATTTCATCTGGGAAGTTAATATTGAATATAATTCCACCAACCTTTGCTAGTTTAGAGATCCTTATTAAACAAGGGATCCCAATTAAACCCGAATGCAGATTGTATGACCACTTTGTGTATTATCTCTCTGTAGCCTGCTTGCATATTCCAGCAGCAGAGCTGCTGATCATTAAGTCACTCTCTTTTTCCCTTGCTTTAGAGATGGCTACTTGATTGCATTTTCCCTCCTCCACATTAATTCTTACTTAATATTGGCTCCCTCTGCAACATTTCCCACTTCTGAAATAAATTCAATGACCTTGAAAGTTAGCCCCGTTTTCCAGCATTTTTCTGTTTCTCGGCCAGGATCCCAGAGGAGATGCAGCAGGCAGATATAATAAGAATCTTTAAATGGTGAAAGCTTGGATAGAGATGGCACAGAGAGATATGGGCCTAGTATAGTTAGATGGGTATTGTGTAAGTAGGCTCCATGGCAGACATGGATGAGGTGGGTTGAATGAGAGGCTAAAGAGCAGAGATGTTACTCACTTGGTCATGGTTATATAGTGCAAGGAAAGCACAATGTGGTGGAGAGAAGCCCAATCAGAATGCCTAAGTCAGGGTGGGGTTTGTGAGTGAGACCTCAATCTACAGAGCTGGCTGGGAGCAACTAAAGTGCCAGAAATGTACAGGTAATTGGCATCTCCTTCATCATTTCTATGCCTGAACTTACCTCTCTCTTCAGAGAAGCCATGGATTTCAAGAATCATCAGTCTAGGTCATGGGTTACACCTGCCTTTTGCTGGACATGAGTGTCATTTGAATTAAATACAATATTTTAAAACTAAACAAGGAAGCGATGCAGTCAGGGTTAGGGTCAAATGACTCAAACCGTATAGCTTAACCCACCCCAAATTTGTTCTGTTGACAGAGGACAGGCTAAAATTAAGGCAATTTCTTCAATTTCTCATTCTACTATTGCTTGAACTTCTCAGTGTCATCCCTGGAATTGCTGTTTTTATTGCTGCACCAATTCTATTAGACAACAGGATATGTAAACCTCTCCAAATGATGCTCCAAATCTCCTGGGGCAGAACCGACACCTGATTTATGTTGCATTGCTGTTCCTGAAGTCAGTCTATTGCTCACAGTATAAATGAAGGAAAAACCAATGATCTCTGCATCATCATCATGGACCCTGCTGTTTTCAAGAAAGTTTATATGCATTCAAGCTTTCCTTTCAATCCCCTAATCAACTAATTTGTCATCTTATCACCTAAATAATTGTCTCAGTGTGTGTTTCATAGATTGGATTTTGTTTCCAATAGAACATTAATCAAGATAGTTAACCCAATGTTTTCCTCTAATGTACATAAGTAATGTCCAGTATTTCCCCATTTAAGACACATTAGAAACTGGTGTATAGGTGGGATGGGAGGGGAGAGTCCAGTATTGAATGGGAAACTTGGAAGATTTATTGCCCTGTCCTTCTCAGATCAAGAAAGATCAGGTGTCTTTTATACTGAGTTTTGGATAGCCCAGCATAATGGCCATTCCTGAGCCAGTCCAAAGATGGAATAGTGAGGATTTGGGAAGATGGGCTGGCATATGACAATTATGGAAGAAGGAGGACAGAGTCTGTGAAGAATGGACAGAAGCTGGATGTAGAACCTTACTGCTGCTGTAAAGGCAGATAGTTTGGAAGTGATCTGGAGGATCAGCAGCCAGAGAAGTACGTCTTGTACCATAAATCCAGCTTGTTTTCGTTCTTCCCCAGTCTTGACGAAGGGCGGTTGACCTCAAATGTTAACTCTATTTTTCTGCCTGACCTGCAGAGTGTTTCCAGTTTTGTATTGTTTTTGTTTTATTTGAATTTATAGTTTCCTTACATTCCCTGCACTGTTTAATACTATGGGGTTATCAAAAAGGCATTTTTTTAAAATGTTTTATTAGATCATGAGTCTTGGACCTCTTTACTTCAAAGGGTGGTGGAAGCTTTGAATATTTATAAGTCGGGGTAGATAGATACTTCATGAGCAATGAGGGATGAAAGGTTACCACAGGTAAACAGGAATACAAAGTTAATATTTCAGTCAGATCAGCAGTGATTACACAAAATGGCAAAGTAAGCTTGAGGGACTGAGTAACCTATTCTTGTTATGATTTCTATGCTCACAATTTACCTTCCTTCTTGCCTATATGTCAAAAACAAATTTAGTATCCTGGCCTTCAAAGTTTTCATCTATGTCATGAACATAAATTGCAAAGCAGAAGCTCCAGCTCTGATCTCTACAGATCACCACATCAGTAAATTTTACAGATGCACAATAGAAAGCATTTTTCTGAAGCATCATGGCTTGGTACGGCAACTGTTCTGTTGAAGACTACAAGAAAATGCAGATAACTGTGGACATTCCTCACACATGATGGAAAGCATTCTTCTCTTCAAAAGTCTCTGTCTACACGTCTTGATGCCTTGGTAAACAGCCAACATTATCAAAGACCTCACCCTGGACATTTTCTCTTCACTACTTTCCCTTCAGGCAGAAGATACAAAAACCTGAAAGTGCATTCCACTAGTTTCAAGAAAAGCTTCTATCCCACTGACATAAGACCATCAAATTATTCCCTAGCACAAAATGAAGGACTCTTGTCCTCACAATCTACCTCATCACTGCCTTCCACTTTATTGTCCCCCTTCTCTGTAGCTTGAACACTTAATTCTGCTTCTGCTATTGATTTGCCTTGTACTACTTCAATGCATTATTGTAATGAAATGATCTGTATGGATGGAATGCAAAATGATGTTTTTTATTATATATCAAATCACATGATAATCAGAAAAAAAAAATTACCAGTTACCAATCTTGCCATCTTGAACAAGATCTATTTATACCTAGTATCATTTTCTTGTTAGGCAGCCAAACTTCAAACCATGTGAATATACTAGCACATTCACCATGAGCTTGTACATTTCGCAATAACCTTTGATCCTGCACCATATTAAATATTTTTTGGAAGTCTAATTTTAGTACACCTGTCTGTCCACTTTATCTACAGCTCATATTATTTCTAGAAAGAATTTCAAGAAATTGGTCCAACATGATTTTCATTGTAAAAGAAATATGTTGACTTTGATGAAGGGTGTCAGCCTGAAACATCAACTGTTTGTTTCTCTCCATAGATGATCTGACCTGTTGGATTCCTCCAGCATTTTGTGTGTGTTGCACTGGATTTCCAGCATCTGCAGAATATCTTGTGTTTATGTTGATTTGCCTGTTTAACATGAACTTTTCTGAATGCCCAACTGTTCTAACATGTTTCAGTCATTTCCCTTTTGACAGGAGTTAAGCTATTCAGCCTGTAGGTATGTATTTGGTCTCTTTTTGAATAAAGGTGGAACATTTGCAATGGAATTTCATGCACCTCAGAGCGACTGTCGGATCCAAGCTGAGGTTACCACCTTCCTGCTTGTTCTTTCCCAATGTGCTCGTTCTCTTGTTGATCATCTAGGTGCTGAGCGGTACTATACAGTGCACATCACACTATGGCTTGGCTGGAGGCTTTAGTTGCTGTAGGGACCTGGGTTCAATTCTCACAACTGTCTGTAAGGAGTCGGTAGGCTTTCCATGCGAGACACTCCCGATCTGTACAAGCACTTGCAGTGTATCTTCAGAATGTCCAACTCAGATAACTTCTATTTCAGGCCTTGGTCTCCATTTCATACGTGTCAACGGCTTGAAGGGGATCACTTTATGTCAGAAGAAGCCTCAGGATGAAAGCAGCTTCTTGGGAATCTGGCTCACACCTGCAGAGACCTTCACACACCTGCAGCAGACTATGGAGGTGACTTCTGTACCGATTTTTGTTCTGTGGGTTTAAATGTTGCACACATGTGATAAATGAATCCCTGGACCCAAAGCTCCAAACATGAAGAAGTATTCATTCTGAATGTGAAGTTTATGTAATTGTGAGCACAAACAAACAATCCACCCGTGATTTGCTCAATGCATTTACAGAACAGTGGAGAATTGAAGAAGCTTGTTCAGTCAGCATCTAATATAATCAAGGGCCTCTCCCATGCTAGCCGGTCTCTCTTCTCCAGACCCTCTAACTGGGCAGAAGATATTGCAGAAGTATCATAGGAAAGACGGATGATGGGGCCGCTGGTTTACAAACAGAGGCGATGTGTAGTGAGGCGAGGCTGTTGATATAGGGCAAAATTGCTGTCCACAGGATGAGCTGCAACATAAATGGTGGACAAAATTGAAAAGGATGAACACAAGATTCAAGGTGTTATATCTGAATGCACGTAGTACACAGAATTAGGCAGATGAACTCGTAGCAGAGTTGTGAATTGGCAGGTATGGTGTTGTAGGCATCACTGAATCATGAGTGAAAGAAGGTTATAGCTGGGAGCTTAATGTTCAAAGATACACATTGTATCGACAGGACAGGCAGGAAGGCAAAGGGGGTGGCTTTGCTATGTTGCTAAAAAATGAAATCAAATCATTAGAAAGAGGTGATAAAGGGTCAGAAGGTGTTGAATCATTGTGGATAGAGCTAAGCAACTGCAAGGATAAAATGACCCTAATGGGAGTTGTATACAGACCCTCAAACAGTAATAAGGATGTGGTCTACAAGTTACAACAGGAGATAGAAAATGCATGCCCAAAGGGCAGGTTTACAATAGTCATGGGAGATTTCAATATGCAGGTAGATTGGGAAAATCAGGTTGGTGTTGGATTCTAGGAGGGGAAATCCCTGGAGTGCCTATGAATTTTTTTTAGAGCAGTTTGGAGTTGAGCAACTAGGGAATCAGCTCTTCTGGATTGGATGTTGTGCAATGAACCAGAATTGATTGGAGATCTTAAGGTAAAATAACCCCTCGGGGCAAGTGATCATAATATGATCAAGTTTATCCTGAATCAGTATTATGGTGAAGGAAAAGGAATAGCAGAGGCATGAGGGAGAAGTTGGCCAGAACTGATTGGAAAAGAACACTGGCAGGGATGATGGTAGAGCAGCAATGGCTGGAATTCCAAAGGTTTCAAAGGTACATTTAATGTCAAAGAAATGTATACAATATGCATCCTGAAATGCTTTTTCTTTGCAACCATCCACGAACATAGAGGAGTGCCCCCAAAGAATGAATGACAGTTAAATTTTAAAACCCAAAGTCCCCCCCCCCCCTCCCATGCATAAGCAGCAGCAACCAATGATCTGGAAGCAATTTGGAAAGTACAGGATATATACACCCCAAAGAAGAAGAAGTAAAGGAAACCATGGCTGACAAGGGAAGTCAAAGCCAGCATAAAAGCCAAAGAGAAGGCAAATAATAGAACAAATATTAGTGGGAAGTTAGAGGATTGGGAAGCTTTTAGTAACCAATAGAAGGCAACGAAAAGTCATTAATAAGATAAAGATGGAATACGAAAGTAAACTAGCCAATAATATTAAAGAGGATACCAAAATTTTCTTCAGATACATTAAGTGTTAAAGAGAGGAGAGAGTGGATATCGGACTGCCAGAAAACTGCTGGAGAGGTAGTAATGGGGGAAGAGGAAATGGCGGATGAACTGAATATGGAATTTACATCAGTCTTCACTGTGGAAGACACTAGCAGTATGGTGGAAGTTCTAGGCGTCAGGGGTCATGAAGTGTGTGAAGTTACCCATTACTAGAGAGGCAGTTATTTGAAAACTAGATAAGTTACCTGAACCAGATGGTGTACACCCCAGTGTTCTGAAAGAGGTGACTGAAGAGATTGTGGAGGCTTCAGTAATGGTCTTTCAAGAATCACTAGATTCTGGAATGGTTCTGGAAGTTTGGAAAATTGCAAATGTCACTCCACTCTTCAAGAAGGGAGAGAGGCAGAAGAAAGGAAACTGTAGGCCACTTAGTCTGACCTCAGTGGTTGGGAAGATGTTGGAGTCGATTATTAAGGATATGGCTTCACAGTACATGGAGGCACATGATGAAACAGACCATAGTCAGCATGATTTCCTCAAGGGAAAATCTTGCCTGAAAAACCTTTTGGAATTCTTCGAAGAAACAACAAACAGGATAGGCAAAGGAGAATTGGTTGGTGTTGTGTACTTGGATTTTCAGAATGTCTTTGACAAGGTGCGACACATGAGAGTGCTTAACAAGTTATGAGCCCATGGTATTGCAGGAAAGATTCTAACATCTATAAAGCAATGACTGATTGGCAGGGGGCAAAGAATAGGAACAAAAGGATCTGTTTCTGGTTGGCTGCCGGTGACTAGTCGTATTCCACAGGGGTCTGTGTTGGGACTGATTCTTTTTACCTTATGTGTCAATGATTTGGATGATGGGATTAATGGTTTTGTTGCAAAGTTAGCATATGATATGAAGAAAGGTGGTGGGGCAGGTAATTCTGAGGAACATGAGAGACTACAGAAGGATTTATACAGATTAGGGGAATGTGCAAAGAAATGGCACATGAATACAGTGTTAGGAAGTGTATGGGCAGGCACTTTGGTAGAAAACATGGAAAGGTTGACTATTTTCAAAATGCAAAGAAAATACAAAAATTTGAGGTGCAAAGGGACTTGGGAGTCCTTGGGTAGGAATCCCTGATGGTTAATTTGCAGGTTGAGTCTGTGGTAAGGAAGGTAAATGTGATGTCAGCATTCATTTCAAGAAGACTAGAATATAAAAGCTAGGATGTAATGTTGAGACTTTCTAAATCACTAGTGAGGCCTTATTAGAGCATTGTGAGCAGTTTTGGGCCCCTTAGAAGGGATGTGCTGAAACTGGAAAGATTCAAAGGAAGTTCACAAAAACAATTCCAGGATTAAATGGCTTGTTACATGAAGAATTTTTGATGGCTCTGGGCCTGTATTCACTAGAATTCAGAAGAATGAGGAGTGACCTCATTGAAGCCTATCGCATAGTGAAAGGCCTCGATGGAGTCGATGTGGAGAGGATGTTTCCTGTGGTGGGAGAGTCTAAGGCCAGAGGTCACAGACTCAGAATAGAGGGGCATCCTTTTAGAACGGAGATGAAGAGGAATTTCTTTGGCCGAAGAGTGTTGAATCTGTGAAATTCATTTCCGCAAGCAGCTGTGGAGGCCAGGTCTTTATGTATACTTAAGGCAGAGGTTGATAGATTCTTGATTGGTCAGGGCATGAAGGGATACAGGGAGAAGGCAGGAGATTGGGGTTGAGAGAAAATTGGATCAGCCACGATGACATGGCAGAGCAGACTCAATGGGCCAGATGGCCTAATTCTGCTCCTATATCTTATGGTCTTATGGTTTTATATGAAGGTTTGAGAAAATGCATGTTCTAGCTTCAGGGACTTTTACTCTACTGTTATTAGACTCTTGACAGACTTTTTATATGATAACCTCTTATATAATAAAGGGGAACTTTTTATCTCTCAGTCTGCTCATCATGACCTTTGCACTTTGTTCATCTGTAATGTGAAGGTGAGTAGCAGAATCTGAGGGAACTTGACAAAAATGTAGGGAGAATTGTAAAAAAGGGATTAAAGTAGGATTGGTGTAAATAGATGGCTGAAGGACTCAATGGGCCAAAGGGCTTGGATCTTTTCTGCATCTTTCCATTGACTCTATGACTCTTTCATCAGTTCTGGCAGTTCAGTTTCCATAGTCCGCTGATCCCTTAATAATTGCTTTAGCCAAGGGCTGGTTGAGCACTCAGACTGCTGCACAGTTTAATTCTTCTATGGTAATGTAATGGAGCATCCAGTCTTTCCACTGCTCCCCCATTCACAGTTGTTCCATCAATACTGCACTTGAGATTGAATCTGCTCCTTGACATTAATCTGGTGATTGCTTCAGTCCATAGAGCTGAGACAAACAGCACTGTTAGAATTTGAAGTGATTCTGTGCAACACCAGGTTGTCTAATGCACAGCTTGGTTTACTTGTCACTTTGCTGAGTGTAGGAACCTCTGCGTTCTTTATTTATTGAATTATTGAACAACTGGATGTGGTATACTAATTGTCTTGAGCCACTTCAACTTTAAAAAAAAACTGAAGTCTCAATAGCTCGGATAAAAACTTTGACAGTTCCTTTTTGCTCTCATTTCTCCTGTGTAAATTTCATGCTTCAGTAACTTTGTACAGATTGGTATGGATTACTAGATAAGCTTTGAAAATTCCCTGTGCAATTGCAAGTTAACCAGATAATCAGGGTAATGAATGAAATGAGGCATATGACATTTCCTGAATACCAGCATTGCATTTTTGTTTATTTTAGTTACTGTTACTAATATTTTCAGAGTGAGGCATCCCCACTCTTCTTTGAAAATATTAGTAACTATATGTTTTGATAGCTGAAGTGGACTGAAGAAAGATTTATCCTTGTTTCCCCTCCATCTCAGATTACAACCTGGTGCATCACAACTAGGGCCCAACAATGCTTACAACATATTGAGATGTAGTCAAGATGGTGCTCGAGTTAAACTCAAGGGACAGATAACCTAACACAATACATGATTTGATATCAATGTAATAAATGTACAAAGTAGCCATACTAGGCTTGTGTCTTTGAATTAAGTTGCATGCAAGGACTATGAAAAATAATTAATTAACTTTTTGGTTTTTGTATATTAACAGTAGAAATAAAGAGAATTTGGCTTCTTTTTTACATAGCTGTTATAGTTAATAATGCATATATAGAGTATAAATTTTACCCCAGTGAAATACGATAAATGGCCAGTTTATTAGCAGTGTCTGTATATCAGACCGTAAATGCAAATATCTAACTATCCAATCATGTGGCAGCAAATCAATGCATAAAAGCATCGGACATGGTCAAGAGGTTCACTTATTGTTTGGACTAAACATAAGAATGAGGAAGAAAGAGATGTCAGGGAAGAATGGCTGGACTGGCTCAAGCTGGCAGGAAGGCAGCAGTCACTCAAACAGCCGTGCATTCCAACAGTAGTGTGCAGAAGAACATCTCTGAAGCCACAACACATCGAACCTTAAAACAGATGGGCTACAGCAGCAGAAGACTACAAACATCAGTGACTACTTCATTAGTTACAGGACATACCTAATAAAGTGGGCAAAATAGACAATAAATATTTTTCCAAGTACAATATGAAGTTTTATTCAGCATTAACAAGCCATGCACTGACATTCTCCTGAATTGATTGCTTGGCAATCTCAGGAATTGTCAGATCCATTGATAGCAATTGAACAGACAAACATGGAGCTTGTCATCAACTTGAGTGTGTGGACAATTTATGTTTAGCAGTACAGTACGAGTAAGAGTTGATTCCTCCAGCACGATGCTGGCACTGTTGTGTGTTTGCTGCATCATCATCAAGAAGAGTATCACCACTTCAATCGATATAATGGAGTACAAAAATATGAAGCGGCTCCATTTTCCCTTATCTGTCGGTTAGAGCCATAGATTCATGGATAATTACAGCACAGAAACAGGCCTTTCAGCCCATTGAGTTCCTGCTGAACCATTTAAACTGAACCATGGCTCTCCGTACCCCTACCATCCATGTACCTATCCAAACTTCTCTTAAATGCTGAAATCAAAATCACATCCACCACTTGCAGTGGTAACTTGCTCCATACTCTCAGGACCCTCTTAGTGAAGAAATCTCCCCTCATGTTCTCCTTAAACTGTTTATCTTTCACCCTTAACCCATGACCTCTAGTTGCAATCCCATCCAACCTCAGTGGAAAAAGCCTCTCTTGCATTTACCCTATCTATACCCCTCATAATTTTGTATGCCTCTATCAAATCTCCCCTCAATCTTCTATGTAACAAGGAATAAAGTCCTAACCTATTCAACCTTTCCTTATAACTCAGGTCCTCCAGACCTGGCAACTTCATTGTAAGTTTCTTCTGTAGTCTTTCAAACTTGCTTATATCTTTCCTGTAACCAAAACTGCACAGTACTCCAGATTAGGCCTCATCAACATCTAATACAACTTCAATATAAAATCCCATCTCCTGTATCCAATACTTTGATCTATGAAGGTCAAATTTTGCCAAAAGCTTTCTTTTTTCGACCCTATCTAAGTATGGCACCACTTTCAACGAATTATAGTCTGTATTCCCAAATCCCTTTGTTCTATCATACTCAGTGCCATACCGTTTATTGTAAGACCTACCCTGGTAGGACCTACTGAAATGCAACACCTCATACTTGTCTGCATTAAATTCCATTTGCCATTTTTCAGTCCATTTTTCCAGCTGGTCCAAGCTCTGATAGTCTTCCTTACTATCCACTACTCCCCAAATCTTGGTGTCACCCCCAAATTTGCTGATTCATTCAACCACATTATTATCCAGATCATAGACATAGATGACAAACAACAGCGGACCCAGCACTGATCTCTGTAGCACTCCACTAGAGGGGCAGTTATCTACTACCACTCCCTAGCTGCTCCAACAGAGCTAATCCAATTTACTATTGCATTTTAACTGCCAAGCGACTGAACTTTCTTGACCTACTTCCCACGCAGGGCTTTGTCAAATGCTTTACTAAAGTCCATGTAGACAACATCCACCTCCTTCATCCATTTTTCTGGTAACTTCCTTGAAAAATTCCGTAAGATTGGGTCCCATAGAATAACTTACCCACTACTGATGTCAGGCTCACCAGCCTATAATTCCCTGATTTATTATTCGAGTCTTCCTTAAACAGGGTAACAACATTAACAATCCTCCAATCCACTGGTACCTCACCTGTTGCTAAGGATGATGTAAATATCTCTGCTAGGGCCCTTGCAATTTCTGTACTTGCCTCTCATAGGATCTGAGAGAACACCTTCTCAGGCCCTGGGGATTTATCTTCCTTGATTTGCCTCAAAACAGCAAACACCTCCTCCTCTGAAATCTTTCTTTTCTTTTAAACTTTTTTTATTGCATTTTTAAATGGTTACAAAGTATGAAAAAACAATGTATATAACCCATAACCCCTCCCCTTAACCCCTCCCCCCTAACTGCCCTATAGAAAAAAAAGAAAGAAAGAAAGAAAGAAAGAAAGAATGCCTGGTTGTTGGAAGATCTCCACATGCTCCATGGAATTCGTAATAACTTTAATATGTAAATCTGAACAGAGTTATTACCCTCGCTACAGCTTTGCCTTACTTCTATAGTTTCTGTGCCCATCTCCCAAGTAAATACAGATGCAAAAAATCCATTTAAGATTCCCACCCCCCATCTTATTTGGCTCCACACATACAGTACCATTCTGATCTTCCAGAGGACCAATGTTGTCCCTTACAATCATTTTATTTTTAACACATGCATATAATCCCTTAGGATTCTCCTTCACTTTATCTGCTAGGGCAACCTTTTGCCTTCCTTTAGTCCTCCTGATTTCTTTCTTAAGTGTTCTCTTGCATTTCATATATTCCATGTACCTCATTTGTTCCTTTCTGTCTTTCCCTGCTGTATATTTCGTTCTTTTTCTTAACAGGCATCTTAATATCTCTTGAAAACCTAGGTTCCCTAAACCTGTTATCTTTACCTTTCATTCTGACTAGCATGTACAAAATTTCTTCTCTCAAAATTTCAATTTTGCAGGTTCACTTTTGCCAGAAAAAAAACTGTCCCAATCCATACTTGCCAAATCCTTCTGAATACCATCAAAATTGGCCTTTCTCCAATTTAGCAGGTCAAATATCACATTTTTTCTCATTGGGACCTCTATGTATCCATTAAGGAAATTTTTCTGAACACATTTGGCAAACTCTATCTTATCTAGTCCTTTTACAGTATAGGAGTCCAAGTCAATATGTATAAAGTTAAGATCAATTACTAGAACAACCTTATGTTGTTTTGCAACAGTCTGTGATCTCTCTACAAATTTGTTCCTTTAAATCTAATGGATTGTTGGGTGGTCTGTAATATAGCCCCATTAACATTGTCAAACCTTTCTTATTTCTCAGTTCCACCCATAATGCTTCACTAGCCAAGCTCTCCAGTCTGTCCTGACTGAGCACAGCTGTGACATTCTCTCTGACTAGTAACACCAACCGTTCCCCTTTAATCCCTCCTGCTCTGTTGCGTCTAAAACAACAGAACTCTGGAATATTGAGCTGTCAATCCTGCTCCCCCCCAACCATCTCACACTAATGGCTACAGTATCATCATTCCATGTGCTGATCCATGCCCTGAGCTCATCTGCCTTTCCTACAGGAAATACAATAGTTATTTGAGCTAACTGACGAATTATGGCTCTTTCCAGCCTATCATCTGTCCGATGTGGACACATTATTAACAATGTTTGAAATTTTAATGAAGTTCATATTGGATTTTCTGATCCCATGGTCAAATGTTTTCTTGATTACTTTTATGTATAGTAAAATATTATGTCAATATTTGTAGTTCAGACCACAATCCCGTGAAATGGTGTAAACCTGTCAAAACATGTATTTGTGTTCAAATTGCACTTTGGGGTGTATCTAGTAAAGGAGTTTGGGGACTCTGAATCCACCAGTTATGGAAATTAAATGGTAAGGACCTGATTTCATATATAAAATATGAAATCTTATTTTAGTAGTCAGACTACATACTTCATATTTCTCCATGGAATTCATTAATATTATAGGAGTAATTTCATTCTCCATCATCTGGATGTTATAAATGGGAGAAAACTGGGGCAATGATTGGGAGATTATAGGAAGTATCTTTGAAGGAAAATCACCTAATTCCCAGTTATGGCTCAAATGGGGTAACGTAGGAGTAGTTCTTTTACATGTGTCTGCCCTGACACCCCTTTTCTTTCCTGTTGTTGCAGCTTGAGAATCCGGTGTAAATTTCCTTATTTGGGTTTATCTGATTGTATCCTCCATAGCAGAAACCAATGTTTAAATGAAAGAAACTGCCAAAAGTGTCAGCGTGCTTTTATGCATTGTGTTGCTGCCACATGATAGGCTGATTAGATATCTGTATTAATAAGCAGGTGTACCTAATAAAGAGGCCACTGAGAAAATTGAGACCATTAATCAATAGTCAACTTTTATCAGTTTAAATGGCTACATGTTTGGTAGTAAAATTGGTGTTACTTGGGCGCATGGGAGTTCCATGATCCTGGTGTAATGATTATAATGGATATTTTTAATCAAGTCTATTGATTGAGAACTATAACTAAAATGGACCTTGCACTATACATATATTCCCTAGTGCAATTCTCTTTACTCACTCATCCTGTGAACAAGACACAGCTGAGTCTTCACTTGGACAAACTATCCATAATGATGACCAGAAGTCTTTGTGGATGGGTCTAAGGTTGACCTACTATTCAGTGCTGGGCCTCTGTATAATGGAGCCAGTGAAGTGCTGATACTCTCTGGGAATCTATAAGCAACTCCCAGAGACCAGCTCTCAAATATTATAATAATAGCAACACTAGACTATAGGTTATATAGTCTATAGGTCTGCTAGACTATAGCAGACTTGATGGGCCAAATGGCCTACTTCTGCTCCTTTGTCTTGTGATCTTAATCTATAATGAAATTGCATTTGAAGTAGGAGGGCAAGGAGGTGTGGTGGATGAACAAGTAGAAGGGTTGGGATGAAGGGAGAGGAGGGTTTAGCAGAGGAATAACAGAGTATAATCTATGATGGAAGCAGCCAGCAATATTAATGAGGGGATCTGTAGAAATGATGTGCAAAGGGCTTCATAAATCATTTCATAAAGTAGTGCTTTTCAGAGTTTGTAAAATAGTCACATACAGTATGTCATCAGAATTTTAATGCTTTCTCTGAATGTCGGTTTAGCAGCTGAAGTTGCCAGTTTGCTCTAAGACTTCTTTCACATGTCATGGCTTTTTTTTGGAAATGTTATTGAAAGTACAAAGAAGTTTCTAAACCACACCTATTGTAAATAACTTGAGCACACCCACTCTTAACAGCAAAGTGCTTTTCATTGCCTTGTTACTAAGGGAGCAGTTAAGGGAAAGCACAATGCTCTATATCAAATCTAACTCCTCCCCTTTTCTTCCAATTTCTTCTTAACCACTTTGTCCAGTAATGTTTATGACCTGTGCCAGATCACACACTCAGGTCAGAATTAGAATCAGAATCAGATTTAGTATCATGGACATATGATTTTTTTGTAATGCAGCAGCAAAACAGCCCAAGATATGAAAATACCATAAGTTACAAAAATACCTAAATAGTGCAAAAGATGAATAATGTTCATGGGTTCGTGGACTGTTCAGAAATCTGATGGTGGAGGGGAAGAAGCTAATCTTGAGACATTGAATGTGTGTCTTTAGCCTCCTGTACCTCCTATCTGATGGTAGTGATGTGAAGAAGGCATGTCCTGCATGGTGAGGGTCTTTAATGATGACGCCACCTTCTTGAAGCACTCCCTCTTGAAGGTATCCTCGATGGTGAGGAGGGCTGAGCCTATAACCCTCTGCAGCATCTTGCAATCCTATGCAAAAGAACCTCCACACCAGGTGTGACACAACCCGTCAGTCTGCTCTCCACTGTACATTTGATGACATATAAAATCTCATAAAACTCCTAATGAAGTAGAGCCACTCGTGTGCCTTCGTTGTGTTTGTAACTGAGCCCAGGATAAATCCTTTGAGATGTTGACACCCAAGAACTTGAAGGTGCTCACTCTTTCCACTGCTGACGCGTCAATGAGGACTGATATGTGCTCTCCTGACTTCCCCTTCCTGGTCCATGATCAGTTCCTTGGCCTTGCTGATGTTGAGTCAGAGGTTGTTGTTGTTATGACACTACTCAACTAGCCAATCTATCTCACTCCTGTGCACCTCCTCATTACCATCTGACTCAGATAAAGGCAACGGCAAAAAAAACCCAGACTCAACCTTAACAGGGCTCAATTCATTCAAGCAGTTATTAGTTGCTGATAGTGTTGAGAGCGCTGTAGCAAGGCTATGCAGTTCAAGTTTAGTTATCATTCAACCATACACATGAATATGGTCTAAAGAAGCAGCATTCCTCTCGGGCCAAGGCACAAAACATAGAGCCAACACAGCACACACCATACACAGCACAGATAGCGTATACAATTATGATAGCAGAAAAACATACAGTTACAGACAACAAGTGATAATATAGCCCAGGTCCCTGAATATCAGGACCTGCAGATTGATTATGCATGGATGTTGTCCTGCAACAGCAGCCCACAGCAGATCCTCATACTGCACACTGCAGTTGATCACTTACCCTTTTACAAGCATGTTGTTCATATTTTTATATTTTTTCACCCACCATACTACTTTTCTTTTTACATTCCTCCAACTCAAGACATATTATAAAGTCTTGTCCTATAGACTCAAATTCCTCTGTGCAAAGTGGTGGGTGGGAGTTATTTTCACAATCCATCCAGCTGTATATACAAATCACCTTTAATTTATTACTACCTCCCACCTTCACCAAAAAAATTCTTATATCAATTCATTTCTCTCAGCTGGAGATTCTATCTTTCATT
Source organism: Hypanus sabinus (assembly GCF_030144855.1). Classification (NCBI taxonomy): domain Eukaryota; kingdom Metazoa; phylum Chordata; class Chondrichthyes; order Myliobatiformes; family Dasyatidae; genus Hypanus; species Hypanus sabinus. The sequence continues at coordinate 37,643,520 of NC_082727.1, read as the reverse complement.
TTCCAAACCTGAAAGTGAAACAAAGTGAACATTTCTGAAAATAATGATAGACAATTCGTCATTATGCGAGTATTTTAAATTTGGAAATACTGGCAATGTCCATCACTTTTTAGTCAAGAGGTGTAAGAGTGTAAAATATTCTAACAATTTAAGCTTAATTTTCAAAAGTAATGTTTTGTTTGGTGTATAGTTATTTTTACTCCTAACTCCCAAACTTAAAATATAAAGAATCTGCTTTGCTGTCTTGAGTTTTTTTTCACCTGATTCAGAAAGCTAAAACATAGATACAACATAGTTAAACCTAGACCATAGTTGAAAGATTACTGGGACCCTTTGCAAACAGGACTATTACCCGATGTCTGTTTGCGTCAGCATAACAGTTCCCATTCATCTCATCTTCTGAGAAAGTTATGGGGAACCTCTTGATGTCCTCAATAAACATTACTTCATCAACCAACACTCTCAGGAGCAGACTAACTTGACATTCAGCTCACTGCAGTTTGTGGAATATTCCCTATTGCATTTGCCTGTCAGAGATAATACTGCATTTCGATGAAAAGCAAAGCACTAAGCAATTACTTTTCATTTTTCTGACTCAATATCTCTTGGTTATATTTCCATAGCTACTATTCTGTGCCTACCTTTCTGGCATCACCTAGCAGAGTTCCACTAGGATCGACCTTCCTATTAAATTTCTTATAAATCTGGACTTAATGATTAACAGCAATAAGGTGGAGAGACAGAATTCGATTTCCAAAGACTACATATCAAAATAAGTAACAGTCAATGAATTTGGCATAGCGGGGTATTTTTATATACTGAAAAAATTCCCAAAGCAACATAAAAGACCAATAAAATCTTTCACTTGATACCACAAGAGACCTGCATGAATTTCAGATTAAAATAAAAGGTAAATAGCTTCATTCCAGCTATCTAAAGTTGGCAAGATCCAGTGCAGCAGTAGTTTCATAAAAAGCCTATATCCATTGTGGTCAACAGAGGTAATTACAAATACAGTGAACAGCCGGTGTTTAGCGAGGTTCAACGTGACGAAGTGCCCCCAAGTTCTTTCATAAGAGCACAACTCAACAAAACAAGATACAGAGCTACATACTGGATGGTGAATTTATTTTGCAAATGCATATGGTCAGATGAATTGTCTTGAGCCATACATGAAGTCCTTTTAACCAAATTACCAGAGTGTGGAAGCACAGAGAATACTCTTGGTGTGTTTCTTTGCTGTTAACTGCAGTATGTGTATCTGGTACTTTTTTTGAAAATTCTGTAAGTTACTATCAATCACAGGGGGAGCTTTGCAAATAGCCTTTGTGATTGCAAAGGAGACAGTCTGAAACTCAGAGAAGGAGTTGCATTAAGGGATATGACAGTCCTGAACACTGGGATAGAATACAACATTAGTTATAGAACATATAGCAATAAACATTATATAGGCCATTTACCCTATGATCATGAAGCCAGTTTATACTGCATCCTCCTCTTGTCCTACATCCATATTTCTCTATCCCTTCATATATAAAAGCTTCTTAAACTCCAACAAACACTCTGCTTTCACTTTTACCCCGGTAACCTGTTCTAATCACCTACAACATCTTTGTTGTAAAAAAAAATTACCCCCTCTAACCTTAAAGTCATAACCCCTGGTGTTTGACATTTCCACACAGTGGAAGAGAATTCTGACTGCCTATATTATCTATGCTTTTTATAATTTTACAAATGTCTAACAGGTCTTTCTTCAGCCCTTACTCTCTAGAGTGAACAATGCAAATTTGTCAAACTCTTCCTGGAATTTTCTCTTGTTTGAGAAAGTTAGAGTTTGAGTATTGTGTTCAATTACTTAGAGTATTGTGTTCATTACTGGTCACCTCATTATAGGAAGGATGTGGAAGCTATGGAGAGGGTGCAGAGAAGATTTACGAGGATGTTGCCTGGATTGGAGAACAAGTCATATGAAGCAAGGTTAGCAGAGCTGGGACTTTTCTCTTTGGAGCGTAGAAGAATGAGAGGGGACTTGATAGAGGTCTACAAGATGATGAGAGGCATAGATAGGGTGGATAGTCAGTACCTGTTTCCCAGGGCACCAATAGCAAACACCAGAGGGCATATGTACAAAATTAAGGGAGGGAAGCTTAGGGGAGACATCAGGGGTAAGTTTTTTTACACAGAGGGTTGTGAGTGCCTGGAATGACTTGCCAGGGATGGTGGTGGAGGCTAAAACACAAGGGGTATTTAAGAGCCTTTTGGACAGGCACATGGATGAAAGAAAAATGGAAGATTTTGGGGTAGTGTGGGTTTAGTACTTTTTTTATGGATCGGCGCAACATGGAGGGCTGAAGGGCCTGTACTGTGCTGTAGTGTTCTATGGTTCTATAGTTCTATGGTTTGTGATTAGATAACTTCACTTAACTTCACCTGCCCCATCATTGAAATGTTCCCACATACAATCGACTCACTTTCAAGAACTCTTCACACTATGTTCTCAATATTTATTGCTTATTTATTTATTATTATTATTATTATATCTTCTTTTTGTATTTGCACAGTTTGTTGTGTTCCACACTTTGGTTGAATGTTTAGTTGGGCGGTCTTTCATTGATTCTGTTACAGTTGTTATTCTACATATTTATTGAGTATGCATAAAAGAAAATAAATCTCAGGGCTGTATATGGTGTCATATAAGTCTTCGATAATAAAATGTACTTTGAATTTTGATCTTTGAACATGCAAAGTATATGCCATGCCAACAAAAATAAATAGGCTGCACAGGGAAGAAAGTCAAGTTGCAGTTTCAAACAGAGCACTAATCTGCATGTGGCTGATGAAAAATCTGATAATAATAAGTTATGCAAGACTATATAGCTCTGAAATTTACAAAGTGAAAACTAGCAATAGACAAGCAATATGGCTTACAGCAGAAGGGAACGGCAAATTACTTAAAATGGAATTGGAACTGGTTCAGCTGTTTCAGTCATTTCACAAAATGAGTTTCAATGGCATTTTAAAGACACTAAACTGAAGCCTGTAGATATCCAACTAAGAACTTATACTGGAGAAAAAATATCTCCTGTGGGAGTGAAATACAACAATCAACAAGTCAAATTGAGCTTGTAAGTGGTAAAAGTAGAAGGATCAGCATTCTGGGGGCATGATTGGCTGAGATAACTACAATTTTATTGGAGATCCATCCATCATTTGCGTGCCAGCCCCCTGCAATAAAGTCAACTGAAAGTGAATTAAGAAGGGTACCGGATGATGCCACAACTGTCTCCATTCTGAAAACCATGAGCTGTTGCCCAACAGAGGACAAATAAGTTTTGGTTCCAACATTTATGCCTCTGATTGAAAAGCATATCGGACCAAAGAAGGACTGCGCTGCTCAGAGGAATCATAAACATGAGAAAAACAGTGGTCCAACTACAACAGTTCTTGTAGGCAACATACCTCAGAAAGCTTCTGATACGCTAATCAGGCAGTTACTTGCAGAATCAGGCTTGGTTTTAAACTAAAAGTGAGTTCAAGGAGCTTGAGGAAAGTTGTAAACATTTGAATTTTGTGAGTATAAAGAATGAGAATGTACTCTGCATGTATTAATGTTATTGTATGAACTTCAAGTGGGAGACAAATAGCTGCTTGTAAAATTAGATGCAAAGACCAAAGCCCAGGTGGATAAATGGAAGACCAAAAAGAAAGAAATCAATACAGATATGAAAACAGAGGATTCATCAGAAAATGGCGTGGATGATAAAACCGAGTAAAGATCAGATCGTAAAGGGAGCAACAGAAGCATTAATAAGATAATACACCTGCCAATTCAATGCACCATCCCAAGATCAAGATGTGCAAACTAGAAGAAAAAGGAAGGAGAAGAAAGGCATCCAAAGCTGTCAGAAGCACTTCCCGCATTCTCAGGTTCAACTCCAGCAATCACCGAGGAGGATACCCTAGAACCTGAAATTCTTCACAGCCACAAGTTTCACCTACCACATGACTTTATCCCACAAGAATAAGAAATCCTCCACAATGATTAATTTTTCAGGATTGAATGGGACAATTTAAAATTGACTGTGCTGTGGATGCCTGTGTATAGCAGTTGTATTGTAAAGTATACTGTGTATATAGTCGATGTGCATTCTCTATTGAGGTGAAGTTTATAGCCCAGCAGGGAGGTGCCTTGTGTATTTAACTTTTAAGTAATATTTGAGTAATCTTGTATGTATATATATTGTTTGACTAAACATTCTTGTTCATTTAAACAATTCATTATGAGCTACATGTATAGATATGTGATTTGCATATGTCGCATTGCTACCATGTAATACATGTGTATGCTTCCCCTGAGGTAAACCTAAGGATAGACTCACATTTTGAACTCCTGTCGCTTCCTTTGAGCTAGCTTAATGTTTGGTCAAATCAGAGTCTTTGAATAATTTTCAGGTAGGAAAGGAGAGATTCAAAATAAGCAAGTTGATAAAATGATGTAGCAGGTTAGAAAGAATTTGTTAACATCGTAATCAGATCAGCCATGATCTTACTGAATGGCAAACAAGGCTCAAGTACTGGAATCACATGCTCCTACTTCTTACTAATGTGTTCATCCAGAGAGTATTTGTCAACACTCAGTGTTCCCAGTATTTTTTTTTATTTTGGATCATTTGTCTTCTCTTGTTCATTGATCATCAACGTTTGTTTATTTAATTAATTCTGTTGCAAGGAAATTAATCTCGTTGTGGTATATAGTAGCATGGTTTGATAAGATACTTACTTAGACTTTGGTCAGACAACCCAAGGGAAAATTGGTTTACTGAAGGCAGAGTGATGGAGATAGGCAGGCTTTCTGATGGTATTGATTCGTGCACATTCACAGATCAAGTGCAACACCAAGGATGCAAGCTGTCTGGTTCACTTTCAGACAAATGCCATGGAGTGGAACAAAATTTGCTGAGAGAACAGAGACTGTGAATGAGGTCTGTGAACTACCTCAATATTTATTATGAGGAAATCCCTGCTCACACAGTCTGATAGGCTGCCTGACAATCACAAGACAGCTCCAGGGCTGAGAGAGGAATTGTTGAGGTAGAGCTGCACGTTCATCATTGAATGTGTGGAAACTGACACAATGCTTTCAGAAAACCAGTTAACCCTTTGGTTGTCTTATCAAGAGTATTTGCATCTACTCCCCCACATAAACTTCTCTAACATATAAAGAAAACAGTATTCAGTGGTGCTTATTGTTCTTCTGTGCTCTGACATGGAATGCTTCAGCTGAAAACTCACATGCTCCAGTATAGCAATTCAAATGTGTAGAAGTGGAAGGACCTGCGGAGAGTAGTGGACTTAGCTCAGCACATCACGGGCACATTCCTCCCTACCATCCGTAGTATGCACATAAGGCGCTGCCTCAAGAAGACAACATCTATCTTCCAGGATCCTCCTCATCAAGGCATTACCATCTTCCAGCTACCATTAATCAGGAAATACAGAAGCCTGAAGCCCCACACCACCCGGTCCATGAACAGCTGCTTCCCTTCACCCATTCGGTTATTGAGCCAACATGCACAACCCTACTCATTATCATAGTATAGGAAGACCATGATCATCTTGATCACTTTATACTAGTTTTCTTCTAAAAACAGTGTATAATTTATGTTTAGTTTATGGTATCCTTGTGGATGCTGCTTAACTGATATGATGTAGCAGTCAAGTTTTTCCTTGCACCTGTGCATGCGCATGCTTGTGCGAATGGCAATAAACTTAAACTTAGCTTTGACTTTGACATAGCTAGTCCATTGCCTGCTAGTGTTTGGGCAATTCAGAGATTCTACATTTCAGGCCTTCTGCAAAAAAAAAATGTTTTCAATGCTTAACAATGTTTGTCAGGTTTAACAGTGAACTAACTTTGAACACCTGTCCCTGTGGAGCACTGTCGTTTATCTTGTGTGGCTTCGTGCATAAAAAATTAGCTTCCTTCAAATGTGTGCCAAAGAGGATGATGTGGTCATTCATAATAAATAAGCCAGGTACTTGATATCTGACTGTTCTATTGCATATGTTATTCTGCTTTATGCAGATAATAGCAACATAATCCATTTTCTTCTATTTCTTTTGTAACATGTATAGATTTTTCATTTGAACTTTGTAAGTTTTTCTCCTCAAGCTGCAAATGCAAGATATTTTTCCTAATAAGAATCAAATATATCTCTGGTATACACCAGACACCAGAACCTAAGAATATATGACATAGGGGTGCATGGCATTAGGATATGAAATATCATAATTAGACCTTGAAGCGAACAAATGCTTTTCTGCTCTACTTTATCAATGTTGATAGATTTTCAAAACTAAATTAAGTCTCAATTCTAAATGGGATGTAGCAGCTATAGTTGAAGTAATCACCTTTGCACAGTAAGGAGAATGCTTCATAAACTCACTAGAGAGTTCAATAACATGGCCTGAAAAACCATTGTGTAAATATCAATGTGTATGCAAAATTGATAAATTGAGGTGACATGCTCAGAATTGTGATTCCTAAATATATATAAAAATTCAAGTTACTTTTTCAAAGGAAACACTCACAAATTCCAAACAATGCCTCAATTTTAGTGCTTATGGCTCAGAAATGGAGGAGGGAGGAGAGGTGATCGGTTGTTTTAGGGGATTCCATAGTGAGAGGAGCAATTAGGAGATTCTGTGAAGTTGAAGGAAGGAAGACCTGAATGGTATGTTACCTCCCAGGTGCCAGAGTCACGGATGTTTCAGATCAGGTCCATAGAACTCTAAAGGAAGAGAGTGAGCAGCCAGAAGTTGTGGTACATGTTGGTACCATTGACATGGGTAGGTAAAGGGAGGAGGTCCTGAAAAGAAAACATAAGGAGTTAGATAGACAACTGTAGCTGGATCTCCAGGATAGTAATCACTGGATTGCTGCCTGCGCAATGTGTTAGTGAGGGTAAGAATAGGATGATTAGCCAGAATGATGTGCGGCACAGGAATTGGCGCAAAAGGGCAGGGTTTCAGATTTCTGCACCTTTGGCATTTCTTCTGTGAAGGTATGAACCTGAGGAGGACCAGTACCTTTGCAGGAAAGTTTGCTAGAGTTATTGGGGAGCATTTAAACTAATTGGGTAGGAAGATGGGAATTGGAGTGACAAAGTTGAGGATGGGGCAATTGGGATACTAGTAGATGCAATGTGTAGTGAGATTGTGAGGAAGGACAGGCAGATGTTAGGGCAAAATTGCAGTCAGTTGGATGAGTTGAAATGTAACATGGGAGAAAAATCAAAAAGGGTGATAAATATAGAACTGAAAGTGTTATATTTGAATGCTACAGTGGCCTTATCCCGACAGTCGATACTTAGGTTGGAGGAACAACACCTTATATTCCATTTGGGTAGCCTCCAACCTGATGGCATGAACATTGATTTCTCAAACTTCAAGTATTGCCTCCCCCACCCCCTTCACAATTTCCCATCCCCTTGTCCCTCTCTCGTGTCATCTCCTTGCCCACCCATCACCCCCCCTCTGGTGCTCCTCCCCCATTTCCTTTTCTCTTTCTTCCATGGCCTTCAGACTCTTTCACCAATCAAGTTCCTAGCTCTTTATTTCATACCTCCCCCTCCAAGTTTCAACTATTATTTGGCGGTTCTCTTTCCCCTTACCTCACTATCAAATCTATTCCTCAGTTTTTTTTTTCTCCAGTCCTGCTAAAGGGTTTCAGCCCGAAAAGTCAACGTAACTTTTTTCCATAGATGCTGCCTGACCTGCTGAGTTCCTCCAACATTTTATGTGTATTTCAGATTGAGTCAATGGTAAGGATGGCAGATGCAATGTTAGCATTCATTTCATGTGGACGAGAATAGACAAGCAAGGATATAATGCTGAGGCTTTATAAGGCATTGGTCAGGCTACACTCAGAGTATCATAAACAGTTTTGGACTGCTTCTCTATGAAAAAATGTGCTGGCATTGGAAAGGATCCGGAGGTGGTTCACGAGAATGATTCCAGGTATGAAATGGTTAATGTATGAGAAGTGTTTGTTTGCTCTGGGCTTGTACATGCTGGAGTTTAGCAGAATGGGGGGGCCAATTGAATATTGAAATGTCAGGATAGAGTGGATATGAAGAAGAGGTTGCATATAGTGGGAGAAATCTAGGATCAGAAGGTACAGCCTCAGAATAGAGGGGCGTCCATTTAGAACAGAGATGAGGAAGAATTTCTTTACCCAGATTGCAGCAAATCTGTGGAATTCACTGCGGCGGATAACTGTAGAGGCTGTTAGGTTCTTGGTTAGTCAGGCATCCGAGGTTACGAGAAGAAGGTGGGAGAGTGGGTTTGAGAGGGTTAATAAATCAGCCATGATGCAATGGTAGAGCAGACTCAATGGATGAATTCTGCTCCTATGTCTAATGGTCTTATGATTATAAATGGTTTGCAGAATCAGGCTAATGATTTATACAGTATTGCTCCTGTGTTAAAATATAATGCTCTTACACCCATCTTTTGTTTTCCTCTATTCACAAATTAGAATCGAACTCTTCTTAATGTTCTTCATTTGCCACTAAAGAGACAATTTCACTTTGCAAATTAGAGCTGAAATCACTGTTGGTGTGCCATCACCATGGCAATATATTGATGGTAACATCAACCACAAAAGCAGTAACAAAGGCATTCTGTGTAACTTTGCCGAGCATTGGGGCATGCTACGCTGGCGCCAGAATGTGCAGCAGTGACACTTGTGTGCTTCTCCCACCACATATTTGGGTGTGTTGGTCGTTCATGCAAATGATGCATTTCACTGTATGATTCAATCCACTTGTGATAAATAAATCTGAAGCATCTCCCATGTTGCTTTGCAGATTAACAGTATTTTTTAAATGGTGAAAGATCCGGATTTTAGTAAAAGGTTTCGAATTGAACCTAGGGATGAAGAAGCAAAAGATCTAACATGGTGAATTCCAAGCATGGGGCTGAACTTACAGCTGCCACTGTTGGGTCACATGCAAGACGGTGTGTCCAAGGGGACAGAGTCCAAATCAGTTTGGTAGAACTGTGAGGAAGGTTGAATGGATAAACATGGAGAATTCCATAAGGGGAATTCAGACACGGTCGAGAAGTTTTAAACTAAGTTGATGGGTATGAAATGTCAGTAAATACAGTCAGTGGTAAAAGGCAAATTGTACTTAGTGCAGATGGCTTTTGGCATTGGGGTTTAGAATAAGTTGAAATTTTTGAGGTATGGAGAACTGAGTTTAACTAAGATACTATAGCTGTATATGATGGCAAAGTAGTTAAGGTGGGGATGAGGGAGAATGATATCACAGAGGTGTAATTAATTGTTTTTTTGCAAAGGAGAGGAAGTGGAGTTGGGGTCTCAACTCTGGTTTGACCAGAAGGTTAAGGCCATCAATAGTCTACCATGGGAAAGGAATAAACAATGGCAAGGTTACTGACTTGTGTCTGGGTATCAGAGAAGGTGCCTTTGGCTTAGCCAATAATTATCTAGACTAACTTGCAACATCTTTAATAGTGGAGGTAGTTTGTCAACACTGAGATATTGGAAGAGTTTTGAAGGATGGTCAAGGGCTGTCATACACACAGAGCACTAACCCTGTGTCCTAGGTAGCACTAAAGGGCAGAAAGCTGATGATGGGAACAGGAGACATCAATAGATTCCTGAGGCTTTTCTCTGATTTAAGCAACATTGCTCATAATAACTAATGTTTAAAGATGTATTCATATTTATTCACCATATAAACAAAACTAATTTGTTTCAACTTTTACACTTGATATATATTGTAATTTGGCTACATATTCAATTTAAGTAATTGAATTCACTGTGCTATTAAGAGAAATGGCAAAATCCATGCATGATTTATTCTTGAAATTCTCTTTCTAAGGACTTTCCCTAAAGAAAGCAAATGCCATATTTTATTGAACACTTGACAGATTAAACCCCAAAAATGGTGTTTGCTTTCTCCTCTTAGAAAGAGTTCTGCAACAAATAGAATTGAGGCCAGATAGGAGAGTGGGGAGGTTAGGTGAGTCTTTGAAGGACAATGTTTTTCTTTGTATAACTGCTGTTATTCCTGATCAGTCACAAGAATGGGCTAAGTCAATGGCAAGGACAAAAGTACAAAATGAGTTTGAAGATGAATAAAATATATCAAACATGAATAGAACATCAAAGAAACGTTGGTGTAGGAGAAATACACAGGTGAAGAGTTTGGACTTTGGTGTGGAGCACACATGAGATATAACATACCAAATCAACTCATCTCCTGTCCTGAAACCTATTGTCTTCAATAGAGCCCAACACATAAACCTGAGTCCAGATTGCAGCCAGGTGTTTGGCGCTCATGACAAAAGCCTATTTTCTTCCTCAGCAACACACACAAAGTGCTGGAAGAACTCAGCAGGTCAGACACTATCAATGGAGAGGAATAAGCAGTTGACATTTCATGCAGAGGCTCTTCCTCAACTCTTTTGAAAGTAGTAAAGCATTAAGATGCAGAGAAATAAAAAGCAATATACATCCGATGGATGGGAGGCTACTGATGGCAGCTCCATTCTTCAGTGAAAGTGATTGTTTTTATATAGCAGCTTTGAAGTAAAATACTTCAGTTCAGTTCAGTTCAGTTTGTTTATTGTCATTTAGAAACCACAAATGCAATGCAGTTAAAAAATGAGACAACGTCCTCCAGAATGATATCACAAAAGCACATGACAAAACAGACTACTCCAGAAAATCCACATAACGTTTGGCAATCCCCAATCCAGAGTCCAGAGAGGCTGCTGCGTATTAATATCGCACTACCATCTTAGCACGTGCCCCGGAAAGGAGCTCCAAAGCCACCAGACAAAACAAGACCAAAAACTAAAGCTACAAGACCTGCACAAAACCCCATAGTTACAATATACAGTTACAACAGTGCAACCAATAGCATAATTGATTAAAAAAAACAGACTATGGGCACAGTAAAAATAGTCCAAAGATGTTAAAAGACTATAAGTTCGAAAGAAACCACCACACAGTTTCCACAAGTCCTCAGGGTCCTGACAGACTCATCATCCCATGCAGGCGGCAGAAGGACTTCCATGGCGCCGCCCGACTCAGCCTCGCAGTCGCAGCACACAATGAAAGCTCCGTCGAACCCAGCCTCGCAGACACAGCACACAGTGAAAGCGCCCCAACCCCAGTGGACTCCGAGTCCGTCGAACCTCCGAGCCTTCGACCATCCCCTCCGGCACAGCTTCTTTGAGCACCATCCTCTGCCGAGTGTATAAGACACCCCTGGCAACGACCACTGGCAAAGTGACCCCGAGGACTGGGGGCCTGTTCTGAGCAGAGACCCGGACCTCACAGCAGCAGCAGCAACGAAGGGGGCCTTCTTGGAGATTTCGAGATGTTCCTCCGTGCTCCCATGTCCATTTTTCATCAGATTAGGATTGCGCACAACACCCCACTTAACAAATAACAGATATCAGCTCCGGAGTGGCCGCTGCAAGCTGTGTCGTGCCGCCATCTTGGCTAGGTATATATACAACATATAGGACATTAACCATATAAGGAGATACATGAATAGCTAACTAAAACTTGCACAAAGATTTAAATGCAGAAATTAGTCTTTGGTAGCCAGACTTGAAATGAGCTTAATAAGATCAGATCTGTCATGGTCTGGTCCATTGACTACTCATTTCAGTTAATTTCTTTTTCCCCGTGTTCCACCAGGTTCCTTGATTAGGGCACCCAAGTCAAGTTCCAGGCTCTGAGTCCCCATCCAAGCCAAGGTTCCAAGTCCCATCAAGGCTTTGTGTCCAGGTCAAGTCCAAGTCCCGGCACCATGTCCAAGTCATGTCCAAATCCATCTCCGTGCCTATGTCCTGCACTTGGGACCGCTTCCAGTCACCCACCCCAGTCATCAGTAATCCGGGCAAGCCTGTTAGATCACCTGGAGACTCCCATTGGGGGGTATTTTCATGGTCTGGTCCGTTGACTACTCATTTCAGTTATTTCCTTTCCCCTGTGTTCCTTGATTAGGGCACCTGATCCTCATTTGAACCGGCAACATAAAAAGTGTCGGTTTACATCTACTCACTGCTGGTTTGCCACCTCAGCAGTGTGGCTATGCTCATTCCAGGCTGCCAAGAATGGGTCGAGTCGATTGCTTGTCATCCGCCATTCCTGGGTCGAATCAAGAGCCTGTTGTCTGCAGATCCTGGGACGAGTTGTGAGCCTCATGTCCAGCTGAGTGTTGCCCGCCCCCACAACCCCATATCCCCCACCCTACCCCCGGTCAACCTCCAAGGGGGTACATAGTACTTTGTTTAGTGATTTTGTCTAATCAGTAAACCAGGTTGGGTATATGCAGAAAATGTGACATTAAAGTATGTACTGTACTTATGTTATCATGGAGTTTTTTTAATTCTATTACAACTTTAAACAAGTCTACAGGGAGTTTGGCCTCATCACGTAGGACATCAATAGGGTGGCTCCTTAGCAGCTAGCCAGCTAGTTTAAACAACACTAGCTATGCTAATGAACAAATGACACCTGTTAAACTCACCACAACATGCCTTTTACATTTTAACCCATCTCAAGTCACTGTTGCAATCAGTGCAGTGAGCAACACTGTCAACTGTAAAGCCCGCCCACAGAGAAAACTGATAGGTCTACTTATCACGAAAAGAGACCAATCAGTGTGCTCCCTCTCTCTCTCGCTCTTCCTCTTCTTCCCCCTCTCTTTCTCAAAAAAAATCGATTTCCGGGATGTTGTGTATAATTTGTGGGCGTCAGGGAGCTGCTATCAATATGCAGGAGACTCCCGGAACTTCCGGGAGAGGTGAGATGTCTGATATGATCTGAAATAAAAGTCTATAAAAACCACATGGGTTTTCCTGCTGGGACTTCAGTTTCCTCCCACATTCCAAGTGCATATTTTTTGTTAGGTTAATTGGTGAGTGTAAGTTTTCTTGGTGTTGGAATGTGACAGGAACAAAAGCTACAGGGAAATAAGAGGGGAAATGACATCAATGGAATTACAATGAGAACTGGTATACTCTTGATGGACTAAAATCACCTCCTTCTATGCCATCAGGAAATATAAACTATGAGTGCAAAGTCAGTTCTGAAAAGTCACGATTCAGTTTTTGCCATGAGTCAAAGTGTAAGAGCAAAGATCAAAGTGCCATCTGTCTTCTAGACATCCTGACTTTAGAGCTGGCCATAACATTCAACCTCATCCAACCTCAGCACGTTGCTCTAATCTCTGTATATCCATGACTGAACGTCCAGATACCACGCCAACTCAGTCTTTAAGTGTAAAAGTGATACTACTGTTATCAGCCAAATCAATAGTAATGATGAGGTGGAATGCAGAAACGATATTGTGACCTTTGTGTCATGGAGTCAGAACAACAACCTAGTCCTTACTGGCAACAAAAGAGTTTGTTGTTGGCGTAAGCAAGCAGAAGGGTGAACACTACCCTGTCATCATCAACAGAGCTACAATAGAGATGGTCAACAGCTTCAAGTTCCTTGGCATCCCTATCACCAGAAACCTCATCAGGTCCCTTCATGCTGATGCACGTTAGCAACCAAGTGCATCAATGTATTAACTATTTTAGGTGTCTGAGAAGATTCAGCAAGTCCATGAGAATTCTTGCCAACTTCTAAAGATGCACTATAAGAACTTTTCTGCATCTCAGCCAGGTATGGCAACTGCTGTGCTCTTGATTGATGGAACCTGCGGAGAGTGGTAAACACAGCACCATATATCACTGGCTTGTTGCTTCCTTCCATCCAGTCCATCTTCAAGGCACATTGCTTAAGAAAGGCTAGTGGATGCCCCCCATCCGGCTCATTGCATTGACCTTCTTCCAACTCTGGAAGAAAATATAGGAGCTCAAAAGCCTGGGCATCCAGACTTAAGAACAGCTTTGTCCTAACTGCTATCTGAACCAATCACCTTTTTCACACCCCATTCCTGGTAGTCCTTGTACTCTTAACTCTATCTCTCTCACTTATTCCATTCTTGTCACTTCAGCATTTCCTTTTGAACTATTTCAGACTGCACTGTAAATCACTGCATCATGTTTTGTGCTTATCACTGTATTTATTGTTGAATTTATATTTATTATTAATATATATATATTGTTTACACTGTGAACTACATATGAACAAGCAATCTCATTGCACCCTAATGGATATAACAATAAACTGATCTAATTGGAGTGGGAAGCATATTAATGGAGATATTAAACTGTGAACTGCAATCACCCATCATGTGTCTGCAGAGTCAACACAATGTGCATGTTGATTTATAGCTAGGTCTCCACTGGAACCCAATGGTTCAATTAATAGCCTCAATAAACTTGCAGCTCTTTCACCAGCAGGAGGGACCTCTTCAAATGTCCTATTTAAAGAATCAACAAGCATTTTCAAATTAGTTGCTGAGTTCCATTGAATAGGTTTACAAGTTTTTCACGCTTTCCAGAGTTCTTCAAAGTTACTAAAGTCTACTTTGGATGTTCAGAGTGCTGAAAGCCTTAGCCTTCAATTTAAGACTTCAGCACAAATCAATTAATTGCTCTATCGAAGTTGCCGCGGCTTTGACATATTATCCATTGATTCTCCTCGGCTGCAGTGGTATCTCCCTCTTTGCTGTCAAATATTGCTTGAGAAGGACAAGCAAGAGGAGTGAGAGTGTGGCTTTGCAAACATTGTAGACTTCCCTGGTATTTACGTGACAGTTTCTGAACACATGTCACTTTATCCGCACAGCCAATCAATTCTGAAATATACTGTGGGTGGAGGAATTCCATTCCCTCAGCATCTATTTGGAGTCTGACCGTACACAGGGCATCAACTGTTAGCTATCCAATATTCCAACAAGAATGGTGATACCTGCTATCATTCTACTACTGCTCCCTGTGTCATTTGCATTTTATCACCAAGAGGATGAAAAGGGCATGCTAATGGTGACATGATTCCTGTATACAAACCCACACAGGCATGATAAGTGCGCCTGCAAATGATGCCTTGCCAGCCCAGAATGTTAGAGCAAACACCAATATCCTGAGACAAATGTTTCAGTATTGATTTCTGCATCACTTTGCAAATCCCCGATGGATCCTAGAAGTCCTCCTCAGGACTCTGTGGAGGTCTGCTGTATGCTGGACAAGTCTCCCACACCAAATCTCTCCTCTCACGTCACCAATTGGACACCCAGCAGATGGGACACAAGAGGAAGGAGGAAGAGAGGGAAGACAAGGTAGAAGAAGAAGAGGTGGTGGAAAAGGAAGATGTAATAAACAACCTTTTCCAGGCAGGCTCTCTGTGAACAGCTGACCCGGCTGTGGCAGCATTATAGCACTTGAACTTCCCATCCATTCCCATATCTCACCACCATCGATGCATTCAAAATGCAATCACTGAAATTAACTCTAGATAAACCCAATTTGGCAAACTGAATTGTTTAGAAAAGTCGCACAAGCGTCCTTGTGTATCCCCACAGTGGTCATATCTGTGTGCATTTCCCTATCCTAGTGACCCTATGTGCAACCAATCCAGAGGATGCGATATAGCTGGAACTTCCAATGAAGTAGACCGGAGAAGCCTTTTGGAGGGCAGCCATTGAGCCTTTAGGCCAGGATTCAGCCAGCAGCTTATTGGCGTAAATAGAAGCAGCTAGAGTTGCCCGATTGGCAAACTGACAGTACATACTGACTTTAGTAATATCAAGCAAGCCCCTTTGTAGAGTGCCATCTGCAGTTTTATGACAAATGGAGAAACAAAACAGCTTGCAGGTTGGAATTCTGAGCCTCTGCCATGCTGTCAAAATGTTGGGTGGCTTATGCTTTGTGAAGACATCAGCCATGATGATGTGCCCCTGCTTTTCCGTACTCAAGGGGCTGATCTGCACATTCCCTTGTGCAAGTCTGGAGCTGGAATTCACAACCCTTGGCTTTGCACACTGGATTTCGTACAGTCACCTTCTACAAATTGCAGTATGAATGCTCTTCCCAGTGGGTTGCCAAAGAATTTCTCTAGTTTGTTATTACTTTTACACACTTCTTGCCCCTGGCCTGGCTGCAGATCACCAGTGCCAAGTAACTCGGTGCCCAGTTTGATTATCCACACGCTCAGCGCTTCAGCAAATATTTGAGAAGATTAAATCAAGAGATCATTTGTCTTTACCTGTACTGTCTTCCTCTAATCCCTGGCCAAATTGTAGTTACAGAGGAAAGGCACAAGGTAGCAGTGTGAGAAGGTGGGAAGTGGTGGATCTGGGTCCAATTTCAACATTTAAGAGAAATTTGGATAGGTACATGGATGGGAGGATTATGGTCTAGATACAGGTTGATGGGACTAGGCAGAATAACAGTTCGGCACACACTAGAGGAGTCAACAGGCCTGTTTCTGTGCTACAGTGTTCTGTGACTCTAGTCTATGACTTTAGGAATGTTAAGCATCTCCCATCTGCAGCTTGAGTTTCAAAAGTTGTGGTTGCCCAGGATGAAGTAGGGTGTGTAAAAAGGATCTGTTGAATCATATGAATTTAACTTTGCTCTCTTGCTGTCAGTAGTAGCAGTTTCCACCATATGAAACACAGGCTGGTACCAGTGTCATCATAACTGACCACAGCAGCTGGTTGTTGCTGGTTGTGAGAAGCAGGTCCGCAGCCCGAAGGCATGCACACAATGCTTCAGGAGCAGCCTCTTACCCTCTGAATGGGCAATGAAACCATGAACACTACCTCACTAACTTTCTTCTCCTTTTGCACTACCTGTTTAATTGTTATATATATTTCTTATTGTAATTTATAGTACATTTTATGTATTGCACTGTCCTGCTACTGCAAAACAAAAAAGAAATCTTATGGCATATGTCAATGATAATAAAACCAATTCTGATTCAGATTCACCCTGTCCTGCATGAGAGAGGGAGTGTCTAGGATGTGTCTGTGTATTGCAGCACTCGATCCCACGGTAACATGGGAGGGAGTGACTTGTGGGTTTGAGGCTAGCAGATGAGAAAATCTGCAGATGCTGGAAATCCGAGCAACACACACAAAATGCTGGAGGAACTCAGCAGGCCAGGCAGCATCTAGGAAAAGAGTACAGTCAAGGTCTTGGCCCGAAACCCCAACTGAACTCTTTTCCTAGATGCTGCCTGGCCTGCTGAGTTCCTCCAGCATTTTGTGTGTGTTGTGAGACTTGCAAAAATGCAGTGGAGCTTATGAACATTACGTATAAGTCCTCACTGGATATGATTATTGAAAGCTGAGTATTGGACTGAACAGTGCCTAAGACTGGCAATGCAGGTGGTAAGATATGGTATTAGCATCTGCATCTGCTGATATTCGGGTCAAGTTTATTGTCTTGTGTACAAGTACAATAAGGTATAGTACGATAAAATCCTTGCATGAGGCAGCATCACTGGCAACACACAGAAAATAAATTATACATTAACCATACATTATAAAGTATACAATACAGTGAAAAAAAACTTGCAAAAGCAGGTCTTTAGTGCAAAAAAATGGAGAGATATAATCAAAGACAAGCCTATGGTAGTGCAAGTGGTGGTCTGTAATGCTCCATTTATAAGGAAGTTCGTTTCAAGAACATGATGCTTATAAGAGAGTAGCTGTTTCTGAATCTGGTGGTGTGAGACTCCAAGTTTCTGCACCTGCTGCCTGATAGTAGCAGTGAGAAGAAGGCATGACCTGGATGGTGGGAATTTTTGATGACAGATGTCACCTTCTTCAGGTACCTTTTTGTCAATGTCGGGGAGAGCAGTACTCGTGAAGGACCAGCTGAGTACACAATTCTCTGTATCTTTGTATGTTCCCATGTGTTGGAATTGTCCTACAGGTTGAGTACCCCCTTAACTGAAATTCTAAAAAGCAAAAACCTCCAAAATCTGAATTTTGAGTGCCGACAGGATATCACAAATGGAAAATTTCACAAGGTGATGGGAAGGTTCCCAGCCAATACGCAGGTTTCTGCACATCACAAACGGTTTTGAGACGTGATCTCATATATGCAATAAACAGAAGGTAATGGAAAATAGAAAAACACTGCACAAAGCCGAACCTGTAGATCTCGATCATGTATTGGAAGAGTGGATTTGTCAGTGTCAGAGTGAACATATGTTGCGTAATAGTATATTGATCATGAACTAAGCAATGATCTATCACGACAAACTGAAAATTGAAGGTAAGTGTGAATATTCAGCAAGATGGTTTCACAAATTTAAGAAAAGGTACAGCATTACATTTTTAAAAGATTTAACAAGTTTTAAAGATAAAACATCTGCTGATCATAAAGAGCAGGGAAATTCATTGACACAATTGTGAAGATTGTTGCTGATGAAAATCTAACACCAGAGCTTGTCTACAATGCATATTGATTTTATACTCTACATATAAGTTAAAATAAGGTAAAATACAAATGCGGTATACTGTAACCTTTTAATACAAACATGGTATTACTGGTGGAGAGTGAAAGCTTGCCATTGTTTGTTGCTTTTCCACAGCTGATTCTGGTATTCTCCCGATGCTGCTGGGCTGCTTTTGTTACCCTGAACACTTCATATATTTATTATATTAATTAATTTTTACTGCTAAGTATGTAGGTGTGCTGAAGTGTACAACAAAGAATGTTTACCATTAGCACATTAATCTAGAAGTGGCAATTATGGAGATCCAAGCTATCTCATTATATATTCCAAAATGTGAAACACATCAGGCTCCAAGCGTCTTGGATAAGGGGTGCTCAACCTGTGATGCATCCAGTAAAGCTATTTCCAACAGTGCTTCGGTAGATGTTAGAATATTTAGTGATGTGCCAAAATTCCTTGAGTTTCTAAGAAAGTTGAGTTTCATTATTCAATATTTGGTTCCAAAGGCATCAAATAGACATAAGGCTACTGGGCATTTTGAGGTCCATAGGGCATAGTTTGAGAAAATGAACACCACAGTCGTCTTCTCTCACTATTCACAGCTTCTGGAAGCTAGTAGGTTTGATTCTCTGTTCTACTTACCTACTTTTGCACTGTTTTCCCAATAAGTAAAAAGGACACAGAGCCCCACTTTTCTTGCATTAGACCATTTTTCAGGATCTGCCAGGCCCAAATATTTATTGCCTCTGTTGCAGGCACGTTGCAGTAACACAGGCTACCTTTAACTGTAATTGGTCTCTTTCTCTGGTAATTAACAAATAGTATTATCAGTGTCAGTGACTCACAGTGATTGTGTGAATGAATAAGCAGTATGAAGTCGGTGAGCTTCCTCCAGCTGAGTTATTTGCTTCTTCTGTGGGACAATGCCAGCATCTATTAGCCACCTGTAATTTCCATTGATGCGTGGAATGGCTAAGCCATTTCAGAAGACAGTTAATAATCAGCCATGTTAGTTGTCCTGGAGCACTGTGTGCAAGGGGTACACATTCCCTTCCCAGCAGACCTTTAGAAATCCAGATCAATTTTTACAGCAGCTTGGAACTCTTATTAGCATCATTATTTGCTTCTCATTCCAGATTTATTTGACAACTCGGGTTTATGATATCCCAGATGCTGTATGGAATTTGAATTCCTGTCTATGCATCAATCATCCAAGGACCTGGATACTGTTACATACTCTAGGATAGCCTTTGGGTTAGTGGAACATTCTAACCAGAATAATACCTTCAGAACAAGGTTATATACTTTATTTTAGTACAACTGCAAGGCACACTGGAATGTGGGATATTAGATATGTACCTTGTATTCTAGAACATGACTTACTTAACATAAATACACTGCAAAAACCAGTCCAGTAACTTAAGGCTCTGCAGTGTCATTGTGCATAATGATTTCTACTGAAATTTAAACTTTTTATGATATGCCTTCTCTGGGAGAAAGTCAATGGAGCAATATTATGACAAGCATATCTTTTTAAAATTATATTTTTATTCTTCTATTACATCTCTAGGAAAACTTGATCTTTGCTACATGCTAATTAATGTGCTTCATGTCCTGCTATTAAGAAAACTATTTATAGAGAAGTGACACATGCTTTTTGGAAAGCCAGAGTTTCTTGTCCCTCCATTCTGGCATATTTTGGTACCAAAGGACAAGTATTTTTTATCTGATTTTTCCCTCTTTATGTTAGTGAGACTTGTTGGCATTTCCCACCACCACATTATCAACAATACACAACATAATGTGACGCTATCACATTAACTCATTTGGTGATTAACTAATTAATTCATCTAAGATGGTGACTTTGTTCTATTCATCTGGCCCCAGCTTCTTTAGTACCGCAAACTAGCCTATTTTCTCAGTTCAGTTGAAGGATCTCAGGTCCAAGATGCTAACCCTCATTCCACAGATTCAGCCTCACCTGCCAAGTGCTTCAGATTTTCAGCATTTGCAGTGTTTTGATGCTTTTCAGCAACTAATGAATGTTCATGATTAGCTGCAGACGCCTTTCTCGTTTAATAACCTAGAAGGGAATAAAAACTGACAATGTGAAGGGAATTCAGGCTCATCTATAGAATGAACATACGAGAGGGTTGTGAATTGTAATCAAAGTAATAGAGGATCTATTAATATTGATCCCTGTTGTAATAAATTAGTACATAGCAGTAAGTAATGAGAGCTGAACCAGATATAATGGGATATGAAGCCAGTTGCCAAGTGCTGAGGAATTTGAGTAGTTTTCATGAAGCTGTGTCATATCTCATAAAATATCATACTTATGTACAAACGTTTGTATATTGATTCATCATTTTGTCCCACAATGTCCTGACTTTTATTTTATATCTGTAGCACATTAGCTCTGCTTTACCTTCCTAGGTGAAAATAAGGTGATACTTATTAGTGGAGTTTTGTCTGAATTTCTTGATCTCTTCATCTTGCGGTACTATGAAGTAGTTTCCTCATTGCCATGGTGATAGGTGGGCTGCACACAGATGCCGACAATCAGCATGAAGGTGGTCACTGTGTTTGCTTAGTAGCATAAGGAGGCTTTTTTTGGGGTGCTGATGTCACAGAACGACGTTATTCTCCAGGAGTTGCTATGGTTACAGTTGGCACTTGCTGCCCCCAAATGCTGCACTACAGTTGCGTGAATGATTTCCAAATGCCACCAGTTCATAAGAAGGTCTATTTGCATTATTATCTCCTGTGCAGTTTGTCCAATTCATTGCATTCTTTGTGTGGTTATTAGTATTTCTCACATGGTTATTTAATTACAGTTGAAGAAATTTGCCATTCACATGATGCAATATATCTGCAAAGAAAAATTAACAAGGACTGTTGAATATGTAGCATAAATGATAAAAGATTTTTTTCAATTAGGGCTTCACAATTTTCCTTTAGTCCGCAGCAATAACCTCAGCAGTGAAGGCGTACTGGAACGTCACATCAGGAAGGGGAGATAACATGCACAAGGAGACAGAAAGGGACAAAAGAAGCAGAAGAGAGAAGGTTGCAAAAAAATCAATAGAAGAAAATTGCAAAGGTGCTGAATTTGTTAATGAAATGCATGTTTATTAATTGCAAAGAAGGATGATAAGCCACAGCTACAAGTTGTTACACAGCGGTGATCAGCCTCCTGGATATTTTCCTGTTCACACCTACTGATACATCAACACATCTCAGCTATCTCAACCACTTTCCCTTTTCCCATGATTATCCTGGCTATTGATAGCAGCCTTGAGTGTACTCAGAAGGTTTTCATAGCTCTCTGGCTCAGAGGATTTAGGATTTACAACCTTTTGTAAGAAGAACCCTTTCAGCTATGATTCCACATCTTGAGAATACAAAAAAGTAAACACAAGAGATTCTACAGATGCTGGAAATCCAGAGAAACACACAAAATATGTTGGAGGAACTCAGGCAGCATCCATGGAGTGGAATAAATAGATGATGGTTTGGGCTGAGTCTCGGAGAATACAATGCCTGCTTTTAAACTCTCTGCCCAGTAGAAGCAGTTTATTTTACGCATCAGCCTTGTCAATCCTCTCAGAACATAAAACACAAAATAGTTCAGGCTCTTCAGCCTAGGATGTTGTGTTCACCTGACGGAGAATCTCACCTGGTCCCTCAACACCAGCTCCATAGCAAAGAAAGCCCAGCAGTGTCTCTACTTTCTGCGAAGGCTGAGGAAAGTCCATCTCCCAAGCCCCATCCTCATCACATTCTACATGGGTTGTATTGAGAACATCACTGCCTGGTTCAGAAATTGCACCGTCTCAGATCGCAAGACCCTGCAGCGGATAGTGAGGTCAGCTGAAAAGATCATCGGGGTCTCTCTTCCCGCCATTTATGGACATTTACACTACACGCTGCATCCGCAAAGGAAACAGCATTATGAAGGACCCCATGCACCCCTCATACAATCTCTTCTCCCTCCTGCCATCTGGGAAAAGGCTCCAAAGTATTCGGGCTCTCACGACCAGACTATGTAACAGCTTCTTCCCCCAAGCTATCAGACTCTTCAATACCTGAAGCCTAGACTGACACCTTGCCCTACTATTTATTGTAATGCCTGCACTGTTTTTGTGCACTTTATGCAGTCCTGTGTAGGTCTGTAGTCTAGTGTAGCTTTCTCTGTGCTGTTTTTTTTCATAGTTCAGTCTAGTTTTTGTACTGTGTCATGTAACACCATGGTCCTGAAAAATGTTGTCTCATTTTTACTATGTACTGTACCAACAGTTATGGTCGAAATGACAATAAGAGTGACTTGACTTGACTTTTAACCTAGCAGAAGACCAATATCATTCTCCCCTCCCACAGAGACCTCCATTTTTCTTTTATTCATGTACCTGCGTAAGAGACTTTAAATGACCCTATTGTGTGTGCCTCCACCACCAGCCCGAGCAGGGCTTTCCACTCACATATCACTCTCCGTGTAAAAAACTACCTCTGACATTCTCCTTGAACTTTCCTCCAGTCACCTTCATTATGCCTTCTTGTACTAGCCCATGCTACTCTGGGATAAAAGGCGCTGGCTGTCCACTCGATCAATGCCTCTTATCACCTTTCACACCTCTATCAAGTCACCTCTCATCCTCTTTTACCCCAAGGAGAAAAGCCCCAGCTCGCTCAGCCTTTCCACATAAGACATGCGCTGTAATCTAGGCAGCATCCTGGTAAATCTCCTCTCTAAAGCTTCCACATTCTTCTTGTAATGAGGTGACCAGAACTGAACACAATACTCCAAGTGTGGACCAACTGGAGTTTTATAGAGTGCAATATTACTCCCGGAATTTTAAAATTTTCAATTAAATCATCTGTGATTTTTCTGAAGTTTGGTACAGATCCTCATCAGGTTATGATCACCTGATTCATGACACACCACACATACAAACAAGCATTTGGAAGGTGAGGGTGATGCACCATCAATAACTCACACTGAGACGTAGGCGAGATATCGGCTTTTATTGACTGGAAGAAGGAACCAGGAGTGAGTGTCTATCATACAAGGTCTTGGAGACTGAGGCCGAGCGTCAGGCAGCAGGTCTCCTTTATACAGGGGCCTGTGGGAGGAGCCACAGGAGCAGTCAGCAGGGGCGTGTCCCGACAGGCACATAGTTCACCACAGAGGGGATGGATGGGGGGGGGGGATTAGGCAGCTGCTCTGGGGCTGTAGGTAGCTTCTGTAGGGTTGAAGCTTCTGTGTGCCTTTTTCCCCAGTGAATCCCCCTTCACCCGCACCAGCCACCACAATCAGCAGAGTTGGGGGTGCTGAACAGACTCCTTTGCCCACTCACTGAGGCAGGGAGGCTGGTTGACAGCTGCTCTCTCTCTGCGGTTATGGACAGTTTTTAGTTTTTAGCAATGGTGTCATCTCTTTGCGTGCTTTGCTATTGCTTGGATGGTGGTGGCCGCTGAAATGGGTGGGGGAGAGGGGGGAGTTGGATACTTTGCTGCTGCTTGCTCAGGGGAGGTGGGGAGAGGAGCTTTGAGGTTCTAATTTTGTTTTGGTGTTCATTGTTTCGGGGTTCTGTTTTCCGTGTACGTCTGCAAAGACTAAGTATTTCAGGTTGTATACTGTATGCATTCTCTGACAATAAATGGAACCATTTAAAACAACTGAAATAACTGGGCCCAGAAGTCACACCCTCCTACGATGTAAGAATTCTTTTTACTTACGCAGAAGGAGAACAACACGGGCCCTGTTACCCATGTTGTTCTGAAGACAGGACAAATAAATTTGCTATTTTTATCCAGAACTGGTTTATCAGTCAGGGACATTGTCCATTTGGTAAATTGTATATGCTTGAATTCCTTGCTTGCAGGATCAATTGCCATTCACAATGGAGGTAATAAAAGTCAATCAAAACTTCAAGCTGACAACCATTGATATTTTGAAT
Organism: Hypanus sabinus; assembly: GCF_030144855.1. Taxonomy (NCBI): domain Eukaryota; kingdom Metazoa; phylum Chordata; class Chondrichthyes; order Myliobatiformes; family Dasyatidae; genus Hypanus; species Hypanus sabinus. Next base: position 37,619,145 of record NC_082727.1, on the reverse strand, counting down.
TTAGTGAAGTGGTTGTCCCTTTGCTGCTGGGTATGTTTCACATCCTCCCATTGTCCCAAACTCATCTGTCTCTGGCATCCCCTATTGTGTAAATGTATGCTATGTTTTAGGAAGTTTCTACAAATATCTCAGTGCAGAGACCTCACTTGGCTGGCTTGAACGCACACAGCTGCAGCCTACCATGTTTGTAGTAACCGAGGTGTCTCTTTTAACTTCAGAAGTCTGATTTGACCACAACTGCCTCCAGCTATCCTTACCTGGATGCTGTCTGTAACACTTGCCTTACCACAACTTCCAGAATGGAACCCTGTCATAGCCAGTTGAATTCTTATAAGTAGTTGCTTGCCCACTCAATCATTACTTTTAAGATGAATCCTAATTTGAGAATTCCCCGTCATAACCTGTGATAGTTTGATCCTCCTTATGCATTGATTTTTAACATGTTTTGGAAACCAGATCACTGCTTGTAGACCTTGTGTGCTGTGTTTGACTTTGTGGGAGTTGTACCCTTGCATTGAGCACCAATCTAGGAAGAATAGGGGCAGCTTCTTGATATTCCTGTCACCCCCTTGGTTGTCCTCAGCACTCATCTTCGGGGTCCCATTGGTTAGTGTCCATGGAGATTGTCCAATTGCAGAAAGAAGGTGGGAAAATCTTAAATACTCCAGCTTAAGTTATAATACTGGCAAAAGGTAACTTTTCTTGATGGTTTGTAGGGATTCAGAACAACTTATGAAATAAAAGATTGGCCAGAATCAGTCAGAACATCTCCCGCGAAACTGAAATGTTGATTGTCAGATAAATAGTGAATAACTCAGGCTGCGACCATCACTGTTGTACTCCCATCAAGATGGAATGTAATTATTCCAAGAGCTCAAAAAAAATCTGTAACTTCCATTAAGTTGAAAACCCGCATTTAAATTTGCTCTTAATGATGTTTCGCATATTTAAATTGATATTCCTTCTCTCCTGGGGGCATTTCTTGAACACTTTATTGCATTCAGGTTATATCTGAATGTTGTTGGCTTGTACTTTGGGGACTTGAACCAGAACACACTCAAAACTCACTTCCCAGTGGTAGCAGATCTTTCATGTTCAGCTGGCGCTTTCTCTCTATGGTAACATACGATTTACAACCTTTCTTTTCCGTAAATGGTTTGGGCATCAAATTAAAAATGACAACTTGCAACTATATAACAAATTAATTCTTTTGATATCTCTCTCAGAACTCAACAGAACATTTAATTCTGATTTAGTGATTTTCATCCATTGCCTCTTCCCCAATATTTCCTGCCTGTTTCTATGTCTGCTTACATTCTTTCATTTTATTCTGCTCATGCTTATTAAATATGGTTTAAGTCACTACTACATCACTAACCAAAGATCTTTGTGTCATGAACTGAATTGTTGATGAGTATTGTGAAACTATGTTCAGGAGACATGCGGGCATCTCCTAACTATTTATCAGATCAACTATTAATTAAGTCTCATTCAGTTTGGATTTTGGAGCTGACTGTCTGACATTTACTGCTGGACTTTTTCGGTGGGCTTTGAAGGACAGGAAAATAAAATGGTACAGAGATATTTGCTTTGCTGGTTCTCTACCAAATTGTCTTCCGGCTGAATCTTCTGAATTACAGCCAATGCCCAAAGACCCCCACACTGGTGTAATCTAAATGAGGCACGAAAGACACAGTGATCTCATCTTTACAAAGTCTCACCATGATTCTGCATGATCCATCTATAAGTTTGAAGATGATACCACTGTAGTGAGTTGTATCTCAAATGTCGATGAGTCAGAGTACAGGAAGGAGATAGACAGCTTAGTAACATAGTATCATAACAACCTTTCCCTCAACATCAACAAAACAAAAAGAGCTATACATTGACTTCAGGAAGGTGGGCAGTGCTCATGCCCCTATCTTTAGCAACAGTGTTGAGTTTGAGAGAGTTGAGAGTTATTTGGTTCCTAGGACTGAACATCAGCAATAGCCTGTCCCGGTCCAACCATATGAATGCCACGGCCAAGAAAGTTCAACAATCCTGTACTTCATTAGGAAGCTACAGAAATTTGGCATGTCCCCATTGACACTTGCCGATTTTTATTGATGTACCTTTTAAGGGTTCTATCTGGCAGCAAGAAACTGTAGAGAGCGCACACAGCTCAGCTCATCACAGAAACCAGACTCAGTCTCTTTCTCGCTACCTCAATATAGCAGCCATCAACAGCCCCCACCCACACCAGACATTCCCTCTTCTCCCTCTTCCATTGAGCAAAAAATACAAAAGCCTGAAAGCGCACACAGCCAGGCATAAGGACAGCTTCTAACCTGCTGTTATAAGACTATTGAAAGGTTCCCTAGTACAATAAGATGGATTCTTGAACTAATAATCTACTTAGTTATGATTTTGCACCTATTGTCTGCCTACACTGCACTTTCTCTGTAGCTATTGCACTTTATTTTGCACTCTGTTACTGTTTTCCCTTGTACTACCTCAATGCAGTGTATAATCATTTGAAATTCATGACCAAGGCATGACAAGCTGTTCATCGTACCTCAGTATATGTGACAATAATAAGCCAATTTTAATTCCATTTCCAATTTAACCCAGAGACTAGATCAGACCGAATGCATCAAGGGGTAAGTTAAAGGGTAAGCCAATTTTTATGGTTATTATGGATGAATTTATTGAAAACTACTTCTCTGTCGATTTGTTCTTCTTTCTCCTGGGTTGCAACAACTTCATAATTTAACTTCCTGCTTTTAACCATGAAGCTTTGATTTATTTTTCTCCACTAGCATTCTGAAGAAGTGTCAGCAAGCTTTTCAGTTGTGGGTATCCTGGAGGAAGAGGAGGAACATTTAGAAAGAAGTTTAGCAACATGATTATCAAGGTCACATCCGCCACCCGATACCCACTTTGGTAAAGGTTCCAGCCACCAGACTACACTGCGCGTTGCCAGAGTGCACTGGTGGTTAACTGCTCAGTGCTGCACTCAGCCAGACACAGTAAAACGAATGAAAGATCACCAACCTTAAGGCTGATTTACACTTCTGCGTCAAATGAACACTGTAGGTATGGCGTAGCCACGTAATCTATGCTGTACTCTACACCCTACCCTTCACCATAGCCTGACGTGCACCTCTCCAAAAATGTAACAGCGCTTTGCGGTGACGCAGACCGCAACAACTGTGATTTGTCGGAAGTAAATGGTTGGAGACGATGAACCAAATCGTCAAATCTACCTACTGACATCCAAAAATATTTGAAATGCATCTCCTCGTCCATGTCTCTCAGTGGGCGGACAAGCACAGAAAATTCATCCTCCCTCTGCCTCAATCCGTTCAGTGGTCGTACACTCCATCTCCTCCGACGTCTTCTCTCTTTTCCGCGTTGCAGTAATTTCAATAGAAGTAACCCTTCTTCAACATTTATTAGCTCCAACTCCAACATGATGCGCTCGGTCACCATTAGAAACCCAACCACCATCTAGCATTTTGGCAATGAATTGCAGAGTGACGCAGACACACCAACGCACAAGCTCACAACGGCGCAGGCCACGTACGAAGGCTGCAGTGTCAGCTACTATGCAGAAGTATAAATCAGCCTTTAAATGAGCACCAATTGACAATGACAGTAAATATGGAGCAAACATTCTGAGATCACCACTCTGGCTATAGGGAGTGGTCAACTTTATTTCCCACTTATCCACCTGTGGTTGCTGATATCAACAGAATTTCAATAAATTGATATAACCTTGAAGTGTTGAGATAGGGAGAATCATTAACTGCTTGCAGGTTAGTTACTCATTGACTGTCGGTACAATTGTACAAGTATATTGGGCACTGCTCTTTCAAGCTGCAGAAGTCTCCTGTCTTTACTATATGGAATAAACCGGATGCCCCCACACCTCGGCATAGCTTGGGGAACAGTTTGAGTGGGTGGAAGAGCGGAAGGCATGAGGAGATAGTCAAGCTGGTGAAAGAAGTTGTATGGGAGATAGAAGAGGAAGGGAAGTGTGAATCACAGCAGAAGACCCCAGAAAGCCTCTCAAACACCTGAAGTTGAAACAAAAAATAGTCCACATTTAAAAAAAAACTTTCATCAGGACTGGAAAGTGGGGGGGTGGTGGGGGTGGTAAAGGTATTATAAACCAGGGTAAGAGGGAAAGGGGTACAAGCTGGCAGGTGATAGGCAAAGCCAGTGAGGGGGTAGATAGATAGGAGAGAGGGAATGAAATTAAAAGCTGTGAGTTTCTTCCGTGGTAGATACTGAGATAGAGCAACATTTTTGTTTTGTTTATTGTTGAGTAAGTGTCGTGGTGTATTAACTTTTGTTAGAATATTATATGAAAGTCTGAACAATTCCACTGAAACTTTAGCTCTTTGTGAGATTACAGAATTTAAACTGTCTGTACAAATTAAACACTGTAGGCTTGTTAAATGTTTGTTAATAGCAGTTGTATTCTTACAATACAGGTTTGTTAAATCATAAAACACAAGAAAATCTGCAGATACCGGATCCTGGAGTCCTGATAAAGGATCTTGGTCCGAAACATTGACTGTTATTCCTTTCCATAGATGCTGCCTGACCTGTTGTGTTTTTTTGACAGACAGACAGACAGACATACTTTATTGATCCCAAGGGAAATAGGGTTTTGTTATAGTTACACCAACCAAGAATAGCTTTAGGTTTGTTAATTGTTTGCTAATGGCATCTGGATTCTTCCTTAGCCTCAGGCACTATCTGCATGAGAACAAAAGACCAAAAAGCTTATTTGTTTCTCCTGTCACTCAATGCTCATTGATTGAACCCTTATTTATTGAGGCACATTTTGCATGGTTCTTGGGACTCCACCTAGATCAAAGTATCATGATCATTAGGTGCTTAGGATGGACCCAGGGTGATTTCACGAGTCAGAATTCAGAATTCCCCCAACAACGGTGACAATCAAGTGGTGGCTGAGAATTGTGAGCCCTGAGATATTTGTGGAAATCTTTGCAACTTACTATGTAGTATTTAGTGTGGTTTATTTGTGCTTTCTGTTTTATTATAATAAATTAGCTTAAGTTATATTCTTGTGCTGGAATGCTTATTACCATTTCTTCTGGTCACTCGAATTGGTTTGGGTCTCTTAGGTCTGATCAACCTAGCCATTACATTTTGGCGCTGTGAGCAGGAATATGTCCATAGTCCTGCTGTTTGCCATCATGTGGCACAATACCTGCCTGAATGTGACCTATCCCCCAGCATTGAAGTAACTCACTATATAGATGACGTGCTACTGCGGGGATCCTCTGGGACCCTTAATACTTTGATTGATCACTTTCATTGGTGGAACAAGAAATTAATCCCAATAAAATACAGGGCCCAAGCTATGACTGTTAATTTTCTGGGAATATAACTGACTAAGGGCGATTGGATAATTCCAGATAAGTTCAGAAATAAGATCCTATACATAGTAACCCCTACAACAAAACAAGAAACCCATTGTTGGACTTTTGGGATACTGGCGTCACCATATACCCCATTTGACTATGCTCCTTCGACCTCTGTACTCTGTGACCAGTAAGAAACTTAGTTTTGTATAGGGCCCCAAGCAACAATCGGCTTTTGAGGCTGAAAAGGAGGCTGTCTCTGCAGCCTTACCCCTGTCTCTTCATCAAAAAGGCCTCCCCTTCGAAGTGCAAGTTTCTGTTAAAGATGATGTGGCTGTCTGGAGCCTGTGGCAGAAGGACATAAGGATGAAGTAATGAATATGCCTCTGGGTTTCTGGTCCCGAAGCTTTCTGATGCTGCCAACAGACACATTGCTTCTTGCCTGTTACTGGACTTTAGTGGAGTCTGAAACACAGCTAGGAGATTCTCTCATCTCCCTCCACCCTAGGATGGGACAGGTACTCTCTGACAGACTCACCCACAAGGTAAGGCATGCACACCAGAGTTCAATTGTCAAGTGCAAGTGTCATTTTTCTGAAGGAGCTTCAAAGACACAGGAACCGCTTGCTGAGTGCCCTCAGGCTGTGTTACCCACAGCTGAAGTTACTCTGGTGGAAGTCTCGCCTGCTATGTGGGGGAGTTCCTTGGATCTTCTGACTCCTGCTTAGCAGCAAAACACCTGGTTCACTGGAGGCTCTGCAATATGGAAGAATGGTCGTCATTGTTGGGGGACGGCAGCCCTTAACCCTCTCACCCAACAAGTTCAGAAGAAGGAAGGCTCTGTCAGGTCAAGTCAATATGCAGAGCTTATGGCAGTGCGTACTGTCAATATGCATGAAACCAAAGAAGTTCATGTTTACACCAATTCCTGGGCTGTTGCTAATGGACTTACTGTCTGGTTGCCCCAGTACACCTCGTGGTCTTATACTGTTACAGGACGTCCGTTATGGGGAACAGAGTTATGGAGGGACATTTGGAACTAATCATCGCATGTCACTCGCTTGTGTTGACACAATGACATCTATCTGTCAGCCTCAAATACTGTTATTGCCACTTGCCGTGAATCTTCTGGTCATTTGGGGGAACAGGGTACCGTGGAGTGGCCTAGGCAGTGGGGATTATTCCTTCCCACTGATGTAGCTTGTACAGTGGTAGGGAATTATGGGCTATGTTTAGAAATTAAGGGTTGAAAGCTGTTAAAATGACCCTTGGCTACTATTCACCATGGGTGTGCACCTGCTCAGATTTGGCAAATAGCATATGTTTGTCTTCTTCCTTTACAGAAGCGATTCCATTACCTCCTCATCATGGCAGACACTTATTCTGGTCTTTTGATGGCAAACACTACTGCTAAATCTAATCAGGATGGTTCCATTTGGGGACTGGAACATCTTGTTCTGCATATGGCCATTGGCTTGAAATTCAATTGATAATGGTTCAGACTTCATGGGTTCCAGTGTACAAGGGTGGGCTGTCTCTAACAGTGTACGGTGGGTCTTCTGTGTCCCCTATTACCTAGGGCAGTGGTCTGATTGAACAAATAAATTGCCTATTAAAACAGCAAATTCATTTACTTATTCCTGCCCTAACTGCTCTGGATGGTTACCTGTCCGTTCTCATACTTTGCATAATTTGAACAACCGCCCATTGAAAGGAGGCACTCCCTTTTTGATGACGAGACAATTTATTTCTTTTGTTCCTGATGGCACAACTGAGAGCTGATTCAGTTCTACATTGGGGGTAAAGTTTTTGTGACATATTGCGTACTGACAAGGAAATACTCACGGGGTGATGGTATGACAACAGACATCCTGTGTGTGTGGATAAGGGTAAACTGACTAAGAGATGTTTTCTAACCAGCTCCCTGCTTTTGTTCTGTGGCCTTGTTCTGCTTTAATGCTTGCCTTGTGTTTTGTCGGATATTGTACTTCTGTTGAGACCTGACAAGCCACTGATAACCTTGTGATTTGTAAGAATATTACTGTTTCGTGAAAATGTACATCATGTGAGAATTGTGCTAAATAGGGTCCTATAGGTGTGAGAGGAAGTTGTAAACCTAAAATGGTTGACCTTATACGTCCAACAAGTGCCAATTCCATTGTAATCTGACTTTTGCAATCTTGATCGCAGTGTAATGTCCGTAAATCTTACACATTGTGATTTAATTATCAAGAAGATGACATTAGCACTCTTTAAGGATGAGGACATATATTTTAAGAGATCCTTAAGGTTACTAATTGGATTTGTATAATGTTTCATGATAGTATTAGCTGTCAATCATTCAAGGGATATTAATATGCATTTTAAGCCAAAGGAAGAGTCCTATGTGTCTTTGAATTGCTCAGTCATGCAGAGGTGAGGTTGTGTTGTGGCTATTGAATTTAGTAAAAACATTACATGAAGTCTGAACAATTCCAAGTGACACTTTAGCACTCTGTCAACCTGCAACACATAAACTGTCTGTACAAGTTAGGCACTGTACATTTGTTAAATGTTTGTTAAAAGCGGTTGTACATAGGTTTGTTAAATGTTTACTGATATCCTCTTGATTCTTCCTTAGCCTGAGGCACTAATGGCATGAGAGCAAAAGTCCTAAGAATTTATCTGAACACAAAAAAATCTGCAGGTGCTGGAATCAAATGCAAAATCCTGGAGGAATTAATTAGGCCAGGCAGCATCTATAGAAAGGAATAAATATTTAATGTTTTAGGACAAGACCCTTCATCAGGGCACAACAGGCCTGAAACGTCAACTGTTTATTCTTTACTATAAATGTTGCCTGGCCTGCTGTATTCCTCCGGCATTTTGTGTTTGTTGCCAAGGAATGTATCTGCATCTGCGTGTCTCTCAATGCCTGTGGATTGAACCCTTATTTATTGTGGCAACCTTTGCTTGAAGGTTGGGACTTCACCTAGACTAAGGATCATGATTAATAGGTGCCTAGGACGGTCCCAGGGTGATTTCATGAGTTGGAATTCAAAGCGCCCCAACAACAGCGACAATCAAGTGGAGGCTGAGAATGGTGACTCCTGAAATCTTTGTGGAAATCTTTATAACTTACTATGTGATTGGTGTAGCTCATTTCTGCTTTCTGTTTTGCAATAATAAATTACTCTTAAGTTACTTTGTTGTGCGTGTACACTGATTACCCCATTTCCTGGGCATTCAAATTGGTTTGGGTCTTTTGGGTCTGATCAACGCAGCTAAGTAAGAAAGGTTAGTTTTTATATTAATTTTTATATCCTTTCAAGGGATATTGGTTTTTCAGGCTGAGACAGCATTTAAGTGAGAAGTAGAAATAAGCTTCCTTTTTGAACAGCTGCGGACACTGAGGTCAACAGTGCTGTTAGAGAGACAGAGATCCAGTATTCTAACCCAGCAGTGAACAGCATGTATTTCCAAGTCTGTATGGTGTGATTTGGTGGGCAGCTTTCCAGGTAGTGCCCCCATACTTCTGCATCTCTTCACTGAAAGAGTTGTTAGTGAGATATAATGAGTGGTTTGCCAGATCTTTTACAACTCATATAAATGACAGGGACAAAACAACCAATGTGTGGTTGCTAAGCTTGTTGATGACTCAGGGGAAGTAAATTGTGAGAGGACATAAAGATGCTACAGCGGACATAGGTAGATGGACAAGGCTTTGGCAAATATTACATAATACTGTATGAGAAAATGTGACATTGTTCAATTTGACAGGAAAACTAGAGATGTTTTCAAGATAGTGAGGGATTACAGAGCTCTGAGATGCAGAGGAAACTGGGTCTCCTGGTAACGCACACAAAATGCTGGAGGAACTCAGCAGGTCAGGCAGCATCTATGGAAAAGAGTACAGTCAATGTTTCAGGCTAAGACCCTTCTTCAGGACCTGATGAGTCTTGGTGAAGGGTCTCGGCCTGAAATGATGACTATTTATTCATTTCCAATGCTGCTGCCTGGCCTGCTCAGTTCCTCCAGCATTTTGTGTGTGTTACTTTGATTTTCAGCATCCGCAGACTTTCTCCTGTTTGGGTCTTTTTGTGCCTGATGTGCAAATGGCAAGAACTCAGATACATCAAGCAAGGAGGAAATTTAACAGAGTGTTATTGAGAATTAAATACAGAAGTAGAGAGGTTTATGCTTCAGTTCTATAGGCCACTGGTGAAACTTGCATTACTGTGCTCAGCATTGGCCCCGAAATTTAAGATATTTTTCTTAGGAAGTAGAATAGAAAGGGTTGACTAGCAGTAATAGCTGAAGTGGATGTGGCACACAGCACCACTAGACTCAAGAACAGTTACTACTCCACAAGCCATCTGGTTGATCAACAGACCCACCCACTAACCCACCCCACCACCACTGCATACACATCACCTACTGTCACTTTATGTACAGTCCATGCTTATCAAAGTTCCTTGTATAATGTGCTTTATAGGATTGATTTTATATTTAAATCTATTTGTTTTTTTATTGTCTATGTGTTTTTATGCTGCATCAGAACAGGAGTAACAAGCATTTCTCTTTCATTTACACTCGTGTACTGAAAAATAACAATCAGCAATCACGATTGACTGATTCTCTGACGAGGAAGGAATGGACAAGCTTGATGCATCCATTGGAGTTTAGAAGAGTTGCAGTAGGCATATGTAATATATGGGAGCTGGAGGAGCCTAGACTGGTAGAATAAAGCTAATAGTCAAGCTGGTGAGGACTGCAAGCAGAACAAGTGCTACCCCTGCCCCTACAACACCTCCTTCACTACCATTCAGGTTCCCAAACAGCCCTTCCAGGTGACACTTCACCTGTGAGTCTGTTGGGGTCATCAACTGTATCCGGTGCTCCTGGTGTGACCTCCTGTATATCGGTGAGACCCAACATAGATTGGGAGACTACTTTGTCCAGCACCTATGTTCTGTCTGCCAGAAATAGGATTCCTTGGTGGCCACCCACTTCAATTCTACTTCCCAACCCCATTCTGAAATGTTAGCCTATGGCCTCCCCTACTGCCACGATGAGGCCACACTCAGGCTCGAGGAGCTACACCTTATATTCTGTCTGGGTAGCCTCCAACCTGATGACATGAACATCAACTTCTTGAACTCCTGGTAAGAGTCCCCTCTTTCACCATTCCCACTCCCATTCCCTCTCTCACCACACGTCCTTATCTGCCCATCACCTCCCTCTGGTGCTCCTCCCTTCCTTTTCTTCTATGGTTTCTACCCTCTTCTATCATATTCCTCTTTCTCCAGCCCTTTATCTCTTTCGCCTATTAGTTTCCCTCCCTATCTCCCGGTTTCACTATCACTTACCACCTTGTACTTCTTCCGCCATTGCCCCCAACTTCTCATCTTTTATTCCAGTCCTGATGGAGGATTTGGGCCTAAAACCTCGACTGCCCTCTTATCCATAGATGCTGCCTGGATTTTGCTTGTGTTGTTTGTGTAACATCTGTGCCCCCAATTTGCCTAGGGTGAACCACCGTTGCCCCGCCAACAGTGCAATACTTTGGTGTAAATACAGTATAATGCCCCCCCCCCCAGTACACGCTCACAACACAAGTATCAGACAATCACCAAAGGCGAGTAAATAACTACAACTTTATAGTTATTTCTTAGTGATGGGTTAGTAGAAACAGATAACCTAAAGGTGCCAAGTCAGTAAATTTATCAGTTTGTGAACATAATATTTTAATACGTTGGAGCTCACGCCTCCTGTTCCATCCACAACAACCTTCCGAGCCTTTGGCCACCTTCTGAACCTCCGACGTCCAGTATTTGCTGCCCTGGAACCGCTGTCCACTGCTCACATGTCCGTCCTCCTCGCTCGCCTCCCGATAAAGACCGCAAACTCCCGCTCAGCTCACACATACAAGATAGCATAACAATTCTGCAGTGGTTAGTTCCCCCCTTATCTGCAGTTATAACCCAAACATTCCAGCTACAGAAACCCATTACAGCACAAGTAACATTACAGAGAAGCCATTTTGTTAGCCTGAACAGTTAACACCACAGTTAATGGTACTGAGAGCCCTACATTCGGATTTCTAGCATTGGCAGACTTTCTCATCCTGGTGAAGACTGGTTTTAGCATATATACTCTCATTAGTCAGGGCATTGAATATAGAAATTTGATATTCTGTTGCAGTAGTATAATTTGGAATATTTTATTCGGTTTTGGTCACCCTAATCTAGGAAAGATGCCATTGAGTTGGAAAGAATGCACAGCATATTTACAAGGGATTTGACAAGACTTAAAGGACTGACTTATGGAAAGAATTTGAGCAGGTTGGAACTTTTTCTACCTGGTGCTTAGGAATGAGTGGTGCTCCTGTAAAGTCGTAAGAAGCATAAATGGAGTCAATATCTACAGTCTTTTCCCCAGGGTTGGGGAATTAAGAATTAGAAGTTTAAGGTGAAAGAGGAGCTATTTAATAGGAACCTGAGGGGCACCTTTTCACTCAGAGGGTAATCTGTGTGTGGAATGAGCTGTCTGAGGAAGTGGTTGGGCAGTTATATTAATGACATTTCAAAGATACTTGGAGAGGTATATGGGTTGGTGCTGTTTAGGGGGATGTAGCATGGACATTGAAAAATGGTACAAACTCAGATGGGAATTTTGGTCAGCAAGGACCAATTGGTGTGAAGGACCTGTTTCCATTCAGTATGACTTTAAGACTATGTGAAGGTGATATTTCCTCTTGTAGAGCAATCTAGAACTTGAGATCATAATTGAAAAATAAGAGGTTATTTATTTATGACAGCGAAGAAATTGATGAGTCTTTAGAAATCTTGCAAAAAACGATGGAATCATAGCTTTGAATGTTTTAAAGGCAGAAGTTGAGAAAAAAATAAGGGGTGAAATATTGCCATGAAAATGCAGGGTTCACATTGTAACCAGGTTAGCTATAATCTTATTGATTTGTAGAGCAGGGTTAAGGGGCCAAGTAGATCATTCCTGTTCCTAATGAACTAAGAATGTCGGCTTTGATGTGCTACCAAGTGACTTTGGCTGCAAATACTTTGTTTTGAAAGTGCCACATATGAAATTAGAAATGCAAAACAGCTGACTAGAAGGAAAATCTCCCCAAAGTCGGTGGATGCATTACTACATTCTCCCAGAGAGTTGTGGGGGTGTGGTATGCACTGCCTTGGAAAGCAGTGGAGGCCAGTTCTCTGGATGCTTTCAAGAAGGAGCTAGATAGGTATCTTATGGATAGGGGAATCAAGGGATATGGGGATGGCAGGAACCGGGTATTGATAGTAGATGATCAGCCATGATCTCAGAATGGCGGTGCAGGCTCGAAGGGCCGAATGGTCTACTTCTGCACCTATTGTCTATTGTCTATTGTCACATATAGGGCACCATGTAGATTCATGCTCAGTTTTAACCAGTAATCATGATGTCTTTGTTTTTGTACTGGAGTCTGAATTAGCTGTTCAGTCAATGATCCAAAGGATGAGGATCTTGTGAAAAGGGTGTGAGCAAACAATAAGAAAGGTCTGTCTATATTCATTGTTCTTCAAAAGAAAGTCTATTTCTTCAAAGAAACATAGATTATCTTATTCAGACAAAAGATGCTGAGGGAACTTGTTGGGGTAGATTTGAAGATTTTCCTTTGGTTGAAAAATCTTAGGATAAATCAGGGTCAGTGATGACTGAGATGAGGAGAAATTTATTTAAACAGAGGAGTTTAAATTGTTGGTAATCTCAACTACAAAGGATGTGGATCTTCAGTAACTACATTTTTAAAGGCTCAATGAATCAAATTTTTGAGACATTAAGATGTCCGTACAATCTGGCGAATGAAGCACAGGCTTGGTCGTGAAGTTACTTAATTGTGGAACGAGTTCAAGGGATGATACGGCAGTGACCATTTCCTAGGTTAGCAGTCCACTTTGCTGCTTCTATCTGACCCAACAAGTTCAACCAAAGAGTGGCTGCTGAGCAGTTGACAGCATGAGCTCACGATTCTAATGGACAACTCATACCCATGTGGTCAATAGAAACCATAGTCCAACACAAAACAAGTTGGATTGGATGGCTAAAACAAAGCTACTGCTACGCATGCAGTCCTGATGGCTGGCTGTGCAATCTTGCACCATGAGTGGACATAAGAATCAGCAGTTCTAAAGCTAAGCAGGCAGCCAAAGGCAATTACCACATTCCCAGTCTCTATGCCAATGTCTTTTTGCAATGCTGCTCTCAGTCAATGAAATTCAAATGGCCTTAGACTTCAAATCAAGAAGCCCAGCTGAAGACTACACCATTTCAAGTTGGGTAATGCACACAAACTGATGAAAAGACTGTGGTAAGGCCATGACTGTTGGCATCCTGAGGGAGGAGAACTGATCTGAACACTATGGAGCTCCTGCCATACCCCCAGGATAATGCCTCAGCAGTCTCGGTAATCACTTGCTGAACTCTCGAGACTGTAAACATCCTTCGTCGTCATCGTTAGGCCACATCTGGAATTTCCAGTTGGTGGACGATTTCCCTCCACGCCGCTCTGACACATTGGGAAATCATGTACTTGGCAGGTTGCAGCAGTGGCTTGCCTTTGCTTACTGCCAGGTAAGTTTAAAGAGATCACCACCTCTTGCAGTGGATGACGTGCCTTGTCGTGCTCTTAGCGCACCACCAACGCCTGCTGGCCTGCCTTCTTGACCGTTGGACCATTAGTTGGTCTCCTCCGCTCAGTCTGCCAAGGCCAGACTTCACACGCTGAGACAGGCAGATCCCCTACCTCACCGAGGGTCAAAGACCCATTGGCTACCCTCACCTGGTTTGGCCCATCTGCCCGTTTACTGGGGTGTGGCCACTGCGCGTGTTACAGCTACTTGGAGCCGCAGGTGAGAGCTGAGCGCCAGGTGGGGACCAAAGGCGGATAAGCTGCCCTGTAAAGGGCACAGCAGGCCCCCCACCATCAGAGGTGCTACCCCTCCCTTGACACTCCATACATCCTTACCTGTTGTAATTCACAGCTTTGATGATAGAAGTCTGAATATACACGGTGGCATTTAATTTAAAATGATTTCACCATCTCTTTTCTGTCTGCCTCTTGGGCATCAGTTCTCGATGGATCCCCAGCATCCCCAGATGTTTCAAAAAGGTGGCATCTGTCTGACTTGATTCAGATTCTGATTGTATTGAAAGAATCAGAAGTTCAGTTTTTACACATCATGGTAAATTTTTGCAAAATGGATGGCTAACCCAGGATCTTGGCCCATTTTACACTCTGCCTCTCAGGCTTCAGTCATTTGGTTTCAAATTACAGAATGTATATGAAATATCAAAAATACATTTTCTGTTACGATCTAAAATTTCAAAATTGGTATGACTTGTTATGTCACCAAAGACTGTAGCAAATTTCTACATGTACTAATGCAAATATTCTGACTGATTGCATCACTGTCTGGTATGGAGGTGCCACTGCACAGGATCCTAAAAGGCTTTAGAGAGTGTAGACTTAACCATCTCCATCACGGATGTAAGACTTCTCGTTAACAAGGACATCTTCCAAAGTGGTTCCTCAAGAAGATAACATCCATCTGAAGCACACTCACCATCTGGGACATGCCCTCTTCTCACAACCACCATTAAAGAAAAGGTGCAAAAACTTGAAAACACTCACTCAACATTTTTGGAACAGCTTGTTCCCCTCTGCCATCAGATTTCTTATGAACACTATTTTATATTTATATATTTATTTTTATCGTAACTTACAGTAATTTGTGTGCCTGTTCTGTACTACTGTCAAATTTTAGTGACTTATGTCAGTGACAAAAAAATCCTCATTCTGATTCAAACATGTCGTGCTTTGAGTTTTATTTTGGTATGGTTGTCCTAACTCTTCAATGAATTTAACAATCCAGCCCTTCTTTCTATCTCTGCCATTTCTCTTGTTCAAAGGTTTAAAGGTTCACTTTAGGTAGGCCAAATATGATGGCAAAATATAGTATTAATGGTAAGACTCTTGGCAGTGTGGATGATCAGAGGGATCTTGGGGTCCCAGCAGCTGCACAGGTTGACTCTGTGGTTAAGAAGGCATATGCTGCATTAGTTTTCATCAATCGTGGGATTGAGTTTAGGAGCCGAGAGGTAATTTTTCAGCTATATAGGACCCTGGTCAGACCCCACTTGCAGTACTGAGCTCAGTTCTGGTCATCTCACTACAGGAAGGATGTGGAAACCATAGAAAGGGTGTAGAAGAGATTTATAAGGATGTTGCCTGGATTGGGGAGCATGCCTTATGAGAATAGGTTGAGTGAATTCAGCCTTTTCTCCTTAGAGGATGAGAATGACAGGATGACAGGTGACCTGATAGTGGTGTATAAGATGATGAGAGGCATTGATCATGTGGATAGTCAGAGACTTTTTTCTAATGCTGAAATGGCTAACAGGAGAGGGCACAGTCTTAAGGTGCTTGGAAATAGGTACAGGGAGATGTCAGGGGTAAGTTTTTTATACAGAGTGGCGAGTGCATGGAATGGGCTGTCAGCAACGGTGATGGAGGTGGATACAATAGGGTATTTTAAGAGACTCCTGGACAGGTACATGGAGCTTAGTAAAACAGAGGGCTATGGGTAACACTAGGTAATTTCCAAGCACAGCTTTGTGGGCCAAAGGGCCTGTAGGTTTTTTTGTGCTGTAGGTTTTCTATGTTCCTATATTTTGTTGTCAAAGTACATACACAGAATACAACTCTGATATCTGTCTTCACCAGATACCTATGAAATACAGAAAAACTACATGAGCCTGCACTGAACAGACAATAATGTGTTTGCTGTTACAGCCTCTCCCTGCATATTATATTCTTTGTTATAAAATATGGTGTAATGTTCCTTTATTAATGCAAATACATGTTTACTAATGTGCGTGAGTTTGTAAGCAGGACGATTGCACTTTACTGATACAAGTCAGTTAATTATTCCAGGTCTACTCCCATTCTGCTCTATTTAACCTTTGTAAAAAGTGGGGAATTAAACCGAACCAACAGGACACCAACCGATGAAACATTCAATCCAATGACAATTGAATAACGAAAGGACATGTAAAAAAAGCTGCACATAACTATTCAGTGACATACACAAATAAACAAAATCTAATGTTTCAGGGCAGCATTGCAAGATTTATATAAGCTACTTCACATTTGCATAAGTGGTATATTGCACAGGCCTGAAACAGTTTTTAATATTTATAGTTCCAGCAGGAGCTGCCAAACATTTGTCTTTAGCACCTAGGTTGCTCTTTGAAGACTCTCATATGGGAAACCCTTTTTGCCCTTTATCTTTTCTCTATAAGGTGTCTCTCACACTAATCGTTTTGGATGGCTACCCATGTGACAAGAAACACATAAAATAATTCAAACATGTCAAACCCTAAAGCTGACAGATCTGCCTTGGTGTTTGAATCTTAGTTAGGTAAGCAACAGTTCAATTATATTGCAGATGCCACATTTTGTCGGCAATCTTTACAACCAAATCATGGTTTCTTTTAATCTACATGCTCTCTGCATTTACTGGAATAAAATATCAGAAAAGTAGTAACAGAAACCTTACTCATTCCCACCTGCTTCTTGATCCTATCTAGAATTAGCTAGCTCTGAGTAGATTGCTGTATAATCACAGTGATTGTGTCATGAGTCAGGCCAAGATTCAATCACAGGGACCTCCAGAGCACCAAGCAATTTTGTTCAATGCTGAAGATGAATGCTTATCTCAAGCTTCACTGCAATATGTTATCTGAAGTGATAATAGGCAATTTAAAGAACAGCAGCTTCTCTTCCAGTAGTTTGTTTAATGGATTATTACCAAGAAAGACACTTCATTTAAATTGGAATCTCTCACGATAACTCCTGTGTAACTACAATTACAAATGCAGATATGAACATCTAGTAATGGCTTTGATGTAATTAGGCCAAAGTGATGTAACAGAATGCATTTTTTTATGAATCTGTCTCCCATCAATTCCACGATGCTCAAAGCAGGAATTTTGAATGGGGACTGTAGTAGAGGTTTGTTTAGTTCCTTTCAACACAATTTGTAATGGAGTTCAAACACTTGGCAATCAGAAAATTTTCCATCTAAAAAATTACAATACATCGATGAAATATATACATATACTTCAGACAGAGAGGACAAAAGCTTAGGTATACACATTATTCGTTTGGTGCTTATGTTTCATACAGCTTACATGACAGGAAGCATAGCACAAGAACAATACAAAGTAACGTATCTCGGTACATGGAACCTCTGTCCGCATTATAAACAGGATTAGCTGTTTGTCATGATTTCTATAGCCTTGAATGTTGAGCGTCTGCTGCATGTGGCAGTAATTTGCAGGAGTTTAAGAAAGCCCATAAAATTGTAACATGCTGCGATATGTGAGGAGTATATTACATGAGCTCTCCTACTCCCCCTTTCTGTAAGCCCAAGAGGATGAATTTTTACCAATTACTTTAACTATTAAAAAGATAAAGAGGTGCACCGGATGGGATATGAAGCCAAAACATTGGAGGAGACAGCATGTTGCTTATTTATCTCCTCACTGCCATTTAAATGCATTTGGTGGTGCTTATTCTAAAGAGGCTACAGGACAGTTGATGGTAAGTATTTCGGTTAGTCCCACGACAACTATAAACACAGGAGATTTTGCAGGAGCTGGAAATCTGGAGCAGCATGTCCAAAATTGCTCGAGGAACTCAGCAGGTCAGGTAGCATCAGGTGAAGACTGGATGAAAGTTCTTGGCCTGAAGTGTTCACTATTCCTCTCTGTGAATGCTGTTTGCCATGCTGAGATCCCCAGCATTTTGTGCGTGTTTCGGCACGGACTAGAAGGGCCGAAATGGCCTGTTTCCGTGCTGTAATTATTATATGGTTATATGGTTGCTCTGCTTCTGGGTATGGTGGTCATGTTGATTTCAACTTCCATTTAAAGGGATACTCATCACTTACATAAAGTATCACCTTTTCAAAGGTGTCTCAAATGCAGGGAATATTGAAAGGCTTTCTGGAACAAGGTTTCACTAACATTAAAC
The DNA here is from genome assembly GCF_030144855.1 of Hypanus sabinus. Lineage (NCBI taxonomy): Eukaryota > Metazoa > Chordata > Chondrichthyes > Myliobatiformes > Dasyatidae > Hypanus > Hypanus sabinus. The sequence continues at coordinate 37,600,689 of NC_082727.1, read as the reverse complement.
CAGCATTTATTCTAGAGGTCCATAAAGGAATTCATTCAAACAGAGACACTGCAGTGCTCGTCCAGCCTATTGAATACCATACATGTGTCACAGACAGAGGGACAGCTTAGTCATTAGCAACTATGAAGATATTTTCTATCTGCAGAAGGAATGGAGGAAGGCATGATAGCCATGGTAGGACTATTTCTGCTTTCATGGTCTCCTTTCTGGCCCTGTACTAGATATCCCTCCCTCTCTATACCTTCCCCACCAGGACCTCGCTTGAGAATGGATAGCCCTGAGTCATCTAACAGCATGCCAGCCACTACTCACCTCAAGAATAATTGGAAGTAAAGAGCCCATATATAAAGATCATAAGACCATAAGATATAGGGGCCATTCAGCCCATCGAGTCTGCTCCACCATTTCATTATTTCCCTCTCAACTGCATTCTCCTACCTTCTCGCAATAACCTTTCATGTCCTAACCAATGAAGAACCTATCAAACTCTGCCTTAATACTTCCAGTGACCTGGACTCCACAGCCACCTATGGCAACAAATTCCACAGGTTCACTAGCCACTGGCTAGTGAAATTGCTCCTTACCTCTGCTCTAAAGTGATGTCACTGTATTTTGAGGCTGTGCCCTCTGGTCCTGGACTCCCCTACCATAGCAGCCATCCTCTCCACATTCACTTTATCCAGGCCTTTCAGTGTTCAATTTGTTTCAATGAGATTTTAAATTCCAGAAAGTCAAAGGTCCAGAGCCATCAATCGTTCCTCATACATCATTCTCAGATCTTCCTCTGAATCCTCTCCAATGTCAGCACATCCTTGCTTAAATAAGGGATCCAAAACTGTTCACGATACTCCAAGAGTGTGCTCACCAGTGCAATGTAAAGCCTCAGCCTTATATCCTTGCTTTTATATTCTAGTCTTCTTGACATGAATGCTAACATTGCATTTGCCTTATTCACCGCAGACTCAACCTGCAACTTAACCTTTAGAGAATCCAACACAAGGATACCAAAGTCCCCTTGCACCTCAGTTTTTGTACTTTCTCCCCATTCAGAAAATAGTTTATGCTTTTACTCCTTCTATCAAAGTGCATGACCATGCATTTCCTCACACTGTATTCCAATTGACACTTCTTTGTCCATTCTCCTAATCTGTCCTTCTGCAAGCCCTCTGCTTCCTCAACACTACCTGCCCCACCACCTATATTCATACCATCTGAAAACTTGGCCACAAAGCCAACAATTCCTTCATCCAAATCATTCACACACTACGTTAAAATCATTCACACACTACGTTAAAAGAAGAGGTCCTAACAGCGATCCCCGCAAGACACCACTAATCGCAGCCATCCAATCAGAAAGTTCCCTCATTCCCACTGTTTGTTTCCTGCCAAACAGCCAATGCTCTATCCATGCTAGTATATTTCCTGTAGTACCATGGACTTATCTTATTAAGCAGCTTCATGTGTGTCACCTTCTGAAAAATCCAAATACACAACATTCACCTATTTTTTCCCTTGTCTATCCTGTTTGATATTTCCTCAAATAATTCTAACCGGATTTGTCAGGTAAGATTTTTCATTAAGGAAACCATGCTGACTTTGGCCTGTTTTACCATGCGCCTCCAAGCACCCCAAAACCACACCAACACCTTCCCAACCACTGAGATCAGGCTATGATTTCCTTTCTTATACCTTCCTCCCTTCTAGAAACATATAGTGACACTTGCAATTTTCCAGTCCTCCAGAACCATCCCAAAATCAAGTGATTCTTGAAAGATTATTCCTAATGCCGCCACAATCTCTTAAGCCACCTCTTTGAGAACTCTGCGGTGTATACCATCTGGTCGAGATGACTTGTCTACCATTGGTGCTTTCAGCTTCCTAAGCACCTTCTCCCTAGTAATAGCAACTGCACTCACTGCACTCTCTTCTGCCCTCTGACACTCTGGATCCTCCGGCACACTGCTAGTGTGATGCAAAATACTTACTTAGTTTGTCTGCCATTTCCTTGTCTCCCACTACTACCTCACCAGTATCTTTTTCCAGCGGTTCAATATCTACTCTTGACTCTCTTTTAAAATTTACATATATGAAAAAACTTATGGAAGCTTCTTTGATATTGTTGGATAGCTGATGCTTTGGCTTTCTTAGTTGTCTTCTGTTGGTTTTTAAAAGTTTCCCAATCCTCTAAGTTCTCACTAATTCTTTTGCTCTATTTCATAACCTCTATTTTGTTTTAATGCTACCTTTGACTTCTCTTGGCACCCATGGTTGTGTCATCCTGCCTTTAGAATACTTCTTCTTCTTTGGGATATATCTATCCCGGATCTTCCAAATTGCTCCCAGAAATTCCACCCATTGCTGCTGTGCTGTCATCCCTGCTAATGTACTCTTCTAGTCCTCCATGACTATCATAACATTGCTCTTTTGACAAGCTTTTTCTGTTTGTAATTTTATCCTACATCTTTGCTACTGTTCAGAGGCCTGTATATAATTCCTACCTGGGTCTTTTTAGCCTTGCAGTTTCTTAACACGACCCACAACGATTCTATATCTTCCAATCCTGTGTCACCTCTTTCTAAGTATTTGTTTTAATGTTTTACCAACTGAGCCGCCACATCTCCTTTGCCTAACTGCCTGTCCACAACGCCATTTTGGCCAATCTCTAACTGCGCTACAAGATCATTTCCTTTGTTCCATGTAAAGTGCATTCAAATATAACACCTTCAGTCCTGTATCCAACACTCATATTGATTTTTTCCCCCTTCTGCACTGCAACTCATCCCACTGACTGTAATTTTGTCATCATTTCCTTATAGTCTCCGTATCAGCCCCATCACTCTGGTTCCCATCCCCTTGCCGAATTAGTTCAAACCCTCTCCAACAGCTCTAGCACACCAGCCCGCAAGGACATTGATCCCTTTTGGGTTCAGGTGTAATCTTTCCACTTGTACAGGTCGTACATTCCCCAGAAGAGATACCAATGACACAGAAATCTAAAACCTTGCCTCCTGCATCAGCGTCTCAGCCTTGCAGTCATCTGCTAAATCATCCTATTCTTAACCTCATTAGCATGTGGCATAGGTAGTAATCCAACGACTGCCATCTTGGACTTTTCAGCTTTCTACCTAGCGCCCTCTCTTCAGGACCTCCTCACTCTTCCTACCTATGACAGCAGTGTCAATATGCACCAGGACTTCTGGCTGCTCACCCTCTGCCTTTAGAATATCATGGACCCAATCTGAGATGTCTCTGACCCTGGCACCTTGGAGGCAACATACTATCTGGGGTCTCTATCGCATCCACAGAATTTTGTGTCTACTTCTCTAACTATAGATTCCCCTCTCACTACTGCCGTCCTCTTCTGAGCCACAGCACCAGAGACCTGGTCAATGCCGCTCCCAGCCTCATCAGGTCGTCCCCTTAGCAGTATCCAAAGCAGTATACTGTCTATTGAAGGGGACGGTCACAGGGGTACTCAGCACTAGCTGCCTATTTCCCTTTCCTCTCCTGACAGTCACCCATTTTCCTGCCTCCTGCAACTTAGGGGTGACTACTTCCCTGTAGCTCCTATCTATTACCTGCTCAGTTCTCCATATGACCTAAAGATCACATGGGAATATTCCAGAAAAACAATTATTCTTATCATCCATTTAATTTTAAGCCTGCAATAATCTTTCTCCAGGCCCAGGCAAGTTCAAATTATAACAATTAGGACCAAAAATATTCTCTGAACATGGATGCTCACGATGCCTGCTATACTAGTGCTGAAATTATTTGGCACCTGTTTTCACCATTCCATCAAAATAATTTCCCAGGCAATTGCACAGAGATGACTATTTAATTCCACACAGAAATGACTTGCTCAGACTCCTAACCAAACTAGACAAACCTTCTTGGAATTTGGAGGAGAAGGAGAGGTAGGATCATAATTTAGCACCATTAGAAGTCATTTGGTGAAAGAGCTAAAGCCTGCAATGAACACACAACACCTTCATCCAAGACTCACTTACAAAACTAAGCACTTAACATAATACTAGAGAACAATAAAATTCCAACCAGAATTTACAGCTTATGCATTCATTTTCAAGGACTCTACAACTCATATTACCAGTGTTATTTATTATTATTATTATTTGTTTTTTGTATTTGCACAATTTGTCTTGTTTTTCACATTGGTTGTTTGGTAGTCTTGATTTTGTGTGTAGTTTTTCATTGATTCAATTGTGTTTCTTTATTCAACTGTGAATAGTTGCAAGAAAATGAATCTCAGAGTACTTTGAACTTATGAACTTTGTAATTTTTCAAAGCCATTGTATGTGAATAAGCTGGACATTAAACTTATTGTTCAGTAAGTGTGTTGACAGTTCGTTGCAGATACTATTAACTGAACTCTAATTAAGCAGAACCAAAGTAAGATCTATTGAATGAGTGGAATAATTTGAACTGGCCTCCTGACCTGCTTCTCAATCAGTGAAATGGTTGAATAATGCCCCTTACCTGAAACTGAAACCTAGACATTGTTAAGGGTTCTTTCATTGTAGGGTTCTCTTTCTAGATTCACCGAGCACTTCTGTAATTAAGACAAAGAGTCTGTACACATCTCTGTGTCACAACTTAAGATTTTTAGTTAATTGATCGATAAACTGAAGATTTAAGATCAAGAAGAAACTTCAACTTGAGTCTTAAGAACCAAACTCTCCCAACGCCAAATCGAGTAAGGTTGATCCACAACTCCAGCAAGCACTTCACTGGCATTGCTAGCTCAACTAATAATACAGACAATTAGTGGGCCCCTTGAGAAGCTTAGAAGTTGGTCTGGAAAGCTTTTTAAAGTGCTGAAAAACTGATGAGACGAGCTTTACATTCCACAGTCCAGAGGTTTGAACAGTACATGGAGTAGCTTATATGAGACTGTGTCAAGTTTTGATTCAGGAACAGGAGTGTGGTGAACTACATATACCTGTCTGGACATGCCCCCCCCCCCCCTCTGCTGACTGCTCCTGTGGCTCCTCCCACTGACCCCTGTATAAAGGCGATTGAGGCCTGAGCCCGGCCTCTCAGTCTCCAGGATGTAGTATGGTGGTCAACCACTGCTTGTTCCTTCTTCCAGTCAATAAAAGCCGATATCTCGCCTTTACGTCTCAGAGTGAGTTATTGATGGTGCATCAAGGAGAACGTTTGTTTGAATGTAAATGCAAACTGGTTCATTCAAAACAACACAGTAAACAAAAAAAAAATGCTCTGATAGCCTCAACAGTATTAAACCCAAAATTTAAACAGGGAATTCTAGAAATACTCAGCAGATCAGGCAGCACCTGTGGAAAGAGAAACAGTTAATGCAGGGTCCGCAGAATCCTTGCTTAATGGTATTGGTCTATGGCATAAAAAAAGGATGGGAACCCTTGAGTTAATGCTTCAGGTTGATGAACTCACATCACTTCTGAAATTCACTTGTACATTTCCTCACCTACCTTATGATCCAGCACTTAAAACAAACTTTTGTTCAGGCCAAATTGATTTGATAAGTGCATAAAGAAAATGATTCTTTCTGTTCATTACGTTTGTGAAACCCCAATAAGTGGAAATGGCTGCCCCATTCCTTACATTGTTGGAGTAACTATAACTTTAAAAAATGATATTAAAGAGCTTCGGGAAGTTCAGACTTTGTGTAAGTGCTCCTCAATTCTCCAGTGCCTGAGGTTGTTGTAAGTTTTTATACAGAGATTGCCTGTGCATTTTGTGCTGAAGGACCCGGCTAATGAATAGCACGAGATCTCTGGCAGTTTCTGCAGAGTTAGGATACTACAGTCAGCACCTTCATAGAGTGGCTCATGGAGATGAGGGAAGACCTGATGAGTGTCTGAGGACAGAGGATGTCATTCAGCCCATTGGGGCAGGTTGTAACTTGGGCACAAATAAGGCATCAGCCACATCCAAAGGTTAGACCCTGTTTCTCACATTTCCACAGATATAATCTGAATTTCCCAGCTCCATCCTTACACTCCCAGATGATCCCATTGTCAAACCTGATGCATTTCACCAGGCCTTGGATATTTGGCTCCAAATCCATTTTAAATGGTATCAGCAGGTGTGCTCTATTCAGGTGCCAATAGGCCCACTACAGCTCCCAGTTGCCTTAGAGTTAATTCTGTCCATGGGTTCTGCACAGGCCTTACTTTCGTAAGACATTGCTGACCTAAACTTGTCAGGTAGTTCACAGTTGATAGCCACAGGTCATGCACAGAGAGTGTGAGGATGATCTCTGTGGAGAGATGCCTTGGGTGATGAAGAAGGGAAGAGCAGAAGGTAGGATTAGTACTGGGTCCTCAGTGATTAGGCTGGGCTATCATGGAACTAGTTTTTGATTGACTACAGAAAGAGGGTGGTCAATTTGGGGTGTCAAAGTCATGATATACCAGACAGAATTGACTGTGAGCCCAGTATGGTAGAACTGCTTGACAGGGTCAGGGTTCCACAATACTGGGAACAATAGTGAGAGCCAGAACAAGTGGATGAATTCCTTAACATTTCGGCATCTACCTTCTGTCAATATAAAGCACTTGATCTCCAGTTCTCAGGGTATGTACTCGGGCCATTCTCCACAGCCTATGGTTTCTTTCCACAAAGAAAATTTTTAAATCAACTCTATTTTCTCAGGATCTTCTCTGAATGATGTTCAACCCATCCCTCAGTGAAGTTCCCTGGGGAGACCCGTTCAGCTGAACAGGTTTCGGCTGAGGTAACTAGGTACCAGCTGGTCTTCTGCAGGATATGAAGTTGGAGACAACTTTCCTGTGCTCTGCCCCCCAAACTGGCCAACTTCCAGTTATCTTAAGGATGCTCAGCTCCTCTTGAAGTGTGAAAGGGTACTACTTGGGTAATTGACAATAGAAATGCACGTGGGTAAAGTCAATTCAGATGCTTGTCATGCACCTTTGTTTTTGATTTTCATTTCCACTGGCATTGAATCTGCAATAACAATTAAACAAATAATGGATCAGTATTAGAAATATATGATTGGCGCATTTCATCTGTTGACGTGCTGTGGGTCATGGACTGTTGCAACATTTTACAGCCTTTGGTGGCTCAGTAGGAAAAAGGTTATTTACACAAGAAATTCTACAGACACTAGGAATCCAAAGCAACAGTTGACGTTTTGGTCTCAGCTCAAAATATCGACTGTTTATTCATTTCTGTAGATACTAAGTTTCTCCAGCATTTCATGTGTGTTGCAATAGATTATTTAGCTTCTCTCAGGAACCTCTTGTAATCACAAGTCTATTTGTTACAGCATGTTTAGTATGCAGTTACCTGACTAATATGCTGTATTTCCTCTCCAAAGTGGCAAGGCCCTAATCATTTGGACAAAGGAATGAATTTTGAAGAACGTCCTGCTGTCTGCTAATGGAAGGTCCCAGTACCTCCACAACTCTTTACCCCACATTTTTTTCAAAATAATCTTGCGTCAGTTCCTCAGTTTTCAGTGCCATTGTTTACAATCTTTAACTGTTTAAAAATTAGATAATTTAAACATTATAATTTACATTATGGCCTCGTACCCCTTTGTTTCCAGTCCTGATGAAGAGTCTCAGCTTGAAATATCAACTGTTTATTTATTTCCATAAATGCTGCCTGATATGCTGAGTTCCTCCAGAATTTTGTATGTGTTGCTCTGGACTGTCTTATGATTATAATTTTATTGTATGTGTGAACCTGATGGGTGAAAATTGCCATCAGTGTAACAATGGGAACACTTCAAAAGTTATCCCACTGGTGATGAAGCACCTTAACATGACTTGAGTTTGTGATAGGAAGCAAAGAAATGAAAACTGAACTTGTTCTTTTGCTGGCTTCTAAACTAGGAAAAGATGTGCAGTCAGACACCAGGAATTGGGTAATTGTCACTTTTCAAAATAAAGGGATGAAGAGCTGACACAGCTGTGGAAATCCTGTGACCTTCTGTGACAAAAGGACAAAAAGCCACATAAAGTTTGGTTCCTAATCCATATGTCCACGTGGACCTGCATGCTTTCAGTTCTGTAAACAGTGTGCCAAACTGAGGGGCCTACTTAGGTTCAAATGTCAGTGTGGGAAGCCAATAGAAGCAGTGGGAAACCCAATGTATTTTCTTGGCATTTAGCAAATTTTCTTGTCGAAGAAATCTGATGGTCTCTTTTGCACATTATCCCAGTAGATTAAAAGGGATGGGGTAGGTTGGCAGCGGTGCAGATTAGGGGAAAAGTCGGTTGGGGGTTTGGATGGAAGCATCACAAGGGAAGGTTATGCATTGTGATAAAAAGTGTTTTGAAGACCCAGGAGAAACGTTAATATAAGCAATGTCAGGTGCCAATAAGAGTGTACTCTACCCAGCAATACTTCCAAAATGCAAGGTGATCTTTGACATCCTAAACTCCAGTTTGCTGAGATAATCCACTTCACAACATGCATACAAAAAGGTACCAAAACATCAAAGGGAAGGAGCCTGTATGTCCCACTGCCACCTGTACTCATCCGAACTGTTTGTAGATGCAGTCCAGTGTCCCTGATGCATGAAGGATATCCGAAGAATAAGGTATTTCCAGCCTAAGAGCCCATTTTACAGCAACAATAGTTTTCAAAGAGAATTCTTTTCTTCCTGAGGTATTTCTGTGTCAGAGAGCATGCTCTGCCTACAGTACCAGTTCTGGTCTCTCTGCTAGCTTCAGAGCCTCGTGCATGCCTGCAGCAGAGAGCTTACGATTAATATTCCTGTATCTGCACCTCAACAGATTGTGATAGGTTGTCCGCAGGTCCCGGTTGAATAACGCATATATAAAAGGATTTAGGAGTGAATTTGCATATCCAAACCACAAGATCGTTCTTTCCAACCAAAATGGTATACAGCTGCACTTGGTGCCACAGATAAAAGGTCTTGCTGTGGAAAGTATGAAGAATGGTAACCAACATAAAGTGAATGCTCCAACTACAATGCCAAGAGTGGTCGCGGCTTTCTGTTCCCTTTTGAAGATTGACATGTTCTTACGCTCATTTTTGAGAAGACGGGTAAAGTTAGTACATTCCTCTGACTCTTTGCGTGGCTTAAACCCTCTGTGATCTGCCTCAACCATGTTCATATCTCCAGGCCGAGGGAATCCAGTAAAGGTGTGCTTGGCAGCACACTTCTTGGCGGCCTTGAAAATCTGATGATACATGAGAAGCATGACTGACATGGGAATATAGAATGCCACTGCCGTAGAGTAAATGGTGTAACCAAAGTCTTGGCTGATCAGGCAAACCTTGTCATCGTTGATATTCTTGGCCCAGCCGAAGAGAGGTGGTAGTGTGACAGATGCAGCCAGAAGCCATACACAAAGGATCATTTTGGCCATGCCTTTCCCACTCTGTCTGACTGGATACGTCAATGGTCTTGTTATCCCCAAGTACCTGCAATAAAAAGAAAATCGGTGATTGGCAAAGCCCATTCATGTGACGTACACTTTGTCTACTGTGTTTCTGGCATTAGAACAGCAATTACTTTTCATGGATGTGGCATGCTTTCAGACAGTCTGAAAATAAACTGCAATTAATCCAGAGCATTTTTGCTCATAAAAATCTATCAAATAAATCAGGTGTCACCTAAGGGTCTCAACTATTTGTATATACTGAGGAAACTGTGTATGTATTGCAACAGTAGATGGTGAATACTGCCAATGCACTTCATAGATATAGTTGCCAAATAAAACAGGCATGAAACATAAAGTTATATACACAGCAATGCAAAATAATATAACCAATATGACAACAAAGCAGGATCAAAGTTTTTCATATCTTTAAAGAGACCATGATAAACCATTATTGTGTAACGATTTGATCTCTATGAACAGTATGCAAGACAAGCTTTTCAATGTATTTCAATGCACATGACAAACATTTTAAAAAATCCAATTCAGAAATGATAAAATGGAACAGTCCATGTTCCAAGCCTGCATTTGGTAACACTCTCCAACTCTCTCTATTCAACATCAACCACTGCATTGGTGCTGCTTCCTTCTCCCATGCTGAGCTCATCAATTTCACCAACTTTGCCTCCACCTTCCACCCTGCCATCAGTTGCCGACGGGACATCAACTGTCTCGACTTCACCACACCGTGTTCCAATTCCAACCGCACTCCTTCCGAATGCTGCGCTCTCCACTTTCTCTGCACCAATCCCAACACTATAAAACCCGCTGATAAGGGGGGTGCTATTGTAGTCTGGCGTACTGACCTCTACCTGACCAAGGCACAGCGACTACTCTCTGATACCTCCTCTTACTTACCCCTTGATCATGACCCCACTAAGGAGCACCAGGCCACTGCCTCCCATACCATCACCAACCTTATCAGCTCTGGGGATCTCCCATCCACTGCCAACAACCTCATAGTTCCCACACCCCGCACTTCCCGTTTCTACCTCCTACCCAAGATCCACAAACCTAAGTGTCCAGGTAGATCTATTGTCTCAGCTTGCTCCTGCCCCACCGAACTCATTTCTGCATACCTTGACACTGTTTTATCCCCCCTTGTTCAATCTCTTCCCACCTATGTTTGTGACACTTCTCACACTTTGAATTTTTTCAATGATTTTAAGTTCCCTGGCCCCCAATGCCTTATTTTCACCGTGGATGTCCAGTCCCTATATACCTCCATCCCCCACCAGGAAGGTCTCAAAGCTCTCCGCTTCTTCTTGGATTCCAGACCTAACCAATTCCCCTCTACCACCACTCTCCTCTGTCTAGCCAAATTAGTTCTTACTCTCAATAATTTCTCCTTTGGCTCCTCCCACTTCCTCCAAACCAAAGGTGTAGCCATGGGCACCCACATGGGTCCCAACTATGCCTGCATTTTTGTTGGCTTTGTGGGACAATTCATGTTCCAAGCCTATAGGGGTATCCGTCCCTCTCTTTTCCTTCACTACATCGATGACTGCATTGGTGCTGCCTCCTCCACGCATGCTGAGCTCATTGACTTCATTAACTTTGCCTCAACTTTCACCCAGCCCTCAAATTTACCTTGTCCACTTCTGACACCTCCCTCCACTTTCTTGATCTTTCTGTCTCCATCTCTGGAGACGGCTTATCTACTGATATCTACTATAACCCTACAGACTCTTACAGCTACCTGGACTATTCCTCTTCCCACCCTGTCTCTTGTAAAATTGCCATCCCCTTCTTGCATCCTCCTTCTCCACTGCATCTGCTCTCAGGATGAGGCTTTTCATTCCAGAAGAGGGAGATGTCTTCCTTTTTTAAACAAAGGGGCTTCCCTTCTTCCACCATCAACTCTGCTCTCAAACGCATCTCTCCCATTTCCAGCACATCTGCCCTCACCCCATCCGCCCACCACCCCACTCGGGATAGGGTTCCCCTTGTCCTCACCTACCACCCCACCAGCCTCCAGGTCCAACATATAATTCTCCGTAACTTCCGCCACCTCCAACGGGATCTCCAAGCACATCTTTCCCTCCCCCCCTTTCTGCTTTCCCCAGGGATCACTCCCTACGTGACTCCCTTGTCCACTCGTTCCCCCCCCCCCCACCCTTTCCCACTGATCTCTCTCCTGGCACTTATCCTTGCAAGCGAAACAAGTTCTACACTTGCCCTTACACTTCCTCCCTTACCACCATTCAGGGCCCCAGACAGTCCTTCCAGGTGAGGCAACACTTCACCTGTGAATCGGCTGGTGTGGTATACTGCGTCTGGTGCTCCCGGTGTGGCCTTTTATATATTGGTGAGACCCGACGCAGACTGGGAGACCGTTTCGCTGAACACCTACGCTTGGTTCACCAGAAAAAACAGGATCTCCCAGTGGCCACACATTTTAATTCCACGTCCCATTCCCATTCTGATATGTCTATCCATGGCCTCCTCTACTGTCAAGATGAAGCCACACTCAGGTTGGAGGAACACCTTATATACCGTCTGGGTAGCCTCTAACCTGATGGCAAGAACATTGACTTCTCTAACTTCTGTTAATGCCCCTCCTCCCCTTCTTGCCCCATCCCTGATATATTTGGTTTTTCCCCCCTCCTTTTTTTCTCTCTCTCTGCCTGTTCTCCATCACCCTCTGGTGCTGCTCTTCCCCTTTCTTTCTCCCAAGGCCTCCCGTCCCATGATCCTTTCTCTTCTCCAGCTCTGTATCCCTTTTGCCAGTCACCTTTCTGGCTCTCATATTCACCCCACCCCCTCTGGTCTTCTCCTATCATTTTGCATTTCCCCCTCCCCTCACTACTTTCAAATCTCTTACTATCTTTCCTTTCAGTTAGTCCTGACAAAGGGTCTTGGCCCGAAACGTCGACAGTGCTTCTTCCTATAGATGCTGCTTGGCCTGCTGCGTTCCACCAGCATTTTGTGTGTGTTTCATCAAATTTAAGTGTCTCTCTCTGATACCTCTCTCCCCTTTCCTGATCTCTCTGTCTCTATCTTCGGAGACACACCATCGACTGATATCTTTTATAAACCTACTGACTCTCACAGCTATCTTGACTCTTGACTATATCACTTCCCACCACGTCACTTGTAAAAACACCATTCACTTTTATCATTTCCTCCATCTCCATCGCATCTGTCCTCAGGATGAGCTATGAATCCGAATCGGGTTTATTATCAACAGCATGTGAAGTGAAATTTGTTAACCTAGCAGCTGCACTTCAATGCAATACATAATATAGAAGAAGAGGAAAGTAGTAAGTAAATAAATAAATAAATAAATAAATAAATTGCAGTCTATATGTATTGCAGTTCATGGCTTCAATGTTCATTTAGGAATCAGATGACAGAGGGGAAGAAGCTGTTCTTAAATTGTTGAGTGTGTGCCTTCAGGCTTCTGTACCTTCTACCTGATGGTAACAGTGAGAAAAACCCAGGGTGCTGGAGGTCCTTAAAAATTAACACTGCCTTTCTGAGACGTTGCTCCTTGAAGATATCCTGGGTACTCTGTAGATGGAGCTGACTAAATTTACCACCCTCTGCAGCTTCTTTCGGTCCTATGCAATAGACCCTCCCCATATCAGACAGTGATGTAGCCTGTCAGAATGCTCTCCATGTTACATCTATAGAAGTTTTTGAGTGTATTTGTTGACATACCAAATCTCTTTGAACTCCTAATGAAGTACAGTTGCTGTCTTGCCTTTTTTATAACTGCATTGATATGTTCGGACCAGGTTAGGTCCTCAGAGATCTTGACACCCAGGAACTTAAAACTGCTCGCTCTCTCCACTTCTGATCCCTCTGTGAGGATTGGCACGTGTTCCTTTGTCTTACCCTTCCTGAAGTCCACAATCAGCTTTTTCGTCTTACTGTTGTTGAGTGCAAGGTTGTTGCTGCGACACCACTCCTCTAGTTAGCTTTTCCATTCTATAACACCTGAGGTGTCCATCTTCTTCACAGAACAGAGTTTGCTTCAACCACCATTGAAATGCCCTCACCCTCATCTTCCCTACTCCTTGCACAGCTACCTTCACTCTATCCTCCCAGCACATTTCTCATTCAGGCATCTTCCCCTTTCTTCTCCGGTTCTGATGCAGGACTGTGTTTGCTGCTGGAAAATGAGGATCTTGGTGCTGCTCTCTATCACCATAAATCACTCTTCATTCTATGTTACATGTCTTTCAGGTTCTGAATCCATATCCTGCTCATCCCCCAGCACCATTCACTTTGTACGTCCTATACATTTAATGTTGGGTGTGACTCGTCTGCTGGAGGCTTTGGTATCTCATCCTCCATAAAAATAATGTCATCCACAATGATTCTGCAGCTTGCCCGTGATAGGACTGTGAATTGGTGTGACCAGTCAAGGAAGCAGAAGCTAGACCTTGCCTCCATGATCCATTCCTTAACACTTACCAGTTCCAAATCCCTTTGGATGAACACTTCCCAGAAACATGCCATTCAGGATAACCTTCTGCTGGTCCAAACCTGAATACTCATTGATGAAACTACCCCAGATATTCAACAGGCGTCATTATGGGCAAACTCGATGTGTGAAATGAAACACTTTGAAAAGTCAAACTTGAAGGCAGAGTGCAAGGTCAATGTCAGGATTCTTAGTAGTGTGGAGATCAAGAGCAGCTCAGTAAACTTCTGGTTAGACCACACTTCGAGTATTGTGTTCAATTTTGGTCACCTCATTATAGGATGGAAGTTTTAGAGAGGGTGCAGAGGAGATTTACCATGATGCCGCCTGAATTAGGCAGCATGTCCTAGGAAAGGCTGAGCGAGATAGAGGTTTTCTCTTTGGAGTGAAGGGGGATGAGACGTGACTAGATAGATGATAAGAGGCATGGATTGAGTGGATAGGCAATACCTTTATCCCTAGGTAGCAATGGCTAATAGAAGAGCATAAATTAAGGTGATTGGAAGGAAGTATAGGGGTAATATGTGGGGCAGGTTTTTTACATAGAGAGTGAGAAGTGCCTGGAACACACTACTGGAGGTGGTGGTAGAGGCAGAATCATTAGAGACATTTGTTTAGATAGTTACGTGGTATTTGGGAGAGAAGGGTTAGGGCGATCTTTGTATACATTAAACGTTTGGTGGAACATTGTACTTTGTTGATTAGTTCTGTATTCTATGTTCTTTGTTGCATGTTTGATGAGGAAGTTAATGTTCTAGGGGGACCTAGATCTCTGCAGAGACAGCAGTCCACATTAATGTTAGGTTTTTCCAAAACATGTTACAACACTGTGATGACAGACATGGAAATCTGAGCTGTGGAGATATTACTCATTAGAGAGGACCAGTTTGGAGATCTATCCAGGTTTGACTGTTAAATTAAAATCTGAATCGAACCTGACCCAATTACAGCCAATTTGATCCAACCTTGAACTCAAGGACATGCCTTGTTCAATATCAGACATGACCTAAATTTAACACTTTGCAATCCAGTCCCATCAGGCTTGAGTTGTGTAGACAGGGTCAACTACTGAGCCTTAGTATACTTATTCGTAAAGAGGCCTGAACTCACTGCAACCCAGCAACTTACAATCAATTTATTGCCCAATCTGAGAGCTGCATGCAACTAAGTCAGACTCAAGCTGGGTAGCCAAGTTCTAGACCAGATATGCTATGGCATCTTTGTAGATTTTCTGGGAAAATGTTTTCTGCAGATGAACAGGAATTCACTACCAGCTTTGACGTCTCCAACACCCTCTAAAGGGGTAATTACCGTAATGCCACAACAGCACTGCCTGCAATGGGTTGCTGGTAGCATTTTCATCATTTGGGCAATATTACATGAGTATCTCTGCAGTGAAATGTTGCAGAAAATATTCATTGTAACTTACTTGTAGCTCAAATTGTAAACATTGCTTTAGCAGCCTGTGTTAGCTCTAAAGCTGATTAGTCTGGTGTGCAGACAAGAGCAGAATGCCCCTTTAAATGGTCTGCTACTGCTTGCTGTATTCCTCGAGCATTTTGCGAGTGTTAGTGTACCCCTGGTTGTACTATGAGTCCACAATGGCCATAGACTGCATCCCAAAAAGATACTCTATATTAGGTTGATAAAAGACAAAAATGCAATTCTTGGCTCATAATAACATTTGGAACACAAAGAAGGCTAAGAAATCTTCTAAGGGTTTATGACATATTTCAAACAGAAGTGCGCTGGCCAGTTTTTCAATGGACATAATTTTGTCTGGAAATGATCATGAATGGACTTCATCCAGATTAATTGGTTTTTATAAAACCATATGATTATTGGAGCAGAATTAGGTTATTTGGCCCATCAAGTTTGCTCTGCCATTCCAACATGGTTGATTCATTATCTCTCTCAGCCCCATCCTCTTGCCTTCTCCCCATAACCTTCGATGTCCTGACTAATCAGCATCTGCTTTAAATGTACCCAAAGACTTATTCTCCATGGATGTTTGTGCAATGAATTCTACAGATTCACTCCACTCAGGCTAAACACATTCCTCCTCATTTCTGTTCTAACTGGATGTCCTTCTATTCTGAGGTTGTGTCCTCTGGTCCCACCCTCACCAACTATAGGAAACATCCTCGCCACATCCACTTTTTTTGCCCTTTCAATATTCAATAGGCTTCAATGAGTTCCCTCATCATCCTTCTAAACTCCAGTGAGTACGGGTCCAGAGTAATGAACTCTTCCTCATATATTAACACTTCCATTCCCACAATCATTCTCATGAACATCTTCTGGACCATGTCCAATGCCAGCACGTCCCTTCTTAGATAAGGGGCTCATAATTGCTCAGCATACTCCATGTGCAATCTGATTAATGTCTTATGAAGACTCAGCATTACATCCTCTCAAAGTGAATGTTACCATTGCATTTGCCTTCCTTACCATTGACTCAACCTGCAAGTTAACCTTCAGGGAATCCTGCACAAGGACTCCAAATTTCCTGTGCAACTCTGATTCTTAAATTTTCTCCCTACTTAGAAAATAGTCTATGTCTTTATTCCTTCTATAAAAGTGCATTATACATATTTCCCTACACTATATTCTATCTGTCACCTCCTTGCCCATTCTCCTAATTTCTATGTCCTTCTGAAGACTTCGTGCTTCCTCAATACTATCTGCCCCTCCAACCATCTTTGTATTCAGCAAAATTGCCCATAATGCCATTAAATCATTGACCAATAACAGGAAAAGAAGTTGTCCTAACACTGACCTCTGTAGAACTCCACTAGTTACCAGCAGCAAATAAGAAGAGGCCCCTTTTATTCCCACTCTTTGCCTCCTGTCAATCAGTGGGTCTTCTATCTATGCTCATATCTCTCCTGTAATACTGTGGGCTCTTGCTGAGCAGCTTCGTGTGCAGCACCTTGTCAAAGGCATTCTGAAAATCCAAGTAAACAACATCATCTGACTTTGTATCCTGCATGTTATTCCTTCAAAGAAATCCAACAAATTTGTCAGGCAAGATTTCTCCTCCTGGCCTGCTGCGTTCCACCAGCATTTTGTGTGTATTCCGTGTTGGCTTTAGTCTATTTTAACATGTGCCTCCAAGATTCCCAAATTCTCATCTTTAATTCTGGACTCCAACATCTCCCAACCACTGAAGTAAAGCTAACTGGCTTATAATTTCCTTCCTTCTGTTCCCTTCTGTTCTTAAAGATTAGACTGACATTAGCAATTTTCTAATCCTCTGGAACCATTCCAAAATGCGATTCTTGAAAGATCACTACTAATGCCTGAACAACATCTTCAGTGAACTCTTTCTGAAACCTGGGCTATAGTCCATCTTGTCCAGGTGAATTCTCTACCTTCAGACCTGCCAGCTTCCACAAGCACCTTCTCCTTAGTAATAGCAACTGCACTCACTCTTCCCGCCTCCTTCTCCCCTCAGTACCTTCAAATTTCTGGCTTACTGCTAGTGTCTTCCAAAGTGAAGACTGATGCAAAATGCTTATTAAGTTTGTTCACCATTTCTTTGTTCTCCCCACCCCCATTACAACTTCTCCAGGTTGAATATCCACTCTTGCCGCTCCTTTATTCTTTATATATCTGCAAAAAACCTTTACGCATCCTCTTTTATATTATTGGCAAACATGCCTTCATACATCAGCTTTTCTCTGCTTATGTCTTTTTCAGATGTTGATTTTTAAAAGCTTCCCAATCCTCTTGCATCCCACAATTTTTTGTTTCTTTCTAATAGCCCTCTTTTACTTTTATTCTCTCTTTAACTTCCCTTGTCAGCCACAGTTGCAGATAAGAGAGAGAGAGAGAGAGAGAAAATAAACTAAGTCCATAGTTCACTGATGTTAATAATAATTGTTGTAAAATTTGAGGAAAAATAAAAATAATAAACACCAGGACAAGAGGCCGCTAACTAAAACACTCAAAATGAATGTTAATGCCAACACTGTTGATGGCAGCAATAACTAAATATTTAATACCCTTCCTTTACAGTGTCAATCAAAACAGTCATCTTCTTTCCTGGATAAGGATGAGGGTAAGCAGGGAGCATAACTGTTAAGTTTTGTAACTTAAAAACATTGCAACAATAAACATTTCTGAGCTTTTGGTCAAGTCTCAACAAGTATAGAACTTAAAGAAGGGTGTTAAGTGCCACCAGAATGAACAACTACTTAGCTGGAACATGCAGACACATGAGTGTGATTGCCCAACCTGTTCCGAAGCCCACCTGCGTGGGCATGTAGACTGCATGGCAGAATATACGGTTGTGACATTCTTCTTCGGGATGTATCTATCCTGCACCCTCTGATTTGCTCCAAAAAATTCCAGCCATGGCTTTTCTGCTGTCATCCCTGCTACCTTCCAATCAAATTTGGCCATCTCTTCTCTCATGCCTCTGTACTGCCCTGTACTTCACTGTAATACCGACATCTCAGCTTAACTTCTCCCTCTCAAAGTGCAAGTGAATTCTATTATATTATGACTACTGTCCCCCTAATCAAATCTGGTTCGGTACTGAACAGGATATCCAAAGTTGTCTCTCTCCTAGTGGACTCAACCATTAACTGCTCTTAAAAGACATCTCATGGGCATTCTACAAGTTACCTCTCTTGGGATACAGCACCAACTCGATTTTCCCAATCTATCCTTGTTCTTGCAATATTGGTCTTTTTACAAAGCTTTTCTATCTCCCACTGTTATTTGTATCCCACATCCTGGCAACTGTTTGGAGGCCTGTATATAACTCCCACCAGACTCTTTTTACCCTTGCAGTTTCTTAACTCTACCCACAAGGATTCTACATCTTCCAATCCTATGCCACCTCTTTCGAAGAGTTTGATTTTAATTTTTACTATCAGAGCCATCCTACCCCCTCTGCTTACCTGCCTGTTCTTTTGATTCAATGTGTATCATTGGATGTTAAGCTCCCAAATATGACCTGCTTTTAGTTATTACTCAGCAATGCAATGCTCTCAATGCCTTACCTGCCATCTCTAACTGCGCTACAAGATCATCTACTTTATTCTGTATTCTATATGCATTCAGTCTAACACCTTCAGTACTGTACTTGTCACCCTTTTAGATTTTGGACCACAAGGCAGAGAAACAGAATTAGGCCATCTAGCCCATCGAGTCTGCTCCGCCATTCAGTCATAGCTGATCCTTTTATCTCCTCCTCAGCCCCACTCCTTGCCCTTCTCCCCTTAACCTTTGATGCTGTGTCCAATCAAGAACCTATCAATCTCTGCCTAAAATATACCCAACTACCTGGCCTCCACAGCTGCATGTGGCAACAGATTCCACAACTTCACCACTATCTGACTCAAGAAATTTCTCTGCATCTCTGTTTGAAACAGATGCCCCTCTATCCTGAGGCAGTGTCCTTTTGTCCTAGACTCCCACCATGGCAAATCCTTTCCACAACTACTCAGTCTAGGGCTTTCAACATACAAAAGGTTTCAATGAAATCCCCCCCCCCATCCTTCTAAATTCCAGCAAATACAGACCCAGATCCACCAAACGTTCCTCATATGATAACCCTTCATTCCCGGAATCATCCTTGTGAACCTCCTCTGAACTCTCTCCAATGCCAGCTCATCTTTTCTCGGATGAGGAGCCCAAAATCATTCACAGTACTCAAGCCTCAGCATCACATCCTTACTCCTGTATTCTAGATCTCTTGGATGAATGCTAACATTGCATTTGCCTTCCTCACCATCGATTCTACCTGCAAGTTGACCTTTAGGGTGCTGTGCTCGAGGACTCCCAAGGCCCTGTGCATTTCAGATTTTTTGATTTTCTCCTTGTTTAGAAAATACTCTGCACATTTATTTCTACTACCAAAGTGCATGACCATGCATTTTCCAACATTGTATTTCATTTGCCACTTCCTTGTCCATTCTCCTAATCTGGCTAGGTCCTTCTTCAGCCTACCTGTTTCCTCAACACTACCTGCCCCTCCATCAATCTTCCTATCATCTGCAAACTTAGCAAACACAGCCATCTATTTCATCATCTCAATCATTGATATACAGCATAAAAAGAAGTGGTCCCAACACAGGCCCCTGCAGAATACTACTAGTCACTGGCAGCCAAACAGAAAAGGATCCTTTTATTCACACTCGATGCCTCCTACCAATCAACCAATGCTCTAACCATGCCAGTAATGTTCTTAACTTGGGAAGCAGCCTCATGTGTAGCACCTTGCCAAAGGTCTTCTGAAAGTCCAAATATACATATGAACTGCATTCCCTTTACCTATCCTGCTTGTAATCTCCTCAAAGAATTTCAAAAATTTAGTCAGGCAAAATTTTCCCTTAAGGAAACCAGGTTGACTTTATCCTGTCTTGTCCTGTGTCACCAAGTACTCCATAACCTCATCCTTAACAATTGACTGCAACATCTTCTTAACCACAGAGTTCAAGCTAACTGGTCTGTAGTTTCCTTTCTGCTGCCTTCCTCCTTTCTTGAAGAGTGGAGTGACATTTGCCATCTTCCAGTCCTCTGGCACCATGCCAGAGTCCAATTACTTTTGAAAGATTATTATTAATGCTTCCACAGTCTCTACTGTTACCTCTTTCAGAAACCTAGGGTGCAGTTAATCTGGTCCAGGTGACATATAAGTTAGGTCTTTCAGCTTTTTGAGCACCTTCTTCCTTGTAATTGTAATTGCACTCACTTCTGTTCCCTCACAACCTGCAACATCTGGCACACTGCCAGTGTCTTCCACAGTGAAGACTGATGCAAAATATTCATTCTGTTCATCTGCCATCTCTTTATCCCCCGTTATTACTTAGCCAGCCTCATTTTCTAGCAGTCCTATAACCTCTCTCATCTCTATTAATTTTTACATACTTGAAAAAGCTTTTACTATCCACTTTGATGTTTGCCAACTTGCTTTCATATTTCATCTTCTTCCTCCTAATGATTCTTTTAGTTGCTCTCTGCGGGTTTTTAAAAGCTTCAAAATTTTCTATCTTCCTGCTAATTTTTGCTTTGTTGTATGCCCTCTCTTTTGCTTTTCCATTAGCTTTGACTTCCCTTGTCAGCCACGGTTTTGTTATTTTGCCATTTGAGTATTTCTTTGTATTTGGAGTACCTCTATCCTGCAATTTCCTCATTTTTCCAGAACTCAAGCCATTGCTACCCTGCCTTCATCCCTGCCAGCATCTCCTTCCAATTTACTTTGGCCAATTTCTTTCTCATACCGCTGTAATTTCCTTTACTTCACTGAAATACTGCTATGTCAGACTTTACATTCTCACTACCAAATTTTAAGTTGAACTTGATCACTGCCTCCTAAGGGTTATTTTATCTTAAGCTCCCTAATCATCTCCGGTTCATTACATAACACCCAATCCACTATAGCTGATTGCCTAGTAGGCTCAATGACATAATGCTCTAAAAAGCCATCTCATAGACATTCAACAAACTCACTCTCTTGAGATCCATTACCAACCTCATTTTCCCAATTGACCTACATGTTAAAATCTCCTATGACTATCATAACATTACGCTTTTGACATGCTCTTTCTATTTTCCTTGTACTCTGTGGTCCACGTCCCAGCTACTATTGGGAGGCCTGTATATACTGTAACTGCCATCAGGGTTATTTTACCCTTGCAGTTTCTTAACTCAACACACAAGGATTCAACATCTTCCAAACCTATGCCACATCTTTCAACTGATTTGATGCCATTTTGTCCTCATGCTACACAGCAACTCTTCCCACTAACTGCAGTTTCCCCTGTCATCCACCCATCCTTCCTCACAGTCTCATCTGCTTGTATACCAACTGCCCTATCCTTAGCCCTATCACTCTACTTCCCATCTCACTGCCAACTCAGCTTAAACCCTCCCCAACAGCTGTAACAAACCTGCCCACAAGGATATTGGTCCCCCTCGGGGTCAGGTGTAACCCATCCTTTTTGTACAGGTCATACCTTCACCAGAAGAGACCCAAATGATCCAAAAATCTGAAACTCTGTCCCTTACAGCAGTTCTTCAGCCAAGCATTCATCTGCTGAATCATCCTGTTCCTACCCTCACTGACATATGGCACAGACAGTAATCCAGAGATTACTACCCTTGAGGTCCTGCTTCTGAGCTTTCTAACTCCCTATATTCTCTCTTCAGGACCTCATCCCTTCTCCTACCTGTGTTGTTGGCACCAATATGTATCACAACTTCCAGCTGATCACCTTCTCCCTTTAGAATGCTGCGGACCTGAACTGAGCCATTCCTGACCCTGGCACTTGAGAGGCCATGCCCCATCCGGGTGTCTCTTTCACATCCACATATATGCATACATGTTTTATATAAAATATGAGCATGAAATCAGGCACTAATGAATCCATGTTTTTTGTTTCCGAGATTACTCTGGATTCTATGCATGTTATTTCATTTTATTTCCGGATCAATAAAGTATGTCTGTCTGTCTGTCTGTAGTCAGGATTCACAGGTGTATTTCCATTATAGATGAGATTTCAAAAGTAGGGGGTAAGATTGTAGCAGGTTTTGAAAGCAACGATGGTAATTATAAAATAAAACTTGTTAAGCTGGAATCATTTCTGTTTAGTGTGTGCAGTGGTGATATTTGAGCAGGACTTGGTGCAAGTTAGGATTAGACCACCAAAGATGCTGACATTTAAGTGATAGTAGACGAGAGGCCAATCACGTGAGAACTGGAGTACTCTAGCCTCAATGTAACAAAAGTGTGAATGAGTGACACACATAAAATGCTGGAAGAACTTGGCAGGTCATGCAGCATCAATGGAGAGGAAAAATAGTGGATGTTTTGGGCTGAGACCCCTGATTGGGACAGGAAAGGGTTAAAAAGTCAGAATAAGAACATGAGGGGAAGGGAAGGAATATAAGCTGGAAGGTGATAGGTGCAGCTAAGTAATGGGGAAGGTTAATGGGTGTGTCGCCAGAGGGAGGTGATAGGCAGGTGAGAAGAGAAGGGGCCAGAGGGGAGCCAGAATGGGGAATGGAAAAAGAGCAGAGGTTGAGAAGGGAGAAATTATTGGATGTTAGTGAAATCAATGTTTCACCTATTCATTTTGTATGTGTGTTACTCTGGATTTTCAGCATCTGCTGAATCTCTTATGTTTAAATGTCCAAATGATGTTCTCAACAACTGATAAACTGATTTCACGTAGAATCAACCTAAGTTATGTTTGCATTCAGGATGACCATTGTACACTGAGATCTTTTAGCAGAGAAGACCGAGCCTTGCTATTGCTTCCTGTAGTCTCCTCAGATCTGGCAATGAGTGGCCCAGACAGTTAGTCACTTTTAAGTTTTGTTTCAAAATCAACATTACAGCTGCCTTTCTTCAGACTGAAAAAAGCACAGAGAAAGGTCACACCATAGGATAACCAAAGTAACATTTTGAGTTTACTGTCATCCTCAAGTACAAGTATGCACAGGTGCAATAAACATCTGGCTTGCAGCAGCACCATAGACACATAGCAACCAGAGTCCGAGTTAATATTGGTTCTATTGATAAAAAGGCATCAATGGAAGGTGATGATCAGATTATACCTGCAGAAATACTGAATAGCCAGCTAAGATTTGATGGGATTATGGAAAATAGGCCAGGTGAGCAAAGTGAGCAGAGAATATGAAAGGAGTAGACATACAGAAGGCAGTGGCAAACAAGTGAAATAGCAAAACTGAGGGAATACCTGTAAGGCAGAAGATTTACACTCAGTGGCTATTTTATTAGGTGCCTCTATATAACTGCTCATTAATACAAATACTTCATCAGCCTACCATGTGGCAGCAACACAATGCATAAAAGCATGTAGACATGGTCAAGAGGTTCAGTTGTTGTTCAGACGAAACATGAGAATGAGAAAGAAATATGACCTAAGTGACTTTGACTGTTGGTTGTTGGTGTCAGATGGGGTGGTTTGAGTATCTCAGAAGCTGCTGATCTCCTAGGATTTTGACACACACAGACTCCAGAGCAACTCTGAACACACAACATGTCAAACCCTGACGTGGATGGGCCACAGCGGCAGAAGACTGTGAATATACACTCAGTGGCCACTTTATTGGGTACACCCTGTACTTAAGTGTATATTGAGGAGGAAATTAAATAGTTTATGGCAGCTTTGAAGCCAGAGGAGAGAGGGTATTGTTGAGATGATGGCAATAAATTATTACTTAATAAACAAAGAAAATAAATCAAGTTTGGACACTGACTATAACAGCTATTTTTGTTTTTTTTGGAAAAGTTATTTAAACTCCGCTGAAAATTAAACTTAGAATGAGAAACTAGTAAAAAGCAAGGACCCAGTAAATGATTATGTGTAATCAACCTGGCTTTTAGGAACCAATTTTTAAAGGTTAGATGTGTTATTAGAGTTAGTAATATGTGACTTTTATAACAGTAATATCAAAAGGAAAATGACTGTGATTCAGCATTGAAGTCATCAAACTGATTGACTGATTTTCACATTTACTTTATTTTCTCCGTGGGTCATTTTTGGAATGCTTCTTCCAACATTAAGCACAATATTAACACAATTTTTGTGTAGATCCAAATCTCTTCATTATTATGTTATGTTCCTCCAATTGATTTGTATTATAAAATTTAAGAAACTGAAAACATTGGAAGCACTCAGATCTCAGACAGCATCTGTGCAGCAAAAAACAGAATGACAGTTTTTGCCATCAACCCTAAAACGTATTGGCTGTCTCTTTTCTGACCTGAAGAGCATTTTTATTATTTCCCAGTACTATTTTAGATTTGCAGGCTTTTTTAAAAACTCATTAGAGTAGAGAGGGTCTTTCCTATTGTGGGACAGTCGAGGACCAGAGTACATAGCCTCAGAACAGAGGGGCATCCTTTTAGAATGGAGATGAGGAGGAATTTCTTTAGCCAGAGAGTGGCAGATCTGTGGAATCCATTGTCACGGGCAGCTATGGAGGCTAAGTCTTTATGTATATTTAAGACAGAAGTGGATAGATTCTTCATTAGTCAGGCAGCTGTGGAGGCCAAGTTTTTAGTTATATTTAAGGGAGAGGTCGATAGATACAAAAAAAAATACAAATACTTTATTGTCACCAAACAATTGATACTGGAGCGTATAATCATCACAGTGATATTTGTTTCTGCACTTCGCTCTCCCTGATAGATGATTAGTCAGGGCATGAAGGGATATGGAGAGAAGGCAGGAGATTGGTGCTGAGAGGGAAAATAGATCAGCCATGATGAAATGGCAGGGCAGACTTGTTGGGCCAAAATGCTTAATTCTGTTCCTCTAGCTTATGGTCCCATGGTCTTATGGTTTTATGGTTCCAATCTAAGCCTTTGCATATGTGCACAATCATTTTTACAATTCTGAACTGCTGCATATGGCAGAATAAAGAAATGGAAAATACTCTGAAATAAGTAATTATTTAGAAACAAATAGTATATAGCTTTCAAGCGTAAAAATCATTATAAATGCTTCATTATCATGTATGTAACATATAATAATTGATGGCTCCAGATTCCAGCTGGTAACTCTCAATTATGCCACTGAAATGGGAATCTGCACTGTTACAATTGTGATTTCATAAGAATAAAACCTTGTCATATTGTAATAGGCTTGTATGTGTCAGAAATTATATGAGGTGAAAGATAAACTTTGAATATCACTCAGGTGAGAAATCACTAATTACGTTTTCTGATGGCTTCATATGGATTAGTTTCTTGCCTTCACTAAACCTTTTGAAAATACAGAATAACCTATAATCTGCAGAGCCAGTAATTAGAGAAGATGAGTTTGAGCCAGATCTATATAGTACAACTGTGGCTGACAAGGCAAGTCAAAGATATTGTAAAAGCAAAAGAAAGGGCATACAACAAAGCAAAAATTAGTGGGAAGATAGAGAATTGGGAAGTTTTTAAAAACCTACAGAGAGCAACTTAAAAATCGTTAGAAGGGAAAAGATGAAATATGAAAGCAAGCTAGCAAACAATATCAAAGTGGATAGTAAAAATTTTTTCAAGTATATTAAAAATAAAAGAGAAATGAGAGTGGATATAGGACCACTAGAAAATGAGGCAGGAGAAATAATAACGGGGGACAAGAAGACGGCTGATGAACTGAGTATTTTGCGTCAGTCTTCACTGTGGAAGACACTAGAAGTGTGCCTGATGTTGTGGTGTGTGAAGGAAGAGGAGTGGGTGCAGTTACTATAACAAGGGAGAAGGTGCTCAAAAAGCCGGAAGACCTGAAGGTACATAAGTCACCCGGACTACAGGAACTGCACCCTAAGGTTCTGAAAGAGGTAGTGTTAGAGATTATGGTGGCATTAGAAATGATCTTTCAAAAATCAGTGGACTCTGGCATGGTGCCAGAGGACCAGAAAATTGCAAATGTTACTCCAATCTTTAAGAAAGGAGGAAGGCAGCAGAAAGGAAATTATAGACCAGTTAGCCTGACCTCAGTGGTTGGGAAGGTGTTGGAGTCAATTGTTAAGGATGAGTACTTGGTGACACTGGATAAGATAATACAAAGTCAGCATGGTTTCCTCCAGGGAAAATCCTGCCTGACAAACCTGTTGGATTTCCTTGAGGAGATTACATGTAGGATAGATAAAGGGGACTTTCAGAAGGCCTTTGACAAGGTGCCACACATGAGGCTGCTTACCAAGTTAAGAGCCCATGGTATTACAGGGAAGTTACTAACATGGTTAGAGCACTGGCTGATTGGTTGGTGGCAGTGAGTGGTAATAAAAGGATCCTTTTCTGGTTGGCTGCCAGTGACTAGTGTGATTCTGCAGGGGTTGGTGTTAGATCCACTTCTTTTTACGCTGTATATAAATAACTTAAATGATGGAATAGATGGCTCTGTTGTCAAGTTTGCAGACGATACGAAGATTGGTGGTGGGGCAGGTAGTGTTGAAGAAACAGGTAGGATGCAGAAGGATTTAGGCAGATTAGGAGAATGGGCAAGAAAGTGGAAAATGAAATACAATGTTAGAAAATGCATGGTCATGCACTTTGGTAGTAGAAATAAACGTGTGGACTATTTTCTAAATGGGGAGAAAATCCAGGAATCTGGGATGCAGAGGGACTTGGGAGCCCTTGTGCAGAACACCCTGAAGGTTAACTTGCAGATTGAGTCAGTGGTGAGGAAGGCAAATGCCATGTTTGCATTCTTTTTAAGAGGTCTAGAATACAAGAGCAAGGATGTGATGCTGAGTCTTTATAAGGCACTGCTGAGGCCTCACCTGGTGTACTGTGACCAGCTTTGGGTCCCTCATTTTAGAAAAGATGCGCTGGCATTGGAGAGGGTCCAGAGGAGGTTCACAAGGATGATTCCAGGAATGAAAGGGTTATCATACAAGGAACGTTTGATGGCTCTGGGTCTGTACTTACCGGAATTCAGAAGGATGAGGGGATCATTAAAACCTCTCGAATGTTGAAAGGCCTAGACAGATTATATGTAAAAAGGATGTTTTCCATGGTCTAGGAGTCTAGGACAAGTGGGCATAGCCTCAGGATAGAGGAACTTCCTTTCAAAACAGAGATGTGGAGAAATTTCTTTAGCCAAAGGGTGGTGAACTTGGGGAATTTGCTGCCACATGCAGCTGTGGAGGCCAAGTTGTTGGGTCTATTTAAGGCAGAGGTTGATAGGTTCTTGATTGCACATGGCGTCAAAGGTTACAGGGAGAAGGCTGGGAACTGGGGTTGAGGAGAAGATAGAAAAAAAGGATCAGCCATGTTTGAATGGTGGAGCAGACTCAATGGGCCAGATGGCCTAATTCTGCTCCTGTGCCTTATGATCTCATAGTCTTAGATGAAATAAGATCAGTAACACTTCTGACTAAAACTTTGTGAAGGGTGTTGGGGAGGCAGGTCAGGTTGCAGGATCTTAATGTCAGCAAATGAAGAGCTGGAAGCAAAATTCATTGCGTGGGCATATGGTACCAAAACATTTAATTCAGCTTAGCTGATCAGTGCTCCAAAAGATTGACCTTTCACACTATTTCACCCAGATATATCTATGTATTACTCTGTTACATTACCCTTTACCTAGATTTCCCTTACTTCCATCTGTCTGTTTCCCTCAGCTACTCCATACGGTAACCGGCTGTGCAGCACTAAATCTCCTATCTCTTGTCAGTGCTGGTAATAAATCATTGCTATTCCCCATTATACATGCAGTATGTTGTGTGACAGACCTTGTACCTACTACAGCAGACTTAACACTTGATGTCAAATTTTTGCTTTTTTAAATGAAAAAAATCCTCAATACTGTAAACTGCAGTGAGAAATATTCACTATAGTTTGCATTGTAAATAGAATCAAAGAATTTTACATAACAGGAGGTTTTTACCTATGCACCTGCATGATCTCTGTGCAAGTGAAGGCCTGTTTCTCTGATTTTTCCTTGAATAGAGCAAAAATCACACACAAAATGCTGGAAGAATCAGCAGGTCAGACAGCACCTATGGATATTAGATTAGATTCAACTTTATTGTCATTGTGCCGAGTACAGATACAAAGCCAATGAAATGCAGTTAGCATCTAACCAGAAGTGCAAAAGAATAGTGTTGTGTTATTTACAAAATAGCTGCGAATAAAAAGTAAGTGCTACAGCACACAAATATAAAAGTACTGAGTCAGTACAATATGGGTGCAATACTACTTAGTGCTGTGATGTGAGGTTCAGCAGGGTCACAGAATTAGGGAAGAAACTCTTCCTGTGCCTGCTGGTGCAGGAGCGGAGGCTCCTGTAGTGCCTACCGGATGGGAGGAGAGTAAAAGTCCATGGTTAGGGTGAGATGTATCCTTGAGAATGCTTTTCACACTGCCCGGGCAGCGTTTATGGTAAATGTTCTCAATGGTGGGCAATTGGGTGCTGATAATCCGCTGGGCAGCTTTCACCACCCGCTGGAGTGCTTTGTGGTCCAATACAGGACAATTGCCATACCACACTGAGATGCAGTTGGTGAGTATGCTCTCAGTGGTACAGCGGTAAATGTCTGTCAGTATCCTGGGACAGAGGTGAGCTTTCTCAATGCTCTGCAGGAAATAAAGATGCTGTTGCGCTTTTTTGATCAGGATGGAGGAGTTCAGGGACCAGTGAGATCATCGGAAATGCATAAACAGTCAATGTTTCGGGCCGAGAACTTTCTTTAGTACAGTCTTGGCCCAAAACGTCGACTGTTTATTCACTTCCAGAGATGTTGCTTGGCTTGCTGAGTTCCTCCAGCGTTTTGTGTGTTTTGCTTTGGATTTCCAGCATCTCTGCAGACTTTCTCATGGTACGTCAGAGCAAAAATGAGCTTTCTAAATATGAGTGAACTCTTTATGGCAGCAACGTACTGCAGGGCATTCAAATAGAAAAGTGAAAAAGTCTGTAGTGTGAGAACACTCTACTACAGTGTGGCATTACTGTGCTCAGTAGCTGGTAGTGTGAGTCTGAAGACTGTGTTACCTTCCAATGCCAGGGTCAAAGTCATCTCCTTCAGTATATACACCACAGTAGCTAAAATCTAACAGACCAGTGAGAAGTAAACCATCAGGAAATAGCTGTACGTAGTTAAGAATCTCATCGAGATCAATTCACGAGCTTGCATTGTGGTTGCCAACAGAAGAATGCATGGCTTCTGTGAATGAGCTCGAGCAGAATTATTCAAATATTCCCCTACTCTCCAGATTAACTTTCTTTACTATTTCGCAACAGCTATAACCAAACCATTCAAAAACATTTTTACAATTGCAAATTTTCCCTGGAAAATTTAAAAATGTTTAGAATGGGCAACTCCTAGCTGCAAAGGGATTTACACTACAATGGCTTAATTTTGTATAGTAGCCTTAGTATAATAAAAATTTATTCAGTAATATTTTGTAGAATTTGACACTGTGCAATGTAAGCAGGCATTAAGTTACATGGCAATTTTTTTTTAAGAGTTGGGTTTTCAGGAGTGTGGCTTAATGGAGAAGTGGAAGGAAAAAAGAGAGATCAAGGGGTGATGGAATCTCAAAGATTAAGCCATGAGCAGCTAAAGGCATTGCTGTCAGAATAGAAGAGATTAGACCTGGAGAGCCAGGACATCTCAGAGAATTGTGAGCCTGATAACGACAGAAATAGAGAGTGGCAACATGATGGAGGAATTTCATCTGGAAGCACAGGGGTGATATCGGAACAAGATGTGAAGTGTGTTGGAAGTCAGTTAGGAGAACACATCTTTTACACATTAGAAGCCAGTTAGGAGAACTTTGTAACAGCTGAGAACAATTCAATTCAAATAACTCTAACTATAATATAACTATACCTTAAATATTTGTTAGGACAAATGGCGTTTGCAGAATTATTATCGCCTCAACATGGCTGCATTCACAGTCCAGTGAATTTCTCCAGCAGTGTAATTGGGAACTTCCTGGAGAAGTATCCAGTAATAAAATGAATGCCATTTTAGAAGAGAAAGGTATTGAATGGTAGCAATTATAGGAAAAATTGTAAATGCTTTATAAAGGAATTGCAGTCCAAATGTCTTAAATATTCATCTCATCTGTCAGCGTCTGATTGAATAAGTGTGTGTTTTCCTTCTCTTTCACATGTTGTTATACTTCCAATGTCTTTGTAACATGAACAAGGAGTGGTCACATGGTTACAACTGACACCAGTCCCAGAAGAACATCAGTGCCCTAATATCGAGTTACATTCCTTCAAGTTTCCTAGTTCTATGTGTAACGCCCTGGGAAAGGTTTCACTGTTGATGTAATAGTTTCTCTGTAGCAGCAGTATTTGGGTTATGACTAGAGATAAGGCGGGCTTTGGAATGTGCGCCATCCAATGAAGGGAAAGTTTTACCTTCTTGTGTGCTGAGAGTAAAGGATTCATTCGGTAGAAGATGCAGAGAGAAGATGCTAGAAGGGAGAGATCATAGACTGCAGGACTGGGTAGAGGTGGAATGGGGTCTGGAGTCAATGATGCTGGGGGAAATCGATGGAGAATGAACGGACAGGAAAATTGTGAGCTCCAATGTACATATTAGACTGTTTCCTTAAAATGGGCCCTTTTCTTTATGTTTTCTTTACTAACTCTCTAGTCAAATTAAGAATTGTAAAGCTAAATTGTATAATTGCATATGGTGTACTGCTTGTTATTGCGTGGTACTGATTTGTAACAGGGGAAAACATCACGCAGCATCCACACAAACGAGATTTCACAAATTTGGCAGGCCAGAGAGTATCTTTCCCTAGACTAATGCAGCCCACCGAACTTAGGGGTTACATTGCTTCCTACACAAAATGAAGTAGGTTTTGTGTGCTAGCTAAACACATTGATATTTCTTCAGGAACTTTGAAAAGAAAATTATTTCTTGCTTCACATTGTGATAGTATTACATCTATCACACTCTGCTGTGGAATTTGGCAATTTCTAATTCTTCCAACATTTGAAAGAAACAAAATAAATTTGTTTTGATTTTGACTGGAATTGTGAGTTATCATTACAGCTATCTGGCAAAATAAAATCCAAATGCAACACATCCTAAATAGATAAATTTTTTTGCCTAAGTTGCCTATCGCTATCAAAATCTGCCTTGGCTTCTTTATGTTTCCTCCCAGCTTCTTGCTCAGTTCATAGAGACAGAAAATCTCTAAAGATTAATGGCATTTTAATACCAAATAGTTGAATTAATCCCTACTGTAAGCCATCTTTTATTGTGTATCTGTAACAAATTCATCTATTATATATTGGAACACACACAAAATGTTGTAGGAACTCAGCAGGCCAGGCAGCATCTATGGAAAAAAATACAGTCAATGCTTTGAGCCGAAATCCTTCAGCAGGTCCCGTTGAGTTCCTCCAACATTTTGTGTGTGTTGCTCAGATTTGTAGCATCTGCAGATTTTCTCTTGTTTGTGATTATACACATGCTACATTCTTAAGGGTTAAATTTAGGACGTGGGGGTGGTTTTAGACTTACATTAATAAACAAATATATTTATTTTTTTGGCAACATAAAGTTTAGCAATTTAGGTCTTAAATATCTCTCCCTTTTGCAAAGTTGGAACTGGAAATAGAGGAGGGCTGCAGCAGAGACATAGGTTGTACAGGAAGTATGTGAGAACCTGGGGTGGGGTTTTCCTATCAGTACATGGCTAGAGGGTTATGCACCACCAATAACTCTCTGAGACGTGAGGCGAGATATCATCTTTTATTGACTGGCAGAAAGAACAAGCAGCAATTGACCACCATGCTACATCCTGGAGACTGAGGGCCGGGCTCAGGCCTCAATCGCCTTTATACCGGAGTCTGTGGGAGGAGCCACAGGAGCAGTCACGGGGGGCGGGGGGGGGGGGGAGGGGGGCGTGTCCAGACAGGTATATGTAGTTCACCACAGAGGGATAACCCACACGCTTGCAGCCCCTGGAGCCTAGTTCCCTCTCTGTTACCATATTTTTGGCCCACATGAACCGTTTCATGCCAGATTGCCATCTTTTCCCTCCTGTTTGCTCATTTAGGCCCATTTCTTATGATACATGCTTCATTTACTTCTGTTGCAACATTCCTTTTGGCATTTTGTCAGTCACAGCCTCCACTAACACAGAGTTGCCAATCAAATGAAACTCATAGAATATTTGTTGAAGGATTATTGTATTATAGTTGTTTACAAGCTGTACATTTTACAATTATGAGAAAACAATCATCTTACCAGAAACATTAACTTAATTTCTCTTGCCACAGATGCTACCCAATCTATTACTTTTTAAAAACTTTTAGGTTGTTTTAGTTTAATACATTTATGATATTTTATTGTTGATTGATAGGTATTTTTTCTGTAATTGGAGTGTGAGCTTGAGTACAAAAGCTGAATCCATAAATATTGGAATTGAGATCCATTAATTAATTAGTCAATGAAATGTGGTTTGAATAATAACTTAAATAATCAAAGTAATTCTTTGTTTGATTTTATTTAAAATGCAAAGGCTCAAGCTTGAAACAGTCAAAATATATTTCTGAAGCAGGCAGCTGATCAGCAGTGAGCCCATAATTCAGTTCCTGACTGAAAGTTCTCAACAATTGCAGACTGGCAGGAGATATTTCATGAGAAGCCAAGACAAATTAAATGTACTGTATCAAGAAGCATCATTTGATCTAATCTACAAAGATCTCCTCCTATATAACCCAAAGGTGCTTGGCAAGCTGAAAGGTCTGAAAGTAAATAGGTCAACTACACCCTAGGGCTTTGAAGGAGGTAGCTGAAGCAATTGTGGAGGTATTAGGGGATCACTAGATTCTGGAGTAGTTTCAGAGGACAGACAATCACATAAGTCACTACCCAGTTTAAGATAGGCAAAACTCAGGCAGTTATAGACCAGTTATCCTGACTTCAGTGTAAAATATTGGAGTCTATTAATAAGGATGTGGTTTTGGGGTATTTTTAGCCACACAATACAATAAACCAAATTCAGCAAGGTTTCCTTAAGGGAAATCATGCCTGACAAAACTGTTGGAATTCTTTGAGAAAATGATAGGCAAGATAGACAAAGGTAAGTCAATAACTGTTTTTACTTGTATTTTTAGAAGACTTTTGACAAAGTGCTGCACATGAAACAGCTAAACGAGATAGAAGACAGTGGTATTGTCAGAAAGACACTAGCATGGACTATAGATTGACTAACTGACGGAAGGCCGAGAGTGTGAATAGGGAGGCCTTTTCAGATGGGTATATTCTGCAGGGGTTGATGTTGGGTCTGCAACTTTTCACATAATATATGAATAATCTGAATGATGCAGTTGATGGCTTTGTAGTCACATTTGTGGATGATACAGAGATAGGTGGAGTGGCAGCAAATGTTGAGCAAGCAGGGATTCTGCAGAAGGACTTAGACAGATTTGGAGACTGGGCAAAGAAGTGGCAGATGGAATATAGTATAAGGAAGTATCATGGTACATATGAGAAGAAGAAATAAACGTGCAGGCTATTTTATAAATAGTGACTGAATTCAAAAAGCAGATGTGCAAAGGGACTTGAGAGTTTTAATCCAGGATTCCCTAAAGTTTAACTTGCAAATTGAGTCAGTGGTAAGGAAGGCAAATGCAAAGTTAGCATTCATTTTGAGAGAACTAGAATATAAAAGCTAGGGCGTAATGTGGAGGCTTTATAAGGCATTGATTAGACCACAGTTGGAACATTGTGAGCATTTTTTGGTGAATATCTATGGAAGGATTACTGGCATTGGAGATGATTTGGAGGAAGTTTGAGAGAATGATCCTGAGAATGAAAGAGTTAATGCATAAAGAGCATTTAAAAGCTCTGGGCCGGTACTTGCTGGAGCTCAGAAGAAGGAATCTCATTGAATCCTACTGAATACTGGAAGGACAAAACATAGTGGACATGGATAAGATATTTCCAGTAGTGGGAGAGTCTGGGACTAGCAGGCACAGTCATAGAAAAGAAGGTCATCCCTTTAGAATGGAGATGAGGAGGAATTTCTTTTGCCAGAATCTGTGGAATCACTGCAGACAGTGATGGAGTCCAAGTCACTGGATATATTTACAGGAGATTTGTGATTAGTAAGGGCATCAAAGGTTTTGGAGAGAAGGCAGGAGGATGGGGTTGAGAGTGAAAATAAATCAGCAATGATCGAATAGCTAAGCAGACACAACGGCCCAGTTAGCTCCTATGGTCTTATAATCAATCGTGATATTTTTTTCAAAAGTTACATTTTATATGTTTTCACTATTTCTACAGTTCTTAAATTTATTTTTTTAGTACTGCATTGTAAATTATATCGATTGCAAGTAAATGTACCTGACTTTTTTTTTAGTTCAGAAGCCTCTGCTCTTTGATCCATTAGTATTTTAGTAATAGTGACCATCTGACAAAGTGCATCACATCTTGGTCTTCACACCTTATGTGTGGGGTGATCCCAGGTACTTTATGCAGGCAACAAGGAAAATCACCTGGATCAATTGTGGTGATTGACATGTTTGCTCACCCTGAAAATGAAGGACAAGGACTGCTTTCATATCATAGACGGTAAGGTGTGCTTGGAGGGAGCGTTGGATCACTGAGGGCGATACATTTATACAAAATCTTCCCAAGTAACCAAAAACCCAAATACAACTCCACCTCAAAAGCATGAGCCAATGTTCAGCTTTGGCTCATGCTTTCTTACACAGCATGTGAGTATATCGAAATACTTCCTATCAGAAGTTTACTACAGCTGTGGGAAAAGTCACAGGAAGATTGTGCCATTAGCCGGTCTGTGCAGAACCTCCTTCCTCCGTAACCCTGCAAATATTTTCCCTTCAAACACACTTTTAAATTGTACAAGATTCAAGATTCAAGTTTATTTATTACGTGTATATCGAAACATACACTGAAACTACTTCTTTAGTTCAGAGGTGCAGTCTAAATTCCAACCAATCATGACATGAAAATGTTTCTCCTAATGCAACTTCTGATTTTTTAAAACTCCACTTTGATAGGCGTACCTGTACACCTGCTCTATTAATGCAAATAACTAACCAGCCAATCATGTGGCAGCAAATCAAAGCATAAAAGCAGGATTGTCGGAGTCAGATGTGACAGTTTTTGAGTATCTCAGAAACTGCTGATCTGGGCACACAACAAAATTCAAAGTAATCTTATTATCGAAGTACGCATATGTCACCATATGTAACCCTGAGATTCGTTTTCTTGCGGGCAATCACAGTAAATACAAGAAACACAATAGAATCAATGAAAGACTGCACACTAAAGGACGGACAAACAATGTGGGGAAAAAAGCAACGAACTGCAAATACAAAAAGGAAGAGGAAAAGAAAAATAAATAAATAGATAAATACATTAACAGACAAACAAGTGAATAAACAAGCAATAACCATTGAGAACATAAGATGAAGAGTTCTTGAACGTGAGTCCATAGGTTGTGGGAACAGTTCGGTGATGGGGCTAATGAAGTTGAGAGAAGTTATCCCCTCTGGTTCAAGAACTTACGGAGAATGGTGCGAAAGACAAACAACGTCAAGTGAGTGGCAGCTCTGTGGGCAAAAACGCCTTGTTAATGAGAGAGGTCAGAGGAGAATGGCCAGACTGGTTCAAACTAACAGGAAGGCAACAGTAATTTAAATAATCATATGCTACAACAATGGTGTGCAGATACAGAGGAGCATCTCTAAATGCACAATGTGTTAAACTTTCAAGCAGATGGGCTACCATGACCACAAACTCAGTGGCCACTTTATTAGGTACCTCCTGTATACCTATTGATTGTACTTTGCTGAAAAAAAATCTCAGTTTCATTCTTCCGTTAAGTTCAAAATGTTTCAAGGTCACTGAGCTAAAACGCAGAGTCAGATATGGAGTCAATTTTTAAATTGTAAGTGAAATCTTAATTAGATTCTTGAACATTAGTACTGGGTACAGATATTTATAGGCTGAATCTCAAAATGCAATTCTAAAAGATGTGTAAATTATGTCCAGTCAGGGATTGGAAAGCCTTGAGCTAAAGGCTTTTTGCCTTATTGACTGCATAAGGTCCCTGGAATCAGTCCACACCTTGATAGTGTGAAGGCTAGATTTGTTTGTTCAAAGCATGCTAAACTCTAATGGTGGCAGGGCCTCTACTGAAACAACAAGAAACTTCCACCCTTAATATCCTCAGAGAGCTTTGACTGCAATTGGACTGTGAGGTGCATTATGTTACCTAAAAATATTTTTTCAAATGCTAAATTAATAATGCTTCATAAAATCAATAAAATTGCAAATAATTGCAAAATTATTTGCAATAATAAATAATAATTTATTTATTTGAAAATAATTGATAATATTAAAAGACTAAATTAATTAATAACTCCACTGCTTATTTTTCCCTGGATCTGCAGTCCCTATTGAAATCAATAGGGTTGTAAATTATGACAGGGCACGTACTATTAACCAGTAGGTCTAGGACTTCCACATTTTGACTACAGTGCCTAAAAAGCTTGGAATTGCTCCTGTCTAATAAGGTAAATCCTAACCATTCTGAATAGAATTATGGACAATTTTCCAGCAATGATCTATTTCCATATTCACTATATGCAATATGCAATATAGAATCCATTGAAGATATCTTGAATCTTTTGAAGTCTAACCCTATCAGGAGAAAGCCCCTTCCCTTTCTAATTTCTGACTGTCAAATCTTTAATATTTTGAAACCAATCACAGAAGCTGCTAGGGAATGAAAATTAAACACAATATCACACAGTTTACCACTGCTTGTGAAACTGAGCAATTCAATTTTTTATATTCTTTGAGATTAATAAACCCCCATTGCATTATTGGATGGATCATCAAAAACAGCTTGGACAAGCTAACAAAATGAACAGCAACTGAAAAAGAAATAAATAGACATTAACAATTAGTAATATATCATATTTAGACACTTTCAACTGATGTTAGCATGTCAAATTGAACTGAAGGGATCCATTTAAATACAGAAATAGCAAGGAAGTCAAGTGGAACCAAACCGATAATGTGGGACTGCCATTATTCCCACAATTATATCCATGGATTAATATTGAAGCAAAAACTCAAATGTCAATGCCTTGATCTGTTGTTACCTTGATAAATGTCTTTGCTTGAAGTATAGATAAATATTTACCTGTTGTTATAAAATAGCCTTCTGAATGACACAAAAACCTGCCTACCTAACCTATAGGAAGGTTAGCCTAAGAGTTGGAGCGCAGCTCCCATTTGTTACAAGCAAATTACACATAACATCTATTTAATGTGATTGTGCCCGTTCCAAATAGATATCCCGCCTATTGAGAAAATGGACTATTTCACCTTATTGAGTCATTCACTTGCCAAGAGAAAGTAATAATGTGCATCTATATCCTTCAATTTTACTCTCAGTGAACCCATCAACAGAGAAATGCTGATTCAAATACTGTTACATTGCTATTTTAAAATGTTTGCTGGAGTTCCCAACACTATTCACTTATACCTCACACAGACTTTAAAATTTGTCCGTAAATTAATCTTTTTACATTATATGTCAATGACCTGGATGACAGAATTGATGACTTTATGGTAAAGTTTATGGATACTACCAAGATAGGTGGAGTGGCAGGTCGTATTCAGGAAGTAGTAGAATTTAGAAGATTAGGAGAATGGGCAAATAAATGGCTGATGGAATATAGTGTCGGGAAATGTATGGTCATGCACTTTTTTAGAAGAAATAAAAGTGTAGACTATTTCTAAATGGAAAATCCAAAATTCTGAAGTGCAAAGGGACTTAGGAGTCCTTCTGCAGGATTCCCTAAAGGTTAATTTTCAAGTTGAGTCGGTGGTGAGGAAAGGCAATGTTAGATTTCATTTCAAGAGGATGAGAATATAAAAGCAAGGGGATGTACTACTGAGGCTTTATGATGTACTGGTGAGACCGCAGTTGGAGTACTATTGACAGTTTTGGGCCTAACGTCCAAAGAAAAGATGTGCTGGCATTGGAGAGGGTTCAACACAGGCTCACAAAAATGATTCCTGGATTGAAAGGCTCGGCATATAAAGAGCATGTGATGGCTGTAGGTCTGTACTCACTGAAATTCAGATGAATGAGGGATGACCTCATTGAAACCTATCAAATACTGAAAGGCCTCAATAGAGTGGATGTGGGAGAGCATGCTTCCTATGGTGGGGAGTCTAAGACCAGAGGACACAGCCTCAGAATAATCCTTTTAGAATCGAGATGAATAAGAATTTCTTTAGCCAGAGAGTCACGGATCTGTGGAATTTCTTGCCAAATGTGGCTGTGGAGATGAAGTCACTGGGTATATTTAAGGCAAAGGTTGATAGATACTTGATTAGTCAGAACATGAAATCATACGATAAGACCATAGAATCGTAGGATATAGGAACAGAATTAGGCCATTTGGCCCATCAAGCCTGTTCTGCCATTTCATCATGGCTGATCCAATTTTTCTCTCAATCCCAATCTCCTGCCTTCTACCAATATCCCTTCATGCCCTGACCAATTACGATACAGGGAGAAGGCAGGAGATTGAGGCTAAGAGTGAAAATGGATCAACCATTATGAAATGGTGGAGCAGACTCAATGGGCCAAATGGCCTAATTCTGCTCCTATATCTTATGGTCTGTGGTCTTCTATACTATGCCTGAATAATGATCCTGGGCTATGTGGAGGCATGATGCACAGGAGGATAATTGCAGCATCTGTGTGATCACACACACGTGCCCACCTGCCCTATCCACACCTTCTCTGGATGCTATGGAGATTATTCCTAAGAGCTTTGACTGACTTGTCATGCACCCAAGCCATAAAGGAGGCAGCTATGTCTGCAGCAACTGCCAGGGAGAATGCACAAGGTATGTTGTAACCCAGCAATTAGGGCTCAGCGAAAACCATCTTAATTTTCATTAATGGGTTTTATAAATTTTGGCATTTTTGAGGGCTCCTATGATTGGGCATTACAACAAATGTAGAACACTCCTTTAATGCTCCAAATAAGGGTGAAATCCAGTTATTTGGAAATAGGTGATAAAATAAAAAACAACAGCATCAATGGTGTGAATGGGAATAAGTGTTTCCACAGATCGAATTTTAATGATAATAAAGATTTTCTCAGAGTTATTTGCAAGTCTCTAACATTAACTGTGTCAAAGAAGAAAATACCTGCATCTGCTAGAATCCTAAGAAGTGTATTATACCTCAGTAAACATATATGATACTTCAGTCAGATACCTTCCTTACCCCACTTTTGTTGTGTTTCTATGAATTATTTACTTTTTCTCCTTTCCCAGCTCTCTATGGCTCCAATGATATTACATGGCCGCTTAACATATTTCTGTAATAGTACTCCAAAGATTCAGAAGTCATAATAAGTCCGTTACAACAAAATCTCTTGGACTCCTGATATCTTTAACTAGTACTAAAAAGTTAACCAAGAATATCTCGCACCCCCATTGTACCTTGCCTGATATCGTTAGAATTTATTTCCAAAGATAGTAATAGTTTTTGGATACCATGATCAGTATGTTGATGATAATTGCTCAGGGGATGCCTGTGGTCTCATGTAACTTCAGCTGACAAATTACAAGAATATATTTCTATATCATTCTAAGTGACTATCGTTGGTATAAGCTGATCAAACATTTTGTATCCAGAGTTAAAAGAGAAGCAGTAAAACACTACAATTTACATCTATGTTTGTTATTTTTCATACATGAGTTTCTGTTGCTTTAACAGAGAGATGATAAATGAACTTTCACATCACCAAAAACCAGTTGGTAAGTCATTATTGGCCAATGTATTTGTGGGCATTGTAAACATAAGAGAAAAAGTAATGGTAGAATGGACAGTGGAGATGGTCATCTAAGATTACAATGGGATATTGTTTTTATTTAGTTGGACAGTACAGAGTAGGCCCCCCTGGCATTTTAAACAGCATTTCCCTAGCAGCCCCCGACAACCTGGATTTAACCCCTAAACTAATCAGAGGACAATTTTATACTTACCAGTTAACCTGCTTGGTATGTCTTTGGACTGTGGGAGAAAACCAGAGCTCCTGGTGAAAACCTTTACATTCCACAGGGAGGACGTACAGAATCCTTACAAGGGATACTGGGTTTGAACTCTGAACTCTGAAACCCTGAGCTGTAACATTCACCACTACACGAACTTGATAGCCTAATCGTATTCAAATAGGGCAGTGGGCCAAGAAAAGGCAGATTTAGTTTATCTCAGATAAATGTAAGGTTGCATTGTAGTAAAATAAATCAGGGCAGGACTTACATAGTAAATAGTAGAGTCCTGGGACATGTTATAGAACAGAGAGACCTGGAGGTGCTGGTACATAGTTCCTTGAGACAGGGTGGTGAAGAAGGCGTTTGGCACACTTGCTCAGAATATTGAGTAACAAGATGTTGGTAAGGCCCCATTTGGAGTACAGTGTTTATGCCTCTGAAGTAAAGATGGTACAAATGAGATTTAAGACACTGTTACTGGGACAGGAGGATTTGGTTTAAAGGAGGGACTTGATAGCCTGAAGCTTTATTTACTGGAGCATAGAGGGGTCACTTTACAGAGGTTGATAAAACCACCAGGGGCATAGATAAGATGAATAACAAAGTCTTTTTCTCAGGGTAAGGGAGTCCAAAACTAGAGTGCATAGGTTTAGGTTGGGAAGGGCAAGATTTAAAAGAGACCTAAGTGACAACTTGTGGGTGGTGAGTGTCTGGAAAGAGCTTTTAGAGAAAGTGCTTGAGATGTGTACAATCATGATACTTAAAAGGTATATGGACTGTAATATGGATAGGAAGGGTTTAGAGGGATATGGACCAAACCCAGACATGTAGCACATGCTCAGTCTGGCAATTTAGTTGGCTGGGACCAGTTGGGCCAAAGGACTAGTTTCCATGCTGTTCCATGCAGCCTCTTGAATTTATTCTGCCAGTTGAACTTCTGCATCAGCTCCATCTCTCCATGACCAATGCTTCCCTGAAACCTTTAGGTCTCAGTTTTAATTGAAAGTCTAGGCGTCAGGAATTACTTCCTAATCTGTTTTGAAAGATCATGGTCATATTGTCAACAGCTGTGGTTAGTTTATGCATGTCTTATGGATTCCATTAAGCATTTCAATTGCCAAAGTATCCTGGTGAACGTGTGCATGAGTTGATCATGGTCTGCAAATTCTATTAAAATGATTAGGAATTGATCGTTTTAAGCTAAATTACAAATGGAATCAGCAGCCAGGTTTGCGTACTGCAGCACTTCTTGCAGAGATGACGCAATTAGTGATCTGCCATCATTTCATCTCTATTTCAATTTTTGTAAAGAAGAAAAAGGTGTTTCCCATACCTGTATCCCGGGATAAATAGAACTGGCGAGTTAATTCGCAAGGAATTGTTACGTTAACGCGAAAGCATTCAACCGAGTTTATTTGTTTTTTAAGCCTGGTCACACCGCATCGCAAAATCATCCACGTAATCCAAATTAATGTGCAATTGGACGACATATCTGGAATAAGATTCGTTATAAGAGAACCTCTTGCGATAGTTTCAAATTAAGTTCAGTGAGTCTGAAGCTATTTGCCATTGACCGTTTTAAATCGGTGTAACAAAAATAATGCAATTGGACTGTTGGATTTTAAAAGCAAGTTGTTGAATTCATGCACAAGTTCTTTCAATGCCTACTTAAAGAAGCATAAAGGGATGGGAAATGTGAATAACATTTTCCATTTCGCGTCTGTTTGCTCTAGGATCTGAAATTGCAACACACAATGTGCATTTTCTACCCTTCGTAGGTCCGCCGAGGTTATGCATTGGTACATTATTTTCCCACAAAATAGCACCTCATAGTACTGTAACCCTAATGGAAACGGGTGCTATTTTGCAAACGGGCAGAATTTGACGCTCAAGCTCACATACGTGAGCAATCAGACATCCAGTTATCAGCATCTTGCCTCCTTCTCCAGCTGCGGGGGACCGTAACTGACAACAGAGCCTCTGCGCCGGATGGGACGTGGATTCCTCCACATCGGGTATGGACACACTCTGCTTTCTAGACTCATAGGTAGTAGAAAAATGAGTGTGTGTGTTTATAAAAGCTTCATCCTACTTGAAGATCAAATCAAATAAACACTAACAGGGGCACCGCACGGTCACAGTGACAACAAGGGGCGTCAATAGTGTGTACCAACTGCGGCCGTGAAGATGCTTTACAGACTGTGGCAGACGTGTCAATACAGGCTGGACTCTCCCTCCCTTTCTCCATCCTATTGACTGAGTATACCCGCGGTTCTCTGCGTCTCGAAGACCCTCTTAAACGACAAGCTAAAGCGAGATTTATACATGGTCTGAATGAAGTCCAGAACCACGCTTTCATTCGCCTTCTCAAAATTATTATCATCCTATCCCTTTATTTGATCTGAAGAGTTGTACTCGATTTACAACGACATTCTTGAGAGGATTTATTTCAAACACACCTACACAACGAAACAGTTCGGGAAACATCACAGAGTAATTTTAAAACTGGATAAGTTCGCATTACTGCGCATTGAAATCATATTAATTTCTGATGAGCGGGTAATTACTATTAGACGGCCGGCCGTTTCGTGGTAATTGAATCGCATTGGGTTTCGGGGGCAACTCTTGCATTCCCGCTCAGTGGCGGATACACACGATTGCGGGGCAGGTATGTGAAGAGCTCACCTGTCTATACTTATGACACACAGCGTCATGATGGAAGCGGTGCAGCACATCACATCCATCGCAATGAAGACGTTGCAAAAAACTTGCCCAAATATCCACTGGCCTCCGATCAGGTCGGTAACGATAACAAAGGGCATCACCGCCAGGGCCACGGACAGATCGGCCAGGGCCAGAGACACGATGAGATAGTTAGAAGGCTGACGTAGCTTCTTCACGAAACACACCGAGATCATAATGAGACAGTTGCCAGAGATGGTGAGTAAGGTGATGATGGACAGAACGATCCCAATGATCACCTTCTCCGTTTCGCCATAGGGCAGGATCTCCGCTCCGCACTTGGTGTCATTCTGCCTCGGGGAGGTGTCAGCGATGGGTCGAGCACTTGGAGTGGGCTGCTGGGCAATGTGTAAGATCTTGGGGTTCAGCGAGCCAGGGATCGTCAGAGGGGTGTTCAGCTCTTTTAGGGCTCCCCCAACGGTGTGCCAGCGGAACTTGCTGGTATAGCTGCCGTTAATGTCCATCACCAGGTCCGACAGTGCCCACAGCATTTGGTCGGCGCCGAACCTTTGCTGTCGAAGATGTTCACACAATGTGCAGAGCGAATCCAGACTGGTGATTAATTGGCCGTGCCTGCCTTCGCGGCTTCAATCATTCGATAGATTAGCTTGTTTCCCAGTTACTTTTTGCAGGACGTTGTGCTAGTTGGAGAGCCCGCGCGGGTTCTGCGGATCCGCCTACTTGGGGCGCGCCGGTGGGGAAACTCGCCCGCTTCCCCTCGTTCGCTGGCATTGCGCAGATTCTCTCCAAAGGTGAGCAGCTTTGAACAAAACCGGAGCCTGCCTCTGGCGCGCCATGCAGTCCGAGGAGGATCAACAGATCCTCGATGCTGGAGAACAGCGAGCGGTTCTTCACACGGAAGTTAGATTTAAAACTCACCGATTATTTCTCCTCGCTGCACATCCTTGGGAATTCCCTCAATGGTGTTACGTTCTGCATGGGTCAAACTCGTTTTAACC
Organism: Hypanus sabinus; assembly: GCF_030144855.1. NCBI lineage: Eukaryota > Metazoa > Chordata > Chondrichthyes > Myliobatiformes > Dasyatidae > Hypanus > Hypanus sabinus. Next base: position 37,556,593 of record NC_082727.1, on the reverse strand, counting down.
ATTTAACTCATTCTGGGCTTAACTCCTGAACCCCTTCCCTGTTTTCTGTACCTTGAGGTGCATAGGTAGATCTGTCCCATAAAGCGCCACCAAAATGACTTCAGACATGTAGTTTTAAATCTCCCCGTCGATGTCTTTTTTGTTGTTGTTGTAGCTAGTTTTTTTTTAATGGAGCTCTCAGCTCAGTTCGTACACGGGGGCTGGGGGACAATTTCTAACGCCAGTGTGATTTATACACCGGCAGTCTGACGTGGCAGGGTGTAAGGTTAGGCGAATATATATATTTGGTTCGGTGTGTCTCCAGTTCATCCGCGTATTGATTCAGCCGGGTAATCAAACCCGTCTTGCCTCTATTTCCGCTGTTCCTACATGGCAAGTGTGAGCTCACAATTAATCCCACAGACAAACCGCAACACAGAATTACAGTAGTTACTTTCTATATGATTGAGCACTCTGCTTCTGAAGGCTAATGTTGTTTCCTTATCGATTTGTTTAATTTGTTCTTTCACTCCGAAACTTTTTTATTTCACCTGTTTTAAGCGCTCGTTTTATTCTTGCACAGTCGCTGTTTTATACGATAATGGAAGAGTACAAAAATTAACTTTAATGCCGGGATTTGTGGCTGCTCCCAGCACATCCATATGTTGTGTTGGTTGTTAATGCAAACGGCATGTTTCACCGTGTGTTTCGATGTACATCTGATATATGAATCTGAATCAGAGCTTTAGTCTTTCATCTGGGAGGAGAATGCTCACAGTGAAGTGAATTCCCTGTTGCAATGACGGACAACCTGTTTCTCTGCAGGGCAGGGCCTCTGGTCTGATTACCCAGCCGGATCAGTACATGGGTTAACTGGAGATTCGCCGGAATAAGGAAAACCTGTTTTCTGGGACTGAAGTTCTCTCTTGGTTGTAGGTGCGCGCACATGCCATTACCACACTGGGAAGGAGAAATGCCAACTAGATAAGCACGGGGATATGCAATGGATCCCTGCTGATAATGCAGGTAGTTTAAAAAAAAATGTGCAGCAGAGAAACAAACCCTTCGGCCATGTTAGGTCTGTGTTGATCTTTTTGCCCTCCATTAATCTTATTTGCCCCACTGAGAACTTATTCCATGCTTTGCCTTTTTAACGTGCCAGTCTAAATGTCTCTTAAACGTCTCTGATTCCACCATATTCCCAAAAAGAAAACTGATCGCTAAGGTCCCCTTTAAATCTTCCACCTCTCACTTTAAAACGATGACAACACGAGTGAATCTGCAGATGCTGGAAATAAATAAAAACACAAAATGCTGGCAGAACTCAGCAGGCCAGACAGCATCTATGGGAGGAGGTAGTAACGACGTTTCGGGCCGAAACCCTTCATCAGGAGGTTTTTTTTTGAACAGTCTAACAAGGTGGGTAGTTAGATTTTCACTGTCTGCTTTACCTATGGCTCTCATCATTTTATTTAATTCTATCACGCTGCAGCTCAGCCACTTCTGCTCGGGCGGCGGGGAGAAACACAGCCTATCCAATGTCTCGTCATTACTGAAGTCCTCCACACCAGACCACACCATGGTGCACTTCCGCTGCATAAAAAAAAATATGTGATTCCATAGGCCACTGTCCTTGTTGCCTTGTGTTTTCTTAATAAGCAGAAATTATATTCAGGCAGATTGGAACTCCACCCATCAAAATCACCAATAGCTGAAAACTTGTAAGCATCGTGGTGGCGTGTCTTGATCCATTTTGGGCAGAAGATTAAACTTTTTTTAAATGATAAGTGTCTTCACAAAATCTTGAAAAGATAGTATTCATGTCTGATTGGGTGATATTGAGAAAGAATTTCATGGTTCCTATTTAGGAACTAAACTCATATTATGAGTTAAAGTTATAATTTATTACAAGCTTGCTCAAAACATTCAGCATGAATGCTGTTAGGTAAAAAAGCAAATGTTTTCATTTCAAATGTACAGCAACCAATGAACAGCTTCTTTAATCTTGATTAAACTATTTATCAAAGGAATCCCCAATCAAAACTCAAATTGTCATGATGGGATAGAGCAGATAAAGAGGGTATTAAAAGAAACCTCACTCCCCATGTACTTATCAATAACTTAAGAAAAATATTGAAGTTGAGAAGTAATATTGTGCATACTGTAGGTAATATATTATAGTCAGTAATCAAGATTGAAGATTACACATATTACAACAAAGTCAACAAATTATAAGAGGTTCTGTCATTTGTTCAAGCTTCTTGATGTTCCCACTGCCTGTCGAGTTTACAATGAAAAGGAGAATCTAAAATCAGACATTCACAGGAACTAAAGTAAAATACTGTGGATGCTGCAATTCAGAAATAAAAACTGTCGAAATATTCTGCAGATTAAGTAATTTCTTCAGAGAGAATTATAGAATTTGACAGCAACAGTTTCTGAATGCCCATTATCCAGGGCTTGAAGTTTCTTTTTTTTACGCAAAGTAGCAATTTAGTTGCACTTATTCAATTTAGCATATTTGATTGGCTGCTCACAGTGCAGTGTTCACAAGATGGGGAGACCAAATACATTTTGGTCTCAAGTTTGATCCTGACCTGTTATCTTTATTCAATTTTTCTTTTGTTCTTTCCTCCTTTTCCCCTTTCTGTGCATCTCCTTCATGTTCAGATGAAAAGTCATCAATCTGAGGTATTGACTTCATTTCTTTCTCTATGGATGCTGCCCAAACTGCTGTACATTTTAAACATTTTAGGGATGACTTACAGTGGACTGAAAAGTTTGAGCATGTAGATATTAAGAAAGAGGATGTGCTGGAGCTTTTGGAAAGCATCAAGTTGGATAAGTCTCCGGGACTTGACGAGATGTACCCCAGGCAACTTTGGGAGGTGAGCGTGGAACTTGCTGAGCCTCTGGTGATGATCTTTGCATCATCAATGGGAACGGAGGAGGTTCTGGAGGATTAGAGGGTTGTGGATGTTGCTCCATTATTCAAGAAAGGGAGTAGAGATAGCCCAGGAAATTATACACCAGTGAGTCTTACTTCAGTGGTTGGCAAGTTGATGGACAAGATCCTGAGAGGCAGGATTTATGACCATTTGGAGAGGCATAATATGATTAGGAATAGTCAACATGGTTTTGTGAAAGGCAGGTCATGCCTTACAAGCCTGATTGAATTTTTTCAGGATGTGTCTAAACACATTGATAAAGGTAATGTAGTAGATGTAATGTGTATGGATTTCAGCAAGGCATTTGTCAAGGTACCCAATATAAAGCTTATTGAAAAAGTAAGAAGGCATGGGATCCAAGGGGACATTGCTTTGTGGATCCAGAACTGGCTTGCTCACAGAAGGCAAAGTGTGGTTGTAGATGGGTCATATTCTGCATGGAGGTCGGTCACCAATGGTGTTCCTCAAGGATCTGCTCTGGGACCCCTGCTCTTCGTAATTTTTATAAATGACCTGGATGAGGAAGTGGAGGGATGGGTTAGTAAATTTGCTGATGACACAAAGGTTAGATGTGATGTGGATAGTATGGAGGGTTGTCAGAGGTTACAGCGGGACATTGATAGGATTCAAAACTGGGCTGAGCAGTGGCAGATGGAGTTCAACCCAGGTAAGTTCATTTTGGTAGGTCAAATATGATGGCAGAATATAGTATTAATGGTAAGACTCTTGGCAGTGTGGAGGAGCAGAGGGATTTTAGGTCCGAGTCCATAGGACACTCAAAGCTGCTGCACAGTATGCTTTCTTAACCACAGGACGTCCTGACGAAGGGTCTTGGCCCGAAACGTCGACAGTGCTTCTCCTTATATATGCTGTCTGGCCTGCTGTGGTCCACCAGCATTTTGTGTGTGTTGTTTCTTTGTTTCTGTTTCCATTTTCCTACTTGATTTTAGCTCTGAGAAGTATTACTTAGAATCTGAACAGTGTCATTGTGAACTTCCTGAAAAAATATTTTCATGTTCAGTACCTATCATTTATTAAACTTAGATGTCTTACCTAATCAGATTTTATACTCATTTCCAGTAGTGTTTTCATCAATATGCTGAAGGTAAACAATTATCTGACACTAAATTTCATTCTCAGAAAATCATTGGTCCTGTCAATATAAAATTATTATTTGGTAACTTGGGAATTGGTCTCATGTTATATTAACAGAAATGGGACAACTAGAATGTAAAAAAAACATATTACTGGAATTTTAATATTCTTCTTAGATAAATTATTAAAAGCAAATGATTGCTGGATGTTCGCTCAGCAATGGCTTTTAGTATTCATTCTTGCTAACAACATTTTCATGGTAGAAGATAAAACTTCCTAGACAGAAGCAAAATCTAATCATGAAATAATTTAGAACTACTGAATCAAATATGAGAGCTAAAAAAGGTTTTCTGTTACTTTTACCTCTGCTTTGGCCAAAAGATGGCTAATGAGAACCATTGCAATGTGAAACCAATTTGCAGTATTGTAGCATCTTTTAATGATATTTACCAACTATCATAAACAAATTGTACCAATTGACAGTTTTTAATTTGCAAATGACCAGGATGCTGTTACTATTGAATAGATTCAGAGAGTGATAGAGCTTTGCAGCACTGAAGCAGGCCATTTGGCCAAACATGTGCATGCCCAATAAGTTGCCTACTCAAGTTAGTCTGCATTTGGCCCATATCCCTCTAAACCTTTCCTATCCATGTACCTGACTAAGTAGCTTTTAAATATTCTAATTGTACCAGGCTCCACCACCCTCTGTGTGAAAAAGTTGCCCCTCAGACTTTCGTTAAATCTTCTTCCTCTCACGTTAAACCAATGCCCTCCAGCTTCAGACTCCCCTATCCCATTCACATTATCTATCCCTTTCATAGTTTCGTATAAGGCATGCCACTCGCCACAGGCCTCCAACAGAAGAACGACCCTGCACTATCACACCTATCACAAAGCCATTTTTGTATACAGTTGGCTCGCTGACCTTGGATCCAATGAGTTCTAACCTTCTGGACCAGCCTGCAATATATGATATCACATGCCTTGCTTAAATGCATATAGATGATATCTATTGCCCTAACCATCTTTGTCAACTCTTTAAAAAGTTCAGTCAAATTTATGAGACATGATTTCCCACACACAAAGGCATGCTGTCTGTTTCCAATCTGTCATCACATTTTCAAAGGAGGTAGGTTTTATCTCTCAGAATCTTCTTCAGTAATACTAATCTTCTGACTGGAATGATTTTTGTTTGGACACTGAAACTACAGTAGCTCCCAGTCTTTCTCTTACATTTACATAGAAACAGAAATCTACAGCACATTATAGACCCAATGCTGTGCCAACCATGTAACCTATTCTAGAAGCTGCCTAGAATTTCCCTACTGCATAGCCAGTTGTATACAATCTCTAGAAATCAGAGGATGGCTTATGGTATTGCTGTTTCTGAGGTGATTAATGAGATCACAGTAAGAGCCTTCTACTGCTTACACAGAGCTCCTGTCTGATGCTGATGCGTGACATCAAATTAGGAGTACTATCTTGAATGCCTCTTCTCCAGTTCATGCTGTTAGAAACCAGAGTTTTCTAAGAATCAGTGAGAATTTTTCTAAAAGGCTTTGAGCACATTCTTGAATCTCTTTTTTTGTTTGACTGGTGATCTCTTCTCATTACAGAGCTCAGATGGAATGCCTGCTTGGAATTAAGCATACAAATGATCCGACAGGCCGGAATCAGACCATAAGAAATAGAAACAGAATTAGGCCATTCAGCCCACCACACCTGCTCCACCATTCAGTGACATCTGATTTATTTTCCCTCTTAACCCCATTCTTCTGCCTTATCCCCATAACCTTCGATACCCTTATTAATCAAGAACCTATTGACTCCATTTTGAAAATACCAAATAATTTGGCCACCATAGCCACCTCTGACAATGAATTTCACAGATTCTCCACTCTCTGACTAAAGAAATTCCTCCGCATCTCTGTCCTAAAGGGACATCCTTGTATTCTGAGGCTGCTTCCTCCGATACCAGACTCTTCTACTTTGGGAAAGATCCTCCCCACCTCCACTTTATTTACATAAGCATTTATGTATTTGGTAAGTTTCAATGCCATCTCCCTTATTCTTCTAAATTCCGGTGAGTAAAGTCTCAGAGCCAGCAAACATTCTTTTATATTTACACTCCTTATACAAAATGCTGTTCAACAACTATAGTTCAGCATTTAATACCATAATTCCCTCAATCCTGATTGAGAAGTTATAGAAACTGGGCATCTGTACCTCCCTCTGCAATTGGATCCTCGACTTCCTAACCAGAAGACCTGTGCAGATTGGTGATAACATCCTCGCTGACAATCAACACTGGTGCACCTCTTTTTTTTCAATTTTTTAATTTTTTTTATTACACTGGTACACCTCAGGGGTGTGTGCTTAGCCCACTGCTCTACTCTCTATATACCCATGACTGTGTGGCTAGGCATAGCTCAAATACCATCTATAAATTTGCTGATGATACAACCATTGTTGGTAGAATCTCAGATGGTGACGAGAGGGCGTATAGGAGCAAGATATACCAACTAGTGGAGTGGTGCCACAGCAGCAACCTGGTACTCAACATCATTAAGTCGAAAGAGCTGATTGTGGACTTCAGGAACAGTAAGACGAAGGAGCACATTCCAATCCTTTTAGAGCAATCAGAAGTGGAAAGCATGAGCAGTTTCAAGTTGCTCGGTGTCAAGATTTCTGAGGACCTAAACTCGTCCCAACATACTGATGCAGTTATAAAGAAGGCAAGACAGTAACTATACTGTACTTCATTTGCAGTTTGATGGGATTTGGTATGTCAACAACAAATACACGCAAAAACTTCTGTAGTGTAGATGTAGTGTGGAGAGCATTCTGACAGGCAGCATCACTGTCTGGTATGGAGGGGCTACTGCACAGGACCGAAAGAAGCTGCAGAGAGTCGTAAATTAAGTCAAATCCATCTTGGGTACTAGCTTATAAAGTACCCAGGAGCAGTGTCTCAGAAAGGCAGCGTCCATTATTAAGGACCTCCAGCATCCAGGGCATGCCCTTTTTTCTCTGTTACTATCAGGTAGGAGGTACAGAAGCCTGAAGGCACACACTCAGTGATTCAGCAAAAGCTTCTTCCCCTCTGCCATCCGATTCCTAAATGGACATTGAACCTGTGAACACGACCTCACTTTTTTAATATATATTATTTCTGTTCTTTTACATGACTTTTAATCTATTCAATATATGTATATTGTAATTGATTTCCTTATTTATTTATTATCATTATTTTTTTTCTTCTATATTATGTATTACATTGAACTGCTGCTGCTAAGTTAACAAATTTCACAGCACATGACGGTGATAATAAACCTGATTCGGATTCTGATTCTTGATAACTGTTTCATTCCTGGGGCCGTTCTTGTAAACCTCCTTGGATTTGCTCTAATGCCAGCAGATCCTTTCTTAGATATGGTGTCCAAACATTGCATTTGCCTTCCTTACTACAGACTCAACCTTGAGGAAATCCTGCACCAGCATCCCGAAGTCTATTTGCACCTATGATTTCTGAATTTGCTCTCTGTCCGGAAGATGGCTTTCACCTGTATTCCTTCTACTATACACACATTGTATTCCATCTGCCACTTCTTTGCCCATTCTCCTAATCTGTTCAAGTTCTTCTGTGGGAGCTCTGCTTCCTCAACACTTCATGACCCTCCATTTGCCTTGTATTATCTGGAAACCTGACCACATAGCCATCAATTCCGTCATCCAGAACATTAAGATACCATATAACATGAAAAGTAGATGACAAACCCCAGCTCCTGTGGAACACCACTAGTCAACCAGAAAAATCCCCAATTATTCCCATTGTTTGCGTCCTGCTGGTAAGCTAATCTTCTATCCATGCTAGTACAATTCCTGTAATACCTTTGGCTCTTACCTTGTTTAGCAGTTTCAAGTGCAGCATCTATCAGATGCCTTCTGAAAATCCAAGTAAACAACCTCTACTAAGTCTCCTTTGTCTATGCTGCCTGTTATAGAGTGACACGGTGGATGGTGGTGTAGTAGCTAGTGCAACGTTTTATTGCACTGCTGGTAAGATCGGGGTTTGGTTTCTGTTGCCGGTAAGGAGTTTGTACACCAAGACCATGTGTGTGTTCTCCCAATGCTCCAGTTTCCTCTCATGCTCCAAAGATGTACAGTTAGAGTTAGTGAATTGTGAGCACACTACATGACAATGAAAGCGTGGCGACACTTGTGCACCACCCAGCACAATCCTCGCTGAATTGATTTGACGCAAGTGACTCATTATTCTATATGTTTCAATCAACACATGACAAATAAAGCTGATCACAAACTTTTTCTGCCAGAAAAAGCGGTATCTCCCAATGGCCACGCATTTTAATTCCACTTCCCAATCCCATTCCGAAATGTCTATCCATGACCTCCTCCACTGTCATGATGAAGTCACACTTAGATTGGAGGAACAACACCTTGTATTCCAGCTAGGTAACTTCCAGCTTGATAGCATGAACATTGATTTCTCGAACTTGCAGCAATGCCCCCCCTTCACCATTCCCATACTCTTTTCCTCTTTCACCTTATCTCCTCACCCGCCCATTGCTTCTGTCTGGTGCTCCTCCTTTCTCCCCTTTTCTTTCTTCCATGACCTTCTGTCCTCTCCTCTGAGACTCCTGCTTCTTCAGCCCTGTATCTCCTTCACAATCAGCTTTCCAGCTCTTTACTTCATCCCCTCCCCTTTCAAGTTTCACCTATCACCTTGTTCATTCTCTCTCCCCTCCCCTCACCTTTTAAATCTACTCCACAGCTTTTTTCTCCAGTTGTGCCGAAGGGTCTTGGCCCGAAACCACGACTGTACTCTTTTCCATAGATGCTGCCCGGCCTGCTGAGTTCCTCCAGCATTTTGTGTGTTGCACAAATAAAGCTAATCTAATCTTTAATTTTTATTTCCTCAAATAATTCCACAAATATGTCCGGCAAGATTACCCTTCAAGGAAACCATGTTGACTTGGGCCTATTTTATCATGTGTCTTGAGGTATTCTGAAACCCCGTCCATAACAATGAATTCTAAAATCTTGCCAACCACTGAAGCCAGGCTAAGTGAACCATAATTTCCTGTTTTTTGCCTCCCTCCCTTCTTGAAGAGTGAAGCGACACTTGTGATATAACTAGATACATGTAACTAGGAGACACAAGAGACTGAGTTGATGCTTTGGATTGAACCATTACATCAGGACTGTTGCAGGGTTTTGTCCCGAATGGTGACAATCCTTTCCTCACATCGATGCTGTTTGATCCACTGAGTTCCCCGAACAGATGGCTCATAGCTGAATGTGATTAAGTTGGTAAATTGATTTATTAATGTAAGGTAAAGTAAAAAAAAATTTGATTTGCATGCCATCTCTATAGATCATTTCATTACAACAATGCATTGACGTTGTACAAGGGAAGCGATAACAATGCAGATTAAAGAGCTACTGTTACAGAAAAAGTGCATTGCAGGCAATCAAAAGGCGCAAGGTCACATTGAGGTAGATTGTGAGGTCAAGAGCTATCATTATCATGTTAGGGAGTCCAGAGCCTGAATGCTGGGGTTTTTGCCATAAGGAGAGGACACTGACTCTGCTTCACTTACCCTTGTATAAAAATGGATGATTTTGCAGAGACAGCATTGATGGTATTTTTGCAGTGCCTTGAGATGTTTGCTGATATAAGTGCACATCTCAGTGTTGATTCAGAAAGTAATGAACACTGCTGTCCATTGGGCAGTGAGTTTTGTGCTGGGCCTCAGCTCTTGCTCTTCAAATACTCTTTTCCTCAGTTGATCAAGAGCTATGCCAGATATTGAAGGGGGTGTAAGCTTCATTATCGTTGCTTACCCTTTGATGAGAGGCAGCCTCCAAGTTCTGGGAGATGGTCTATTTTTTCCAGGGCTCACCATGATTAACAATAAGAGATTAACTTTATTTTGAGCATGTACATCAAAACATACATTGAAATACATTGTGCGGCGGGAATTGAATCCAGTCAGTGATTGTTGATCATTGATGCTATAACTGCTATGCAACGCTTCCTTCCATGCCACAAGTGGAGAAACTTTGCCCTGCACATATTGAGCACAAGGCCCATCCTCTTGCATATGACTTGGCCTTTGATATGTGCCAATGCAAACATCTTTTTGCATTCAGTAGGTTGATTATTTTGGTTTGGGTGACCTTGCTTCTGGGGAGCAGTTGTCTTAATTTGAAGATTAGCTCCAAACATCAAAGAAATGGTGGATAGAGAGAGAGGGGGATAGAAAGAAAGAGTGAGCAACAGGCTGAGGAATACTCTGGAAATTATCTCCAGTCCACAGGGAGCCATAAATAGGGCTGGATGCACAGGAACAGAAAACCAGGCAACATCTGCAGAAAGGAATACCCACTCCAAAGACAAGAGTGTCTTTGCTTCCATCACACAGCACCTATTTGTGCCAAAGCAGAAAATGCCAGAAGCACTCAGCATCTACAGAAAGAAAATCAATGTTATCATTTTAAGTCAGAGGACCTTAAATAAATCAAAATCAAAAATGTTAACCTGAAAGCTCAAAATGTTATATCTGTTTCTCTTTCCACAGATTCTACCTGACCAGCTGAGTCTTCCCTGCATTTTCTGGTTTTGTTTTAGATTTTCAGCACCTGCAGCTTTTTTTTTGGTTTTCAACTAATTTGGAGCTGTCTTTCCCCCACTCCTTACTGACAAAATGTTGAAAAGGCCATATCCTACCAAAAATATATACATCCTTGGAAGCAGAAATTATCACCACTGAAATCCTAAAAAGTGTAAAGCAGAGTTTTAGTCACAAATCCATCAATTTGATGCCTACGTCTAGGAAGAGGAGGTTATATCAGGAAACCCTAGAAGTACTGTAATCCTGACTTTCTTCAATAAAGAAGACAAGCCTGATATAGAGGGCTCTCCCTGCAGTCTGCCGAAGGAAAAGCCATCACAAAGGTCCTTCACAATTGTCTGATCACCAAAACTCTAGAGGGAAATGTTTTCACAATGAGGAAACTTCAAGAAAATTACAGGAAGCAGACCCTGCCACTGAACAGTTTCAAACACATTAAATTGGCTCCATCAACTGGGAGGGGCTGTGAAACATCCTCTTAAAATTCAGCTTCCAAAGGAATATACCTCAATTTCACATTTTCTCCAACATGGCATGTAAGCCATGTTATTATCCCACAGGTTTACAACAGAATGTAACACTTTGCAATGACAGCTGTGAGATTAAGGTTCAATTCTCTGACTATCTGTAAGGCATTTGAATGTTCTCCTCATGGCTGTATGGGTTTCCTCCCTCATTCTACAGATGTACTGTCAGGGTTAGTGTATTATGGATGTGCTGTATTGTCAATGAAAGGGTGGAGACGCTTGCAGGCTGCCCAGCACAATCCTCACTGATTTGAGTTGACACAAAACAATGCAGTTCACTGTATGTTTCTAAGTGACAAACAAAGCTAATCTTGAGAACCAGATTCAAACAAGCCTCTGTCGTTACCCCAACATTTTTCTCAATCTTTCTCACTGAAATGTTGCACCTCAATATCTGGACCCAGAAGTCCACGACTTACTGAAAAATATTGGAATTCTGAATTTATCAGCTTAGTCAGCCTCGAGACTTCATATGTGCATTAACAATGGAATCCAGTCTTAATGAAATGCCTCAGTATTTTGCTGGAGAATTATTTCTTGGCTAGGTCAAACAGTATTTAACAGACAAAGAGAATTTTGTGTGCAAGATACCATTTAAATTTTTTTGCTATATTGAATTTGTGTTGTAAGTTGTAAGTTTAATAAACTGGATGGTTTTAAGTTTTGGAAATTATTTATGTGAATTTTGCTAATTTTCAAATGTCACTGAGGGTTAGAGATGTTTAAAACTATAACAAATCATTTACAGTTACAGCTAACAAAACCGCTCTCCCAGCTTTTTCAACCTGATGGTGGTAGTGGGAGGGTGGCAGTGGAAGAAGGGCTTTACATGGATAAGGCTCCTCATTGTGCGACCTAAGGCCATAATGCAACTGAACTCCAGGATATAGTGGGAACTTGTGAAGTAGGCCCCCCATATCTGGACAACCGAATGGGTGAAAGGCATTTATTTCAAGCTTGTGTGGGGTGAACCATTGGTGAAACTGGACCGCCAAGATGAGCAGCATGGTAAGACACAAGTAAATATTTTTGAAATGTCTTAAGAGCTTAGAAAATAAAACACAATCCTACTTCAGAACCAATATTCATGAATTGACTGAGATTTCAGATAACACAGAACATGATTGTGCATTTGTCAAGCTACAAAACTCTCTTTCCCTACAGTCATTGTTCAAATTGTTGAATACTTCGTATTCCGTACTCAGTGGATTTCAGGAGGATTATGGGAGATTTTATTGAAACCTACCAAAAACTGAAAGTCCTAGGTAGAGTGGATGTGGAAATGATGTGTCTATTATTAGGAATCTAGGCTCTGAGGGTGCAACCTCAAAAGAATGAGATGTCCCTTTAGAACTGAGATGAGGAGGAACCCTTTCAGCTAGATGGTGATGAATTGGTGGAATTTGTTCCATCAGAGTATTGTTGAGCCCAGATCATGGGGTGGGTGAGTGGGTAGAGATTGATAGATTCGTGACTGGCAAAGAGGTTAAAGGTTATGAGGAGAAAGCAAGAGAATAGGTTTGAGAAAAGAAACAGCCATGATTGAATGGGGAGTGTACTTAATGGGCCTAATGTCCCAACTCTGCTCCTCTATCTTAGGGCTTTATAGTCTACAAGTCTTTTATAGCTTCATCATATACTGAGACAATATAAAAAAAGAACCTCTTGCCAAGTAATCAGCTCGTCTTCATCAGAACCGACATCTTTCAGTGCATTGGAATCAGCTAATAAGCCTGTAATTATATACTGTAGTTGGTTATCTTTAGAAACAGTTACTGATCATGTTAAAATACACTTAGCTATTTCAAAGTGGCACAAATGGCTATTAAGATAAAAGAGTGTCTGCTGCCAATGTGAGAATGTGAAAAGGGTAAGGGGTACGTGTAGAGGGGGTGGGCGAGGGGTAAGTGTAGCAAAATATGTAGACAGGACAAGAGAGAGGAACATCATTGGGGAAGTAAGGAGAGGTAGCTAAAATAAGGTGTCAGGCTAGACATGGAGACCACAAGGAAAAAGGAACCTGTGACCACAAGACAATGTGCTTGGCAAAGTATTCTGAGTCATACCTATTTCAAGTGTTTTGAAGTGCATCCAAGTATTACGCTTTAACCTTTGCTAACTCTGAGTATTTCGCGTGCTTAGCTATGCGATAGCCAATCAATTGATGAATTTGAATCGGTAACTATATTTGCGAATGTAGTACCCTGCTTTTGGGTATAAGTATGACCTTTGTAAACCAACAAATTGGGAGTTGGCTACCTTATGCCCGAAGAGCTTCGAGACCATCTCAGTGGGGGATGGAGGTATATAGGGACTGGATGTCCATGGTGAAAATAAGACGGAGGGGACCAGGGAACTTAAAATTATTGAAAAAATTCAAAGCATGAGCAGTGTCATAAACATAGGTGGGAAGAGATTGAACAAGGGGGGATAAGACAGTGTCAAGGTATGTAGAAATGAGTTCGGTGGGGCAGGGACAAAGGTGATGCCTAGAACTGCATATTATTACTGAAACAGATTGCAATATAATATGGATCACAATAGATGTGTCTGGTGTAAAACTGAAAACGGAGCTGGAAACAGGGTCTGCTTTGCCTATAATTCCAGAGGCTGACTACAACAGACTGTTTTCTAAGATACCTTTAGAGAAAACCTTAGCAATGCTATAGACATACAAAGGTGAAAAAGTGTCTGACAAAAGCAAACTGAAAGCGAATGTGATTTGTGAAGGGCAAACACAACAGTTAGCGCTTTATGTATTAAGAAATGGAGGGCCAGCACTTCTCAGACATGAATGATTGAGAAAAACTCGACCAGACTGGCACACAATCAAAGCTCTCAATGTGTCATCAACAGGCAACTGCAGCCCAAACAGTAGCACTAACCAGAGACCATCACAGCTGATTCATGCTAATGAGAAGACGTTTGCGAAGGGTATTGAGAAGGTATGAAGGCCAGAATTGAACTGGGGGAAACAGCAACAGCAAAATTCCATGAAGCATGTCCAGTGCCTTACGCTTTACATCTTAAAGTGGATACTGAACTGCAGAGCTTGGAGGTGCCTGGAATTTTTTCCAAGGTTGAGTGGAGTAATTGGGCCATGCCCATTGTCCCAGTGATCAAGAAAGGGAAGGCTGGAGGCGTTTGCATATGTGGGGATTTCAAACTGAGCATGAACCTGGTGCTGTGTACTGTGCAGTATCCCCTACCACAAATTGAAGATATTTTTTGCATCTTTGGCGAGATGTTTTCAAAGATGAGCTTGTCACAAACCTATCTGCAAATGGAAATCGAGGAGTCAAGCAGGAACTTCTCACAATCAACACTCACAAGGGACTGTTCCAGTATAATCATCCCATCTTTGGCATTGCATCAGCTCCAGCAATTTATCAAAGAGCAATGGACCAAATGCTCCAAGATATCCCAAGGACACAATGTTCCCATAATGACCTCATCATGACTGGCAAGAATGATAAAGAGCACTTCCAGTACCTGGGTAAAGTATTTACCAGGATCCATGAGTTTGGCCTGTGCGCAAAGAGAAAAGAATGTGAGTTTTTCAAGAAGAAAATCTTATATTGTGGACATGTCATTGACAAGCATGGCACAAGAGAAGATTGTGAAGTTTAGTGAAGTTAGTTATGGACCATTATATGTCACAAGAGAAGATTGAATTAATGCTACAGACACTCAAACTGGAAAATGTGTCACAACTCAGGTCATACTTGGGCCTTGTAAACAACTACCACCGGTTTCTCCCAAACATTGATGCACCCATTGACTGCACTGTTACAAACAAGGACAATACGGGAATGGCCATAAAGACGTGAAAGAGCATTCAAGGAAATGAAGAGACTAATAACACTTGATGAACTGTTCACCCATTATGACCCACCCCTGCCCATCAGACCGGCGTGAGATGCATTGGTGCTGTTTTGTCATACACTATGAAAGATGGATCTTTAAGTCCAAATGTGTTTGCTTCAAAATCACTGATGAGTGCAGAGTGCAACTACGCACAGATTGACTGAGAGGCCCTTTAGTCTAGTACAGGAAATAAAAAAGTTCCACCATTATCTCTTCGACAGATGACAGATCACCAGTCCCTTGTGATTTTCAGTCCCAGGAATGGAATTCCAGTGATGTCTCCTACCCGGGTACAATGTTGGGCACTGTTCCTAGGAGCCCACTCTTACGACATAGAGTTCAAGGATACCAAACAGCACAGCACTATTCCACTATTGGCAAATGAAGAAGAAAAGTCTTCATACTGTGACCCAGCAGAAGTGTTCCACACAACATTGGTGGACCCGTTGCCGGTAACAAATTCCGAAATACAAAGAGAAACAATGGGTTAGCTGAAAAGTTTATCAAAACCTGCAAGAAGTCCATTAAAGCTATATACATGAAGAACATTACTCTACAGCACAAGGTAGACAATTTCCTTTTTGAGTATTGGAACTCTGTTCATGCAATGACAAATCAAACACTGCTGTTCATGAGGAGGAATCTGAGATCGTGCATGGACCTCCAGAAACCAGACCTGCAGAGGGAGGTGCAGAATAAACTGTTCAACTATTTGCCAGGTGAATCAGCAAGGAGCTTCAAGGTTGAACAGGCAGTCCTAGCGTGTGATTACCGAGAAAACAAGTGGATACCTAGTAGGTTAGGTGTAAGAACTGGACCTACTGATGTACACAGTGGATGTTGGAGATCAGACACGGAGCACCACGCAAAAGACTGAACCTTTAGTTTAGTGAAGTTAATTATGGACTATTATAGTGAAAGCATGTTTATCTGAATATGGTTTGTGAAAGCGAAATTGAATGTTTTGTTATATATTCAGTTTCATGTTATATTAATCTAAAGGGGGAAGGAAGTGCAATGTATGGATAGACAATAGACAATAGACAATAGGTGCAGAAGTAGACCATTCGGCCCCTCGAGTCTGCACCGCCATTCTGAGATCATGGCTGATCATTCACTATCAATACCCAGTCCCTGCCTTGTCCCCATATCCCTTGATTCCCCTATCCATCAGATATCTATCTAGCTCCTTCTTGAAAGCATCCAGAGAATTGGCCTCCACCGTCTTCCGAGGCAGTGCATTCCACACCTCCACAACTCTCTGGGAGAAGAAGCTCTTCCTCAACTCTGTTTTAAATAACTGACCTCTTATTCTCAATCCATGCCCTCTGGTACTGGACTCTCCCAACATCTGGAACATATTTCCTGCCTCAATCCTATCAAATCCTTTAATTATCTTAAACGTTTCAATCAGATCCCCTCTCAATCTCCTCAATTCCAGCGTGTACAAGCCCAATCTCTCCAATCTCTCTGCGTAAGACAGCCCTGCCATCCCAAGAATCGACCTAGTGAATCTACGCTGCACTTCCTCAATTGCCAGAATGTCCTTCCTTAAACCTGGAGACCAAAACTGTACACAATATTCCAGGTGTGGTCTCACCAGGGCCCTGTACAAATGCAAAAGGACATCCTTGCTCTTGTACTCAATTCCCCTTGTAACAAAGGCCAACATTCCATTTGCCCTCTTCACTGCCTGTTGCACTTGCTCATTCACCTTCATTGACTGGTGAACTAGGACTCCTAGGTCTCTTTGCATTTCTCCCTTACCTAACTCTACACCATTCAGACAATACTCTGCCCTCTTGTTCCTGCTTCCAAAGTGGATAACTTCACATTTATTCACATTGAATGACATCTGCCAAGTATCTGCCCACTCACCCAGCCTATCCAAGTCTCCCTGTATTCTCCTAACGTCCTCTTCGCATGTCACACTGCCACCCAGTTTAATATCGTCAGCAAACTTGCTGATATAGTTTTCAATGCCCTCATCTAAATCGTTGACATAAATCGTAAAGAGCTGTGGTCCCAATACAGAGCCCTGTGGTACCCCACTAGTCACCTCCAGCCAGTCCGAGAAACACCCATTCACTGCTACCCTTTGCTTTCTATCTGCCAACCAGTTTTCTATCCATGTTGAAACCCTGCCCCCAATGCCATGAGCTCTGATTTTACTCACCAACCTCCTATGTGGCACCTTATCGAATGCCTTCTGAAAATCTAGGTACACAACATCCATTGGCTTACCCTCGTCTAACATCCTTGTTACACCCTCAAAAAACTCCAACAGATTAGTCAAGCATGATTTGCCCTTGATAATCCATGCTGGCTCGGCCTAATCCTATTTCTGCCATCAAGATGTGCCACTATTTCGTCCTTTATAATGGACTCAAGCATCTTCTCCATGACTGACGTTAGGCTAACAGGGCGATAGTTCTCCGTTTTCTCCTTCCCTCCCTTCTTGAAAAGTGGGATAACATTAGCCACTCTCCAATCTTCAGGAACTGATCCTGAATCTAAGGAACATTGGAAAATGATTACCAATGCATCCGCAATTTCCTGAGCCACCTCTTTTAGAACCCTCAGATGCAGACCATCTGGACCCGGGGATTTATTAGCCTTCAGTCCTACCAGTCTACTCATCACAGTTTCTTTCCTAATGTCAATCTGTCTCAATTCCTCTGATATCTCATGACCCTGGCCCATCCATACATCTGGGAGATTGCTTGTGTCCTCCCTGGTGAAGACAGATCTAAAGTACGCATTAAATTCTGTTGCCATTTCCCTGTTTCCCATAACAATTTCTCCCACTTCATTCTTCAAGGGGCCAACATTGTTCTTAACTATCTTCTTTCTCTTCACATAGCTAAAAAAGCTTTTGCTATCCCCTTTTATATTCCTGGCTAGACTGAGCTCATACCTGATTTTTTCTCTCCGTATTGCTTTTTTAGTTAAGATCTGCTGTTCCTTAAAACTTTCCCAATCATCTGTATTCCCACTCATCTTAGCCCTATCATACTTCTTTTTCTTTAATGCTATACAATCTCTGACTTACTTTGGCAACCACTGTGGCCCCTTCCCCCTCTTTGAATCCTTCCTTCTCATTGGAATGAATCTATGTCTTTTAGAGCAATGACTTCCCTTAGCACTCCATATGGTGTGTAAACTTATCTATATGCATTGATCTGTCGTCTACGCATGCATATTGATCTCTCTCTCTCTCTCTTACTGCAATGTTAAAGCCATCTCCCATGTGGGTGCTTTTATTTAATTGATATGTGGATGCGCAACCACAACAGGGATCATGAGGGGAAACCTTTTCACTCTGAAAATGGTGAGAATTGGAATGAGCTGCCAGCACAAGAGATGGATTCGGTTTTGATTTCAAAGTTTAAGAGAGGTTTGGATAGGTATACAGATGGGAGGGCTATCGAGGGCTGTGGTCCGGGACTAGGCAGTCTAAATGGTTTGGCATGGACTAGGTGGGCCACAGGGCCTGTTTCTGTGCTGTAGTTTTCTATGACTTTAATAAAGGTTAATGGACATTGAAAGGTGCAGACATATGCTTAATTTTGTGCTACTGCAATGTTCCTGTAACCATGCATCAATAAAAAAATTCTGATACTTTGATTCTCAAAGTGACTAAAGCCAAATAGTCTGAGACCTGCTCTGGGAGAAAAAAATTACATGGAAACTTTCGAATGTGATGAGAGATTATATGTTCGGAATTCTGTCATCTAATATTAAAGACAGGCATCAGATGCGAGGAAGTCCTTGCCTGCACGTGGAAAGGCCCTCTGCAGGGGAGATTGTCTAGTTTTAAAGCAAGATGTGGCAATAGATAAGTGATCTGTCGACAACAGATTGCATTACAGAGAAGTCAGATGCAGTGATATATAGCTTCAGCAGCATACTGTGATGCACTACGGTAGTGTAACAGTTAGCACGATGCGTTAACGGCTCGGAGTTCAATTTCCAACGTCTTTTCCATGAGTGTGTGAGCTCCTAAAGTCTCCCCCCAGAGTCCAAATGCATACCATTTATTAGGTTAATTAGTCATTTTAAATTGTCATGTGACTAGGCTAGGTGGGTTGCTGGGCATTACGGCTTGTTGGGGCAGAAGAGCCTATTCTACACTTCAAGTCTCAATGAATAAATAAATACTCAGATTGCTCTCGTATAACACATTAACATTGCAATTGTAATAGTGAGCAGCAAATATGTTGATTTCATTTGACATGGTCAAGGCATTTTAAAATTATTTCTTTGAAAAGCTGCCAGAAGTTGTTCTCTGCTGATGTTATTGTGCTAGAAGGAATACAAGCAGTTGGTATACTCAATGCCACTGCAAAAAAAAATATCTAGTACCTTTCAAAACATTAGTAGGCCTCAAAACACTTTACAAGCTGCTTTTGAAATTCAGCTTTGAAACTGTTGCAATATACTGCAGTACAACATAGCAGTTGGCAAACAACACAGGTGAAATCATTTTCTTTCGTGAGCTTGTCTGAGGGGCAAGTACTGATAAGTCCATTCGAAGAAAACACTTCCCGAACTCTGAGGGAATCCTTTCCCCCCTGAGAGAGGCTCGGGTTGCTTCAGTGCTGCCTACCCTTAACTACTTGATGCAGTAATCTCCATCGGTAAACAGTAATTTAACAGTTTCCAGTTCCTAGGTTAGAAGTTGCTTCAGTTTATACTGGAATCACACAGTGATTATTGTCCCTACTCTTCTGCTTTATCTACACCTGATATAATTGTGCATTCTTTCTGCAGTAAATGGACAATTATGCCTTTTTAAGCAGAATACACTCTTGCTCTATTAACTGCATATTAGCTGCAAATAGTTGCTCCATTAACTACCCCTATCTTACATTTTGCATTAATGATACAAATGTAATTATTTAAGTCCCAACGATTTTATCTGTCAGTATTCCTAATACCTTCTAAGTAATATATGTCCAATGTCACACCTCAGTTTAAGAAGTTATTTTTCATTTTTTCTCCTTAATCCGTTAGTCTCAAGAGACCATGGATTTGCACCTTGGAAAGTTTTCAGGGCGCAGGCCTGGGCAGGGTAGTATGGGAGACTGGCAGTTGCCCATGCTGCGTCTCCCCTCTCCATGCCTCCGATATTGTCCAAGGCAAGGCTGATACAGCTTGGCACCGGTGTCGTTGCAGTGCAATGTGTGGTTAAGTGCCTTGCTCAAGGACACAACATGCCGTCTTAGCTGAGGCTCGAACTAGCGACCTTCAGATCACTAGACGAACGCGTTAACCACTTGGCCACTTCTCCAATGGTGCACTAAATAGAATGAATAGACTGAGGAAATAGGCAAATTATAATTTAGTTAAATTTATGCACTGATTTGAAAATATGACACTCATGGCAATAAAAATTATGTTTTGAAAGGTCCTTGCTTTGAATGTTTGGATTTGAAATTGAAACAATAAAATGCAAGAATCAAAAGAGAAGAAAAGATGATCACAAATGGCTCCAAGGTTGTTGGAGTTGTTGGTAGTGTGGAGGATAGTCTTTGACTATGGGGTGATATTAAAGTCAAAGTTATTGTCTTCTGCACAGGTAGATGTAAGCACAGGTGCAATGAAACACTTACCTGCAGCAGCATCACAGACACACAGCATCATCATAAACAAAATTAAACATAAGTTATAAACAATTTGTTGGTGAAGTAGTCTGAAAAACACAGATAGCTTAATCCTGATAAATGTGAGGCGATGTATTTTCAGATATTAATGAGGCTAGGACATACACCAGGAAAGGCAAGATTGTCAGAGTATCGAGGAACAGTGGGACCTTGGCATGCAAATCCCAAGATCCTTGAAAATGGCAGCACAGATGAATAATGTGCGCAAGAAAGCCCATGGATGTTGGACTTCATTAACCAAGGCTTTGAATACGAGAGAAGGGAGGTTAAGCTCCAACGTTCTAAAACACTGGTCAGATCTCAGCAGCAGTACAGCATACAGTTCTGGTCATCACAATGTAGGAAAGATGGAAATGCACTGGAGAGGGTGCAGGGGAGATTCATCACAAAATTGCCAGGGATTGAGCGTTTCATTTATAGGGAGAGATTGGAAACATGGGTTTGTTTTCACTGAAATACCAGGTATGTCACTGAGATACATAAAACTATTAGAGTACAGTTTTTCTCCTTATCAGAGGTGGAAATAGATTTAGGATTACTGTTAATTTAGGCGATCTGAGGGGGTTCTTTTAACATCCAGAGAGTGATAAGTAGCTGGAATATAGCTGTCTGAGAGAGTGGCAGAATCAGAGTCATTGACAAGATCTGGTGCCTAGACGGACACTTTAATCTCGAAAGCATAAAAAGCCACTGAGCAAGTGCAGGAAGATTGAATTAACACGAATGGGTGCTCACTTAACAGTACAGATGTGCTGGGCCGAATGGCTTGCTTCCATACTGTACGACTGTGCAACAACTTGATATCCCATGGTGTTGGACAGGCTAAATCAAGCAATATTGCCTTGCACTTTCAAGGAAATGGGAACAATT
The DNA here is from genome assembly GCF_030144855.1 of Hypanus sabinus. NCBI lineage: Eukaryota > Metazoa > Chordata > Chondrichthyes > Myliobatiformes > Dasyatidae > Hypanus > Hypanus sabinus. Next base: position 37,534,982 of record NC_082727.1, on the reverse strand, counting down.
TGTGCTTCTCAATTCAGCTAAAATTACATCAAGAACAAAGCATGTCTCATCAACATTTTATACAGGTTTATAAAGCACTGCAGTGGAAATCAATCCTGAATGTATTAAGAGGAAACCAATTTAGAATATGTATATCAAAAACTGAAAGTCTAATTGTATATTATAATGACAGAAGCATGATACATTTTATAACATTCTGCTGCTTAGAGGAAAACCATGTGTAAGTAGTCTAACTCTTATATGATCTAGCTGAAAAAAACAAATTAGTCTTAGGAACAACTTCATTCTGAGAAAGATGATATACCAAAACAAAAGTTTTTACAGATGAATGAAAAAACTAGCACATATTATCTTTTATGATGAGCATTATGCATTGCTCTTGGAGAGGAACTGCATTTGCAAAAGAAAGGCTTTAAAGATAAAGTGACTTAGGGTAGCCAACTCGCATACCAACATGAGTTTGAGGTGTGGGCAGACACTGGAACACCTACAATATATCCAGACAACCACAAAGAGAATATATTTACTCTGTACAGGCAGCCCCTAAGGATCAGATCTAGAAATGTGATGTGATTGCACTGATGGATGCACCATTTGATCTCAGAAGTTAAGGAGAATCAAGCACAATTGATTCTTCTATGGGAGATTATGAGGGATAACCAAATATGGTGGGTATTGGCTGGAGAGGAGGGAACCAGCAGCCACAGAATCACTTATGTGTTATGCATATTGTAACTGCTAAGATGCCTAAGTGAATGCAGGGCTGATTTCGATTATCCTGGATTCAGTCTTTCAATATTTGTGGAGTGATGATGGCGGGATACCAGAGATATCTTTTCATGTGACCGCATGAAATTTATAAAAGGTGAAAAGATTGCTGTCTAAGTAAGAACTGGAATTTGATTGTGAACAAGGTGGGGCAGCGAAAAACTGATTGGATGAGGACTAAACAATCAGGAGGGGCAGATTATGGGGGTATATATACACCAGACTAGATATGCCTAGACATTATTCTTGATGAAGATGGCAGTGTTTGTCATCTAAAAGTTGGTTAAAATCAATACCTGTACCTGGCTGGTACAGAAGAGTGTTTATTCATTAAATCTATCTTTCTAGCTCTGTTAAGTCTTCAGAATAGTTTTCTTCAGTTTTATTTCTGCTTCAGTTCTCAAAATTGTCTCACTTTTGCAGCATGCGAAGAAACATTGCCACATTTTCCTCAATGTTTCAGTAACCCGACAGAGAGACATCGGCTTTAATGATCCCACAAAGGACAAAGTCATGGGATAAAAATGAGAAAACAGGGAATGGAAATCAAAGTTTGTTTGTTTGTTGGTTTATTTTTCTATCTATCTATTTGTTCGTTGTTTATTTATTTAGCAATACTGCATGGAACAGACCCTTCCAGTCCAGCAAGCTATACTGCCCAGCACCTCACTTATTTAATTCTAGCCTAATCACAGGACAGTTTATAAAGTCCCAAGGAGACACCGGATTGCTTGGAGGGAGAGAGAGTTTAAAAGAAGCAAGTGGGTCATTCGACACATTTTGCGCACCACAGCCCTGAGGAGACATTGTATTGTGCATAATTAGGCACTTAGCAAAGACCAATGAAAAATGTCAGGTTTAGGTGGAGCGGCCATTGTTTGAGTGGGCCAGTGTTGGGATGGGGTGTTGAGGCTTTGGTTCATCAAAGCTTTTGCAAGGGGAGTCTAGGCCAGAGGTAGTTTTTTTTGTTATTCATTGTTGTTTATTTCTTAATTCTTTAGAGCCAGACAGGATACTGGAGTGGTCCTCTTGTGGGATCTGGGAGGGTAGGGAGACCTCTAGTTTAGGTGTGTGACTGTCAGGAGATAGGCAGCCAGTGCAGACTACCCCTGTGGCCATTCCCCTCAAAAATGCTTTTGATACTGTTGGGGGGAATGACCTAGCAGAATAAAGCCACAGTAGTCAGGCCTCTGACCCTGAATCTGGCTCTGTGGCTCAGAAGGAAAGGGGTGAAGAAGAGAAGAACGGTAGTTATAGGGGATTCGTTGGTTAGGGGAACAGAAAGAAGGTTGTATGGATGAGAACAAGACTGCCCAATGGATGCCAGGATCAGGGACATGTCAGGTAAGTCCAGGGCATACTTAAGTTGGTGGGTGAGCAGCCAGTGACTGAGGTCCACATTGGTACCAGTGACATGGGTAGCATGGTTGACAAGGTCCTGCAAAGTAAGTTCAGAGAGTTCAAAGTACATTTATTATCAAAGACATATGCAGTAATACAACCCTGAGATTCCTCTTCCCCAGAGACAGCAATGGAACAAAGAGGAACAGTGCCCATTCAAAGGAAAAAAAATGTGGGAAAAAAAACACACAAACAGCTGCAAAAAATGAGCAAAAGCACAGGAAGTAAAGCACATGATGAAAAGGCATATTTCAGTTCAGCTCAGCGTTCATTATCTTCAGACCACCTGGATTCAAAATCATCCAAACCAGCAACAAAGAGTGGAGCAACCAGAAAACTAGAACACATCATGAATATGAATTTGAGTCCACCTTCCACAAACCGCAGTGATAACTGGCATCATTCTCCAACAGCATCGAGGGAGAGAGAGAGAGATCATTCGATGCAAGGACCTTCCGTCAGGAGCAGCGAGTGAAAGAGAGAGCGGCTGTCACACGCAGACACCCTCCTCAGGCAGCAGTGAGTGAGTGGCTGGTAGACGGTGCTGAACACTCGCATGCCCTCGGCACCCACCTCAATGGTTTCAATCTTCTTCGGCACTTTATTCGCGCCCCATCTCCAGGCTTCCTGGCCGCCCTGGCACACACTCTCTCGCAGCTCCCTCTCGTGGTGGCCCTCTAGGAGAAAGCAAGGTAACAAATCGCCCGATTGTGTGATCAAACTGAAAACATACTGCCAGTGCCAGAATGTAGATTACAGGCACAGGGCATCACAGCAGGAGTTCCTCAGGGCAGTGTCCTAGTCCCAGTCATCTCCACTCACAGCTAAAATATCCTTCCTTCCATCATATTGGGATATTCATAGTCAAATGAGCAATATTCAGTTCTATGCACAACTCTGCAGCAAAAGGCATGTTCCTGCAAGGAGTAGAGCCTAGGTCATATTCAGCCATAACCATGCCAGATAATTTCCATCTTGAACAGGAGAAGGTCTAGCCACTTACCCTTGGCACTCAACAGAACTACAATCACTGATTTCTCTCACTGTGAACATTCTAGGGAATTGCCACTGATCAGAAACTCAACTGGTATAGTCTTATTAAGGTATAGCTACAGGTACAGATCAGAGGCTAACTATTCTCCAATGAGTGCCTCACCCCCTGATACATCAAAGATTTTCCATCATTTATGAAGTACGTGGCAAGAGCATAATGAAATATTCTTCACTAACCAAAAATCCGACACCATCCAGAACAAAATGGACCACTTGATTGGCACTCCATCAGCTATCAGCTAACCTAAACATTCATTTTTTCCAGGCATGACACACAGCGTGGACTATCTACAAAATGTATCACAGGGGTACTCAACAACACCTTCCAAATCTCTACTACCAGGACCAAGGGAAGTTGGTCCATGGGAACATCGCACCTGCTGGTCCTTGTCCAAGCTGCACATCATTCTGATTTGAAAATATATCAGTGTCCATTCAGTCCAGCTGGATCTAAATCCTGGAACTTTGCTTCCAACAGTACTTTGGAAGAACTTTAACCTGAAGGACAGCGGTTGTTAATGAAGGGTCAACCAAGGGCAATTAGGAATGGACAATAAATATTAATCTTGCCAGTGACACCCAGATCCCACCAAATAACTACTTTTTAACAAACAGAGGAATAGGAGAAATTTTGGAATTGAACTTAAAATTCATTCTTGGGCAGGATAACATTTAGGTGTGGATTTTCCTGGGCCTTCTCAGTCACTGCAATATTTGGAAGACAGGTTAAAATTTCCTTTTCTGAGTCATGAATGTGCATTTGTTAATCTCAATTCCTCTTTCCAATCATTAATTAATCTGCCATGTGCTTTCAACATTTTCTATTATTTGAGTTGTACTTTTTATCATTTTCACTTTAACTGCTTCAAATGTTCTAATTTGGGGTTAAAAAGAAAGACATATCAGTTGTATGTATTGAACTGATATGTTCTAATGTGAAACAAAAACAGAAAATGGTGAAAGGCTCTTCAGGTCAGCCACAATCTGTGAAAAGAGGAACAGAATTGATGTTTCAAATTGAAGACCTGTCTGTTCATACTGACAGATCTGTTGGCCATTTCCAATATTCCCCTTGCTGCAGAGAACTCAAGGTCTGAGTGCTCTGCAACAATCCTCACCTGCGTTTTACAGCTTTTACACATTTGCTTATTGGTTTTCTCTCCGACTCGCTTCATAATTCTATCAACTGTACATCTTCACAAGCAACATATCATTGCTGCAATCCTGATCTTATGACAGACATTCCTTTCGCCTAAGCATCCTTTTTGTAAATTAAAATTAAATAATGTCACTTTCCCAGTTCCAGAAAAGGGTCTATAACCTGAAACATTAATTCTGCTTCTCTTTCCACAGAGTATTTTTGTTACCGATTTCTCAGCATCTACGTTTTGTTTCTCGATTTGCATTCCACAGGTGGACCATTTGGTACAGATCTGCATAATGAGGTAAATATTCTGAACTTATATTCCCAGTAGAGATTCACTGAGCTCTCTATACCTTTGAAGATGCTCTGTTCTTTCCGCTTCTCATCAGTGTTAATGTTATTCAGTCTAATTTAAAGTGGTTCTGATTTAGGATAAAGATCTACTGTCAGGTTCTTCAGTCTTTTGGGCCTTCTTATAGGACCCAAACATATGTTGGTAGGTAAGCAGTTAAATTCAGGCTCTAGCATTAGATATATTTTCATTACATGGTCAATTTTCCTGAATAATTCTTCTCATGGGAAATTAATTGGATTGCTAGTTAAGAAATTTATGGGAAGGATCTTTGCAATCCTGATGTCCCTTTTGCCAAGGGTTACATTGATAAATCTTCTTTAAGAATGCACAGTTAAAATTTTTAATGAATCATGCAGATAGTTCACTATTTGTATGAAACTTGGCTGAATTTCCCAGACCATGCTTTGCCAAGTCCTATCCCATAAAACTAAACTGGGTCACATGGTTACCACTTAACTCTCAAATTTAATATTTGAAAGGCCTGTTTAATGAAAGCAGCGTCTGCCTGCCCACTGATATGCCAAGCTGAAGACAATGTGTCTCACATTGGACAGGAAGTTCATTCCAGCATCAAAATCAGAATCAGCTTTAGTATCGCTGGCATATGACATGAAATTTCTTATTTTTCACAGAGGTTAAGACACATAAAAACCTGTAAATTACAAAAATAAATAAATACATTGTTGGGAATCTTGTTTCTGTTCTCAATTGGCCCATTCGTTAAACACAATAACATTATGTTCTTATTTGATTCCAGTCCAGTTTTATGTTAAATATATTTGTTGTTTTTTCCATTGATTCCATAGCTTCCTATGGCAAGAAAGAAGAGTAATCTTCCTTGCAGTTGAAGGCTACCCTATTATCAAGTGTTTTAAGTAGTTTTCATTCCAACTTCAGACCTATGAAAATGCACAAGACAAAATATCTGAAAATCTGATAAGAAGATAATTATTAAATTAAATAAGAGTATTTTTTATATATATATTTTATCTCAATCTATCATTTTCTAATGCTTTCTACTTAAGTTACTTAACTGACTTTATTTCGTAAGACCTTGTTTTCCCACCATTATTTAACTTGGGGCTGAGGACATTCTAAAAATATGTAGGATCTCTTTGCATTGTTTCAGATTTTTATCCACATTTAGCTCATCGATCTGTTAAAAGAAGCTATCATTCTTGTCCTTGGCAAGGGAGCATAGGAACTAACTCTCACTGTGAAAGCACAAAGCTCTCAAACTGTGCTCGGCATGATCAGAAGCTTGCATAGTAAAATAAAATGTGTTTTTTCCTGCATTATGACTCATAGCTTCTGTAATTGATGCAAAATAGACTCAAGTTCTGTATTAAAAGACCGAAATGAATTGTTCCTGGGCACAGGGCAAGCATTAGAATAACTTCATCCGTTCATCAGTAGAAAGAACAGACCAAAAATCACTTTAAAGGATCCTGAAATATTCCATCACTTGGGCAGCTTTTATTGCCTAATGTACTAAAGCATCACTTATATGACAGCAGTAAACGAATATACAATATATTAATTCAACTGACTCATGCTTGAACCTGCCAGGCTATGATGCATTGACTTTAAATGCACAGTATTTGTTTTAGCAATTGATTTTTGCCAAGTAATAGAGCGTTTTTCTGTGTTTTGTTAATAGTTGAATTGCATTGCTCTTGGAAGTGCACATTGAAACTTTATTGATAATGAAATGGTAATTTTATTTAATAAAGTATGGCCTGACCATCTTCATCTGGCACTGCTTGTTTGATTGACCAGTTTTGACAAAACTTTTCTTGAAAGTGAATTTAAAAATATTAAGCAATTCGTTGTTCTGAGTTTCTGGATATAGAAAGACATAAGTTATACAGCTGACAGCTACAGTGCATTCTGTCCAACACAAAAGTGCTTACATGCACTTAGTGGCCACTTTAGTAGATATACTGTACTTGTATATTTGCTCATTAATGCAAATATCTAATCAGCCAATCACGTGCCAGCAACTCAATGCATAAAAGCATGCAAACAAGGTCAAGATGTTCAGTTGTTGTTCAAACCAAACATCAAAATGGAGAAATATGATCTAAGTAACTTCGGCCATGGAGTGACTGTTGCCATTCAGGGCAGATTGAGCATCTCAAAAACTGCAGATCTCTTGGGATTGTCACACACAACATTCTCTGGAGTTTACAGCACAAAAACAACCACCGAGTGGCAGTTCTGTGAGCAAAAGTGCATTGTTAATCAGAGAAGTCATAGGAGAACAACCAGACCGGTTCAAGCGGTCAGGAAGATGACAATAACTCTAATAACCATGTTACGAAAGTGATGTGCAGAAGAGCATCTCTGAATGCACAACATGTTATACATTGAAGTGGATGGGCTGCAGCAGCAGAAGATCATGAACATATACTCAGTGGACACTATATTAGGTACAGGAGGCAACTAATAAAGTGGCCACTGCGTGTCTATGATATAACTTATCTCATTGGTATTTGAATGCTGGTCTGCCATTGCAAGTGAAAAATAATTTTTGCTCCCTGCTGTAGTTGCTGAAATATTCAGGTTGATAAAAGTTTTGTTAGCTCCAGCCAATCCAGGAGACAAGACATTTTGTTTAAGAGCACAAACTTCCAAATAGCCAAAATCAATATCCAGTTGAAACTGTTACAGTCTTTGTTGTGGATTTCAGGCAGGTTGTTGAACACGGTGAGAAGTGTACAGAGCTGTGAGATTTGTTATAGGATAGCTTGTGGAATCAAGAGAGTGGTCCTCAATAGTAAGCAACAACTACGAGCAGGCATTTGTCATCGGAACCAGTGGTCAAACAAGCACAGGATTTGCAATATTGCCAAGTGAATCCATGGAGTGTAAATATATTGAAGCAAACCTCTACAGCAGGAGTTCCCAACCAGGGGTCCACAGACCCCTCAGTTAATGGTGAGGGTCAATAGGATAAGAAAGGTTGGCACCCTCTGCTCTATAGTATTACTGTGAAAAGAAAAGAAAAGAAAAAACTCAGGGAGATTATATTATTATTATTGTTATTATTAATATTATTAATTTTTTTACTTACTCTCAACTCAAGTTGATAAAGCCTGAGGTACAGGCATAGACAAGTACACTCATTTCTCAATTGCTAGGAATTTTTGAGCAACTCCTTAATTTCCAGGATAGCTATAGATAAGTATAGGTATGGTCTTTGTGGGAGAGTTTTATATTGGAGTAGGTCAAATTACAGGGGCATTAGGCATCAATGAAGAGGAGTTAATTGGAAATGGCTTTTCTCTGGCAAGTCCACATCAGACATGTGGAGGGTGTTTAAAGATGAATTGCACAAAGTACAGGAAAGGTATGCTCCTGTTAGGATGTAGGATGGGGATGGAAAGATAAGAAAACCTTGGATGTCCAGAGAAGTGATGAATGTAGTCAAGAAGAAAGAAGAAAAGTATGTAAAGCTTTAGAAGTTAGGATCAAACAAAGCACATGAAGAGTTTAAAGAAGCCAGAAAAGAAGTAAAGAAGGGAATCAGGAAAGATAGGAGAGGGCATGAACAGCCATTGGCAAGTTGGGTTAAGGGGAATTCCAAGGCATTCTATACATACATCAAGAGCAAAGTGATAACTAGGGAGAGGGTGAGACCACTCAAGGATGTGCTTGGATGTGGAAAATGTGGATAAGGTACTTGATGAGCACCTTGCTTCAGATTTACCGAAGAAAGTTATATGGAGGTCCAGGAGATCGGTACCAAATGAATACGTATGTCAAGGAAATATTGGGCCTCCTAATGAATATTAAGGTGAATAAGTCCCCAGGGCCTGATGGGATTTACCCAGATTATTGAAGAAGGCAAGAGACAAGATTGCCGTGTAGGTTTAATTGTTTAATGTTCTTGTGTAGTGACTTTGGGATGATACCAGTTATAGATATAACTATTTTGACAATACTTCTGCAGTGATAACTTCTTTATTTTTCTGGGTTGTGATTTCATTTCAGTTTAATGGTGTATATTTCTTATCAGAATTGCGTAGGCTCACGTGGAGTGCTGAATCCTGTTTCCACTGATGGAAGTATATCCTTAGAAGTTTTATCTGACTGTTGTTTAAATTGTTTGTGTCTGTTATTCCTCTTCTTTCTGTACTTGGTAGTATTAATCTATGTGTGTTCCAGAGTTTTCTAAAATTTCAGTGTTTTCTAAAATCTGAAATTTCAGTTCTTATTTTTCTTTGTAAATTTTCCAAATTGGTTTCAGACCAAGATCTTACGCCAAAAGAACATGTTAATATTGGTATAGAGAAAGTGTTTATTGCCTTGGTTATATTTTTACCATTGAGCTCTTCTTGCCAGACTTTCTTAAGCCTTAAAATAAATTCTGTCAAAATGTTTCCTTTTATCTATTATCTTTGTTTGTTAATATCTCTGATACTTCTATATTTCATATTCATCCATCAGTTAATTTGTATCCTGCTGCTCTGTTTTATATTTTACTAACTCTTTGCACCTTTCTGCACTAATGTTCCGCACTTACCCGGTCCAAGGTTCATGTTTATTCAGTTAGAAAAAAATTTATGTATTTGAATTAATTGCTTTAGCTTTACAGATGAAGGAACATATCATTTCAAATCATCTAGGTATAGAAGGCAAATCAAGGTATAATTGGTTTGGTTGTATCTGACTTGATACCCTATTTTTGTCCAATTATTGCTATTGCATTTTTATTTTGTTTTGGTCAAGCTGACAAAGCCTAGGGTACTGGCACAGCCAAGCAAACTAATTTCTCAATTGCTAGGAGCTTTCTAGTAGTGTTTAGTGTTGTAGCTTTCTGAAGGTTTACATGAATATTGCCGTGTAGACCTAATTGTTTAATGCTATTATGTAGCGACTTTGGGATGAAACCAGTTATAAATATTACTATTGGGATAATGCATATCCTGTTCATGTTCCATAGTCTTTCAAATTCCTTCTTTAATTCAGCATATTTGTGGTGCTTTTCACTTACTGATTTTTGTATGTTATGCGTGTTTGGAATGGCTGTATCTATTAAGTAAGTTGTTTTTGAATGTTTATCCTGTATTATTATATCCGGATGATATTTTGAATTCTCCTAACTGTATTAATGGATTGCTCATAATTAAATTTGGAGGTCTCTGACTCTAAAACTGGATCAGGCTTGTATTTATGGTAAGGTATGGTGTCTTTTATGAGTTGTATTTTAAAGCAAGATTTTGGAGAACGATGTTTGCCATTTGATCGTTCCTGTGTAAGTAATCAGATTGAGTTAAGCTGCTGCAGGTTGCTGTAATGCGTTGGATTATTTCTGGTTTCTCTTGGCATCTTCTGCATTTATCATCTTCATTTTTCTGTGTTGTGCTTTCACTTAAGTTTACTGGTGAGTACTTCTTATCTGAATTACATACACTCATGTGGAGTGCTGAATCCTGCTTTTGTTGGTGAAAATATATCCTTTGAAGTTTTATATGGCTATTGTGTAAACTTTTTATGTCTGTCTCTGGTTTCTCTTCTCATTTTCTGCATTTATCATCTTGAATTTGTTGGACTTTTATTTTGTATTTTTGATAATTTTTTTGTATTAACTGCCCTGTCCTGTATTGCCATAAGGAACATGCTGTATGTGGGAAGATGTATCCAATTCTGAGCCAGGCATTCAACGCTTCCTTGTCAATATCTAGTCTGCTCAGGTCGTGCAAGTATCATCCATGGAGGGTCATGCTCTTCCATTGATTAACTTTTCTTCTATAGTGATAATTTCTTTTTTATCTGGGTTATGGTTCATTTATGTTTAGTGGTGTGTTCTTCTTAACAGAGTTCCATGTACTCACAGCATAGTCAATAGTTTTTCTAAAAGCAAATTAAGACAATGGTAAAATCAAATAACCATGCAGAGCAAGGTCCATAGGGAGTAATAGTAAATGGTATTGTAGAATATATATGAAATGGATTTATAAAAAGGCAATGACCTGGATAGATCATATAAAGGATCTGCTGGTACTGGAGAGGGCCAACTGAACGATCCTGGGAATGGAAGTGTTAATTTTATGAGTAGTGTTTGATGGCTCTGTGCCTGAACTCGCTGGAGTTCAGAAGAATGAGGGAGGAACTCACTGAAACCTATCAAATATTGTGAGTCCGAGATAGGGTGGCCATCGAGAAGATGATTCCAATAGTGGGGGAACCAGAGGACACAGCCTCAGAATACAATGACATCTCTTTAGAACAGAGATGCCAAGGAATTTCTTTAGCCAGAGGGTGGTGAATCTGTGGAATACATTGCCACAGAGGGTCGTGGAGGACAAGTCATTGGGGTATATTTAAAGTGAAGGTTAATAGGTTGTGATTAGTAAGGACATCAACAAATATAGGGAGAAGACATGGGAATGGATTTGAGAGGGTTAATAAAAAAAAAAGGATCAGCCATGATTAAATGGCGGAGCAGACTCAATGGGCCAAATGGCCTAATTCTGCTCCTATGTCTTATGGTCTTACGCCAGTAATGATGGAGAAGAAGAAGTGTACAGCATCAAATCTCATTAGTGGTGACTGGAGATCTCTCTATGTGTTCCAGCAATGACCATCTCACCTGTGTCTTAAGTCAACCAAATGGCAGTTGAGTCAGACCACCTCCAATCTGAATGTTCCATCCCTTTCTGAGCTTGACTTGATGGACCGAATGGCCTACTTCTTCTCTGGAGTTTTATGGTCTTTTGACCTTATTGTAATGCCAAGAAGCCTTTGCTGAAATGTTGTGATGCGTCACTTTCTAGCATTGGTGTGTTTCTGTCTTATCGTATATAGAATGGAGAGGAGGAATTGATTGATGTTCCATGAAAATCTCATTCCAAGTCAAAGAAAAATTAAACTTAATAAAAAAAGTTAATTATTGTCTACAGAGTGACAATATTCCAGAATTGTTTGTGTGGTTGATATGTTATAGCTTTCACATACAGATGCCTGCTGGGTATCCTTGATGAATGATGTGGAAATGTTTAATGGTCTCAGCTGAAATGTAGTGATAGGAATTGAGGCGGTTTGCAAGCAACTATGTCCTGAAGCCAGAGATGGTCTGAATCAACTGCTATTTGGTGCCCTTGAGATACAGGTGAGGCAGTCATTGCTGGAACACATGGACGGATCTCCAGTTGCTACTTTTGATGAGGTGCGATGCTGAGAGCTTTAGACTGATTCATCATGGATAGAAAGGAGAATGTGATGACGTATTGTTACCATATTAAAGGAAACAGCCAATGAGTAAGAATGCTCTTTTTCTTTCGGAATCCAGAGTTGATGTTCCATCACAAGAAGAGCAACTATGCCAAAGCAGTTGCATGAAGAAGATTTAGGTGCAATTTGTAAGATGCTAGTTGTTAGAAACTTTGTTTGCTGTTGGAGGATACAGTTGAGAAATGTCAGCGACGGCCCTCCAGCAGTTCTTCTCCATGCTGGCCAGGCTAACAATGATCTAAGCAATGCACGCTATATACCAGAGGAACTCAGCAGGCCAGGCAGAAACTATGGAAAAGGGTAAACAGTTAATGTTTTGGGCCGAGACCCTTCTCCAGGACAAAATGCAGATCTAAGATTCATGCGAACTTTGCTTATCTGTGCATGGAAAAAATAATCATCATTGCTTTTGATGAAAAAAAGCAGATAAAAGAAGTTCCTGCAAATACTTCTATATTTTAACATCGACTTCAAAGTTGGTAATAATCTTTCTGACACATGATTTTCCAGTTACTTACAATAAGGAATGGGAGAAACCCCATTATGCTGAATTCAACTTTTACTACTAATTGAATTAGAGGACACAATGACATCTGACATCCCAGCTAGAATGTGAAAGAGCTTATAAAGTGATATACCTGTGTCCTAACTTCACTTCAACTGGTGTGGTGGCGGAACTGGTGCAGTGGTATGTTACTGGATGAATAACATAGAAGCCTAGATTGACAATACAGCAATGTGAATTCAGGTCCCACCATAACAGCTGTGGAATTCAAAATTGGGTATTAATCTGAAGTTTCTATAAAACGCTTGTTATTTGCAACAATGACCACAGAGCTGCTGGATTGTTGTTAAAAAGCCATCTAGTTGTTCAAAGCCCTTCTCTTCAGAGGAAGAAATCAGACATTCCTACCCATGCTAGTGATTAATATGGTTCCAAACTGCAGCGATGTAGTTCACTGTGAAATAACCAAGCAAGCCATGCTGTCATCCCAGTCCAGGTATCTTGACAAAAAGGGAGGATTAGATCTGTCTGATCTACCCAGCATGGATTTTGACTCTAAGCTCTGATATGGCAATGTTGGGCCCAGCCTGGTCAACTTTGCCAAGTCCCCTCACAACATTTGGGGAATGGTGTCTAAAATGGGAGAGTTGGCCCACAATGGAGTCAGGCTATAGCCCGACAAAATCATCCATGTAGGCAATGATCCAGATTTCTCCATCACAACTAGATTTGTACAGCGGTGGGTGAAAGTATCCTTGGAGTCCTCAACATTGATTCCAGACATCATGAAGTCTCATAGCATCAGGTCAAACGTGGGCACGGAAACCTCCTGTTTGTCCTGTTCCATTGGGAACAACACATTGAGCAAGTACTGGATACAGCCAGGATGTATTCTGAACGGGAACTTCTATCTCCATCACCGTGAACCGCTTCATATCAGCACTGCAGACAAAACTTTCGTGTCCTGAAGGTCATGGCTTCCAGATTGGCTCAGTGTCAGGTAGTGAATGAACCAATACAAGGAAGAAATCCACTTCACCTTTTCGGAATCAGAATCAGGTATTAATATCACTGACATATGCCATGAAATTTGTTGTTATGTAGCAGCAGTACATTGCAATACAGAATCAAAAGTGTAAATTACAGTAAATTACTATATATAGTTAAAATAAATTAAGTTAAATTAAATACGTAGTGCAAAAAGAAAGAAAAATAAGTAATGAGGTAGTGTTCACAGGTTCAGAAATCTGATGACAGAGGGGAAGAAGCTGTTCCTGAATCTGAGTGTGTCCTGTCAGGCTTCTGTACCTCCTCCCTGATAGTCACAGTGAGAAGCAGGCATGTCCTGGATGACAGGGTCCTTAATGATGGATTCTGCCTTTTTGAGGCTTTGCATCTTGAAGATGCCCTGCATGCTTAGGAGGCGATTGCCCATTGTGGAGCTGACTGAGTTTATAACTTTCTGCAGTTTATTCCAATCCTGTGATTCCTCCCTCTCCACCCCCCACCCGACCACCCACCCCCATACCAGATGGTGAGGCAGTTAGTTAGAATGTTCTTCACGGTACATGTGTAGAAATTTGTGAACATCTGTCATGACGTGTCAAATCTCCTCAGACTCCAAATGAAGTATAGCCACTGTTGTGCCTTCTTTGTAACTGAATCAGTATGTTAGGACCAGGAAAGATCCTCAGAGATATTGCACCCGGAAGCTAGTAATTCCTCAGCCTTTCCACTTATGATTGTTGTTTGAGGATTGGTGTGTGTTCTCTCGTCTTATCCTTTCTGAAATCTTCAGTCAGTTCTTTGGTCTTACTGACCTTGAATGCAAGGTTTTTGCTGTAGCATCACTCAGCTAGCTGATATATCACTCAGCTCCTACTGTATATGCCTTCTCGTCATCTGAAATTCTGCCAACAATTGTTGTGTCATCAGCAAATTTGATGATATTTGAGCCATGCCTAGCTGCATAGTCATGGGTGTATGACTGTGTGGCTAAAAACAGCTTTTCCTCATCAAACCACCTGTGGAAGAGGCATTCAGAGTGTAGTATCTGGATTTGTCCTACTTTTTGTGAACAGGACATACCCGGGCAATTTTCCACACTATCAGGTTATAAGTATGCTGGAGCATCCTTGCTAAAGGTGAAGCAGGTTCTAGTGCAAAACACTAATGAAATCCATCTTCAGACTGACAACACCTCCCATGTGCTGTGTGTGGCACACAGTAATGTTAAAGGTGAGTCAGAATAGTTCAAAACTGGGCATTTACCAATAGAAATGTGTGCCCCTCAAGTCTGTAACTTAAAGGCTCTGCATGCAATTTATTCTGCCACTAGCATCAAGAAAAGGTTAACCTGGTCGAAGGAGAAATGAAAGACATTCTGACGCTCATACAGACATTACGTGCCAACAAGGGATGGCATGCACTAAGGATGGAGAGCACTAAGGAATCCATCAACCATCAAAGCTGATCAAAACTTCTAATATATATTCACACGGAAAATGTTGAACAATTGAATTTATTTATTAATCACATGTACATCAAATACAGTAAAATGCACTGATTATGTTTGTAATCTATATCAATGATCTGTATGATAATATGGTAAATTGGATCAGTAAATTTGAAGATGACACCAAGATGGGTTGTGTAGTGGACAGTGAGGAAGACTATCAAAGCTTGCACGGGATCTGAACCGCTGAACTATGGGCTGAAGAATGGTAGATGGAATTTAATGCAGACAAGTGTGAGGGGGAATTACTCAGTGAGCAGTAGGACACTATGGAGTGCGATAGAACAAAGGGATCTGGGAATACACACTATCATGACACGGATTAGATGGGACAAAGGGCCCGTTTCTTTGCTGTAACGTTCTATGACTTTAATCAACAGAATTTGAGGAAGTGCTTGGGGCAGCCTGCAGGTGTTGTCACATGTTCCAGCGTCTGCCCACAATATTCAGCTGGACAACACGCAGCCAACATACATCAAACAACGAAAGTGAAACAAACCCCTTTACCAGCCCAACCCACCCAGACACACAGATGGACCTCTAACCCCAGGACAAACTGGGGCCTGCAGGCAATTAAATGAGAAGGGTGGGACCGGCAGAAATGGTAAATACAAGACTAAATCATTCACAGCCAAGTTCAACCAGAAGTGCCAAGAGGATGATCCAACTCAGACTGTACAACAATGCCGAGAATGGAATTTGCTAAGGATACTGAGCTTCAGGCGAGCCCAAAGAGCTGGAAGTCAGACGTTAGGTCAGGCACTGAATTCTTTGACATACACTCCAAGAAAAGCATTGAAGTAGCTGTGGTTAAAGGACTTGATATAACCCGTCCAATCTAAGATCAGCTGAGGTCATCAAAGTCAAGGCAATTATGCCAATGCCCAAGAAGAGTAGAGTGAGCTGCTTTAATGACTATCATCGGATAGCACTCACATCTACGGTGATGACGTGTTTTGAGAGATTGGTTACGGCTAGAATCAACTCCCGTCTCAGCAAGTAGCTGGACCCACTGTGATTTGCCCATTGCCGCAATAGGTCTACGGTAGATGCGATCTCATTGGCTCTTCACATGGTCTTGGATCGCCCACAAGGTCGTTGCTGCGACACCACTCAACGAGTGATATATCCTGTTCCCCGTGCCCCTCTCGTCACATGTCAAACTGCTGCTTAGTGTTTAACAGTCATTCCAACAGTTCTGATCAAAAAGCTCCAGTATCTGAGCCTCTTTAACTCCATCTGCAACCGGATCCACTTCCCAACCAGAAGACCACAATCTGTGAGGATCGGTAATAACATTTCTACCTCGTTGACAATCAACACTGGTGCACCTCAGGGGTGTGTGCTTAGCCCACTGCCCTGCTCTCTATACCCATGACTGTGTGGCTGGGCACAGAAATGCCATCTTTAAATTTGCTGACATTGTTGGCAGAATTTCAGGTAGTGGCGAGAGACTGTGCAGTAACTAGATATATCAGCTAGTTGAGTGGTGTCAGCGTAACTACCTTGCACTCAACATCAGTAAAACCAAAGAACTGATAGTGAACTTCAGAAAGGGTAAGACAAGGAGACACACACCATTCCTCATAAATGGATCAGAAGTGGAAAGAGTGAGCAGCTTCAAGCTCCTGGTGTCAAGATCTCTGAGGATCCATCCTGGACCCAACATATCAATGCAGCTATAAAGAGGACATTACAGCAGCTATATTTCATTAGGAGTTTGAGGAGATTTGGTATGTCACCAAAGACACTCGCAAATTTCTACAGATGTACCTTGAAAAGCATTTTATCTGGCTGCATCACCATCTTGCATGGGGGGGATGCTGCAGAGAATTGTAAACTTAGTCAGCTCCATCATGGGTACCAGCCTCTGTAGTATCCAGGACATCTTCAAGGAGCGATGCCTCCAAAGGACGGCATCCATCATTAAGGACCCCCACCACCCAGGACATGCCCTCTTCTCATTGCTACCATCAGGAAGGAGGTACAGAATCCTGAAGGCACACACTCAATGATTTAGGAACAGCTTCTTCCTCTCTGCCATCTGATTTCTGAATGGATATTAAACCCATGATCACTACCTCATTACTTTTTTAATTTTGATTTATGCATGGCTTATTTACTTTAACTATTATACACACTTACTGGAGATCAGGTTTTTTTCTATTATTATGCATTGCATTGTATTGCTGCTGCAAAGACATTTGCCAGTGACATTAAACTTGATTCTGATTCTAATTTAGAAGTTGAATTAAATCATACAATCAGGAAAATTTAAATACAAGAAAGGATTGTTGAAAGGATGTTTCTCATATATTATGACTGCAACAATTTCCTTCATAATTAAATTTACTGTATTTTAAGTTGGAAATGCATTGAAATGAATTGTATTTTTTATCCATTCACGATATTGGTCAGTACTCTTATGCTACCATGAGGTGTCAGTAAAGATACAATTGTCCTGAAGAAGGGCATTAGTGGCACAGCAATTAGACTAGTCAGCACTACAGAGAATTATAAAATTGCTCTGATATTAAAGGCAAACTTTCAGTCTATTCCATCCATGCTAGTCCATTTAGACCAAACAGGTCGTCCACTCTTTTCTCCCTATCGACCTTCTAATCATCAAGTAGGTATTGGATTCCCTTTGAAAACCCCTACTTATTTTGTTTCCATTTACCTTATAAGTGGTGCTTCAGATCATAATTAAATAAATTTCATTTCAATTTCTCTTCTAATTTTTGCCCATATCTTTGAATCACTCTACAGAGGTCCCTAGCAGACCCCAGTCAGTTTGGATTTGCAGCAACATCTCCTCCACGACCTCCAGCAGCACAGGTGCACCACAAGACTGTGTGCTTAGCCCCTTTGCTCTACTCACTTTACACCTATGACTGTATGGCTAAGCACAGCTCTGATGCCATATTCAAGTTCGTTAACAACACCGCTTCATAGGCCAAATCAAAGGTGGTGACGAATCAACATACAGGAATGGAGATGGAAAATCTGGCTGAGTGGTGCAATAAAAACAACCTCTCATTCAATGTCAGCAGAACCAAGGAACTGATTATTGACTTAGAAGAAGGAAACCAGTGGTCCATGAGCCAGTTCTCATCAGAGGTTCAGAAGTGGAGAAAGTCAGCAAATTTAAATTCCTTGGTGTTATTATTTCAGAGGACTTGTCCTGGGCCCAGCATGTACGTACATTTATGAAGAAAGCACAGCACCACCTCTACTTCCTTAGAAGTTTGCAGAGATTTAACATGACATCTTCTATTGTTGTGTAGTGGAGAGTACAGAATATTGACTGGCTGCATCACAGCTTAGTATGGAAACACCAATGCCCTTGAACGAACAATCCTATTAAAAGCAGTGCATGCTGCCCAGTCCATCATGGATAAAGCACCTCCCATCCACTGAACACATCTATACAGAGAGTATTCACATGTAAGCAGCATCCATCATCGAGCACCCCCACCAGCCAAGACATGCTCTCTTCTCACTGCTGCCATCAGGAAGAAAGTACAGGAGCTCAGGACTCACACCACCAGGTGTAGGAACGGTTATCACCCCTCAACCATCAGGCTCTTGAACCAAAGGGGATAACCACTCAACTTCACTCGGCCCGTCATTGAAATGTTCCCACAACCAATGGACTCACTTTCAAGGACTCTTCATCTCATGTCATCAATATTCATTGATTATTTATTTATTGTATTTGCACAGTTTTTTGACTTCTGCACTCTGGTTGAACTCCCACGATGGGAGGTCTTTCCTTGATTCTGTTATGGTTATTTTTCTATAGCATTACTGTGTATACCCACAAGAAAATGAATCTCAGAGTTCCATATGGTGACATCTCTGTACTTTGATAATAAATCCACTTTGAACTTTGAATAAAGGAGTGAGGATGATTCCTTGATAATAGGAAGTGCTTTGTAGTTCCTAGGAATAATCTTAAGAACTGATGCATTTGATTTCAAATGGATAGGAAAGTCTGGAATTGTGAACTTGACAATGAAAAGTGTTTTAATTTTCATGAAGGTGCAGTTACAAACTTTTGTGCAAGTAATGTAAATCATATATAGAATATGAAGCCTGGGTTCAAAAAGGACAGAAAATTGGAAATGATCATTCAGCTTCAACCTCGCAGGTAAGAGTCATTAAGCAAACTGATGGAGAACTAGGATGAATTGTATGAAATAGTCAATACGAAACTGAATCAACCAGTTTATCCAAATCTTTTGTGAATGTTTTGTTTGTTCTTTAGCAAGGACAAACTTGCATGGGTTAAAATGCTAGAACTATTTTATTTACAGATTTACAGAATAGCTTCAGCTTGAACACATTTTACTCCAAACAGCTCCAGCCCGCCAAGAGCATTTCCATTCACCAATGTTTTCCATCCACCAATGCCACTTCCATTTCTGGATGAACCACCCACACTGCACACTGGGAATCTCACATCTCTGTTCTTGCTCTTGCTGTGTGACCATAATTCACTCAATGTGCCTCATGGAGTCCTGGACTACATCCACGTGATCAGTAAGTCCAACTGATTCTGTCAATTCACCAAATTCCTTCTGCTGACTGCGTATCAGAGATAGTAACTCCTTCTGTGCATCTGTGTTAAGCTGTTGCTGTTGTTCCAACTTTTGGGTCTGTGTCGTCACCCATCTTCCTTTCCATTTTTCCTCTTCAACTTCGGAAAGGATCGTGGAGATACTTTTGATTTCCATTCTTTAACTGGAAGTTGATGAGAGACAAATTTTGAATCACAGCTGCATGATGTGGAATTAAGACTGATGACTTCAATTTGCTGATGATACAACCATTGTTGGTAGAATCTCAGGTGGTGATGAAAGGGCGTACAGGAGTGAGATATGCCAACTAGTGGAGTGGTGCCATAGCAACAACTGGGCACTCAACGTCAGTAAGATAAAAGAGCTGATTGTGAACTTCAGGAAGGGTAAGACGAGGGAACACATACCAATCCTCATAGAGGGATCTGAAATGGAGATCCAAGATCCAGAGTGTCAAGATCTCTGAGAGTGTAACCTGGTCCCAACATATTGATGTAGTTATAAAGAAAGCAAGACAGTGGCTATACTTTTTATTAAGAGTTTGAAGAAATTCGGCATGTCAACAAATACACTCAAAAACTTCTATAGTTGCACCCTGGAGAGCATTCTGACAGGTTGCATCACTATCTGGTATGGAGGGGCTGCTGCACAGGACTGAAACAAGCTGCAGAATTTTGTATATCTAGTCATCTCCATCTTGGTACTAGCCTACAATGTACCCAGGAGATCTTCAGGGAGCGGTGTCTCAGAAAGGCAGCATCCATTATTAAGGACCTCCAGCACCCAGGGCATGTCCTTTTCTCACTGTTACCATCAGGTAGGAGATACAGAAGCCTGAAGATACACACTCAGCAAAACAGGAACAGTTTTATCCCCTCTGCCATCGGATTCCTAAATGGGCATTGAAGCTTTGGACACTACCTCACTTCTTTTTAAGATACAGTATTTCTGTTTTTGCACTTCTTTTTAATCTATTCAATATACATAATTGATTTACTTGTCTATTTATTATTATTACTATTTTTATTTTATTTATTATTATTATATTTTTTCTCTGCTAGATTATGCGTTGCATTGAACTGCTGCTGCGAGGTTAACAAATTTCACATCATATGTTGGTGATGATAAACCTGACTCATTTCTGATGATCACTCTGTTCAGCACTGGCATCCTGACTGTCACGTTTGTGTATCTGGTACAAATGTCTATGGAAGGTGGGGTTCTTTTGTTTCTCTTGTATAACCTCTCTGGATCTCTCATGGATGCTGCTACGAGTTTCTCGAGTTACAGCAGGTCAGTATCCAAGCCTGCAAAGACACCTGCGTACTCATCCATGACTGAGGTGTTGTCGTCTTTGGTCTGTGAAAGCCACCACAAAAGTTCTTTTCACTAGGTGAGATTTTCACATACACCGACCTAATATTGGCTGCACTCTCTTTTCAACAATCGGTAACTGTGCCTTTAGGTGCTGCCCCTTGTGCCTGAAGGTCACTGTACAGCCCCCTTTTAATGGAACGTTCTCTCCAGTGTAGACTGTCACTTTTAACTTCACTGGGTAAATCGTGTTGTTTACTTTGAGAGTCTTGTAATGATCCATTGATAACAGAGTTACCTGGGCTCCGGTATCAATCTTGAATGGAATTACTGTCTCATTCACCATCATTGGAATAATCCACTCTGTTTTACCAGCACCCGCAGTCTGTAGAGAATCCACATAAACTTCCTCCATTTCCTCAACAACAGTGTGCACCTTTCTCTTGGTAGATCCAGCTGTGCAGCACTTTGCAAAATGATTCTTCTTCCCACAATGATTGCAGGACTTTCCATAAGCAGGACAAATCTTTGGGATGTGCCTACCTCCATAATTGCTGCATTTACTCTTTGAGCCTACCTCTTTGCTTTGTTGTTACCTTGGGAAGGCCGCGTGCTTTGCCTCCCTGTTTTGTCAGCATGCACTGTTGTATCTACCCCGTGCAGGCCCTTAGCTTGTGCTCATGTGGTCTCTGCTGCCCTACACATATCCACAGCTTTTCTAGCGTCAAACCTTTTTCACAGAGCAGGCTTTTTCTAAGTCAATTATCTGGGATTCTGCTGACTATTCTGTCTTTAGAGTCTGTCAAATCTCCAAACTCACAGGACTTACTCAGTGTGTGAAGCTCAGCTCAGTGTTGATCAGAACTAATGCCTTGTTTCTGTTCACAGGAGAAGAACATATTTCTCAAAGGTGATATTTTTACTTGGGACATAATACTCCTCAAACTTTGTCATCAGAGTGTCCAATGCAAAGTCTGTCTCATCAATTCGAAAGCTGGTGTAGATGTCCAAAGTATCATCACCAATTACGTGTAGAAAGATAGATGATTTAAATCTCTCCTCTGCCCTGTTGGCTCTACTCACCACTAAATATATAGTGAATCGCTGTTTGAAATGTTTCCAATTATCAGCTAGACTGCTGGTAAACTGCATCACTGTGGGAAGACTTAGGTTATCCAGTGAGGAAATTTTCAGGTTCTCACCTCAATGCCGTAGTGAACTTTGAGACAGCATGCTCTCTTGCCAGCAGCTTCTTTCTGTCAGAACCTTGAATCTTTCTTGGTCGCTTGTGATATTTGGTGATGTTCATATTTAGACCTCACTCTGACTTCTGACACTGTGTTATGATTGTTCTTTAAAGACAATCTTGCTTGGGTAAAAATGCTAGAACTATTTTATTTACAGATTTACAGAATGCCTTTGGCTTGAACACGTTTTATTCGGCATGCTCCAGCCTGCCAAGAGTGTGTGTGTGCGTGTGTGCGTGTGTGTGTGTAAGAGAGACATTCACCAACGTCACTTCCAGTCCCAGGTGAACCATCCACACTGCACACTGGGAACTGAAGTTCTTTATTACATGCACACACAATAACACAATGAGAACTTATCTGAACTCTTCTGATCTTTGTACCCCAATCCTGTTGTTTTCACTATAGGCATGATTACACAGAAGGAATATGAAGATGATCCTTTGTTTGGTCTATTGAGCTGTGCAGGTAGAGTTCTTGCTTTTAACCTGAATCACTAGACAGGATGTCTGATTCAGGTATTTTAAATTGTTGGGCTTTGGCAGCATATGAAAGTGAAGAGTAAGAAGGTGGGGCTGGATGGAAATCAGACCAATCCATTTAAATGAGTCAGCAAGAAGTGAGATCAGATAACTGGAGTTGAGAGTGTGGGCTGACTCTTTCCATGTGCTGAATCACTCTCAGGTTATAATGAATAATTTATCTCTAAATACACAAGACAAAAAGAGAACTGTAACAACTCCTGCTGTACAAAAATGAACAACAGGAGTTTGGGAATATTATGATGAAGAAATAATGTTTCAGCTGTTCAGAGGTACGGTCACAAGGCCCTACAGCATTTAAAGCAAGTGTTCAGAGCCCCAGTGCCAATGGGTGTTCTGTTTGTTGGGTCACTGAAATAATCAATGATGCTCAGAGTTTAGGCATTTGTAATAGCCAATGTCCATGAGTCTATTTGGGCACATGGAGAGTGAGGATCCAGGTTTTCAAGGAAAGTGGAAAAATGCAGAAATAACTTTATGCCAGAGGTATATTGTGCAATATTGTAAAAAATAGATTGATGCAATTGAACATCCAGACAGATGTGTCACTTAGGCACTGTACTTTGTGTCAGGTTCATTTACCATTATGATACTAGGGCTGAGGATGTTAAATTGTCAGCACAGTTCATGTAAATTCACTTGAATTGCATGAAGTTTAGAAGACTGAGACATGCAATAACTTTATTACTAAATAGCAATTGAGTAGGATAGCAATAGAACAACTATTTTCTTTGTCAAATGAGATCATTCTTAATAGTAGGCAAGATTCAGAGAGCAACACGTAAAGTGTAACCCCCAAGATCGGCATTGCTGAACTAAAACAGAACTGGCAGAGCCCTATTTTGCTTTAAGTTTATCAGATAAATTGAGTTCAGGAAGCAGTGTGGGACTCTCACCTAGTGATTATCCAGTACTCCCGAAATAACGAGTATGAAATATTATAAACCAAGTATCAATAATTTAAGAATTATTCCGTGGTGAGCTGAACAAGAACCCCTTGTGATCAATAGGATAAATATTAACAGCCCACAAACAATGTTTAAAAATGTAACGGTAAGGTTTCTGAGTTATAGTTTGGGTGGTGGGTACATTGTGAGTCTGGATAATGCTACATCAAGCAGGTAAAGAAAGCTGACCAAAAATTCTTCCTACAGGGAACTTCAAAGGGTGTTAAACTCATGAATCAAGAAGCGATGCTGTCCAACATTGCTATCAGTAAGTAAACTCTTGGTGGGCTACTAAAAGTGTACTTTCTAGTAGAATATGGTGCTCCATGGAATTAAATGACAAAAATGGATAGGAGAGTGTGGGTGATTCCACATCTGATTTTCCTTTATCCTTATAAGATATCAAAGGATGTTACAGCAGAATGTGAATTTGACTGGGACAAGGAACCCTGGAACTTTAATGTGTCTGTAACTGTAGGCCAGGGCTTTCCTGTGAATTCAGAAAAGGAGAATGGTGGGTAACCATCTTTTGTGAAGTGTACTATAATGGGAACAAATTAAGCTATCTTGTTGTATCGGGAACTGTTTGTTTTTTTCTCAGCCTAATGTTCAGCCCTGGATGGGCATTGGTGTATTGTTGCTACATGTACCAAGAAGCTTTTGTTTGTGCGCCTTCCAAGCAGATAAGCACATCAAGTTAGCAGAAAGAGAAGCGATGCAGAATACATAGAAAATGCTGGTGGAACCCAGCAGGCCAGGCAGCATCTATAGGAAGAAGTAGAGTTGACGTTTCGGGCCGGGACCCTTCATCAGGACAGACGAAGGGTCTCGGCCCGAAACGTCGACAGTGCTTCTATTTTTTGATGCTGCCTGGCCTGCTGTGTTCCACCAGCATTTGGTGTGAGTTGCTTGAATTTCCAGCATCTGCAGATTTCCTCGTGTTTGTAGAATGCATAGAGTTGTTGTTACGGAGACAGAGCGGGGAAGGTAGGCAAGTGCAAGGATCACCATTAGGTAAGTATGCATTCACATGTCCTGGCAAATATGATAACAGCAGAGGGGTTAAAACACCAATTCCATCATTATGTGGCACAGTCCAGATGACTTCAGCTTTACCAGAACATCTGGTAAAATTTCTGAAATAAGTTAAGCAGTTATTACTATCCCTTTACTCAAGATAATAAACTAATTATGGGAAAAGATCACTCAATCCACAGTGCTTGTGAGTCATTTTAGTGGGATATTGATATTACAGTTAACATTCATCCATGGATTGGAATTCTGTCAAAAATATTGTTCGTAGCAAAAAGGACCATTATGTTAAGCTGTTAACTGATGTCTGTCTCTGGGGTCTAAACCAAGTCAGAACAGCTTTGACCAGATCATTTTTGCAATGATGTGGTGCTTATCACTGTTGTGTCTTGTTGACTCCTAGAAGTTGTAGAAGCTGCATTCATCCAAGCAGTCACGGGTACTCCAGTACAGTCCTAACCTGAGCATTCGAGATGACGAATAGGCTTTTAGGAGGTGAGTTAATTGAGTTAGATTCGTAACCCCTGACCTGTTCTTGTAGCCTATTGTAAAAAAGGCTACTCTGGTTAAGTTCCTGTCCAATGGTAACTCCTAGATCAATGATAGCAGGGACGATCAGTAATGGCTATGACATTAGGAAGTCAGGGAGTGATTGCTGGATTTTCTCTTGTTAGATATTGTCATTGCCTGACACACACATGACATGAATATTATCCAGCTTTGCTATGTTTGATTGTGGGCTGCTTTATTATTCATAGGGTTATGAATGTTGCTGAACATTGCTCAATCATCAGTGAAAATCCCTATTCTGAGCTTACAACTGAAGGAAGGACATGAATGAAGCAGTGATGAGGCATATGATACAGCAATGCATGGTGGGAAATAAATGCTGAGTAAGGACATCATTGCATCTGTGATTGATTGCATCAAAGAGGCTTAGAAATAGAAAGGATACTATACCTAAAAACAAACAAAAGTAGATAAAACTTTTGCGATTGTTACCTTATAGACAGAACTGATATTATTTAGTATAGGGACAAAGTTGCAGGAAAAAGATGTACAACTGCTGGTTAAAAATATAAATCTTCAGAAGAAAGGTTATAATGCTAGAATGCCAGGAAGCAGAATATGAACGCAATATAAGCAAGATTGATGGAATAAATGAAAAGACTGTAATGGACTGGGCTGATCAGACCCAAAGGAGCCAAACAATTTGAGTGTCCAGGAGATGTGCACAAGCACAACAAAGTAACTTGAACCAACTTTATTATCATAAAACAGAAAGCACAACTAAACCACACTAAATACTACGTAGCAAGTTGCAAAGATTTCCACAAATATTTCAGGGCCCAAGATTCATAGTCTCCACTTGATTTTTGCTGTTGTCACGAACATTGCGGCCTCTCTCCCATATGAGCTCAATCGCTGTTACACTCAGTTCGACATCGCTAACTCTGAGCCTCTGAGGAAAGCCATTGCTACATCCTGCAACCTGGTCATCTCTGAGGCTGAGGTATGCAGACATTGGACTGTTGCAAGGCTGAAGGACCGGACGGCATCCCAGGGCGAGTACTCAGGATGTGCGCAGCATAACTGGTAGGTGTGTTTACAGACATTTTTAATCTCTACCTCTCCAGTGTAGAGTGCCATCCTGCTTCAAAATATCTACCATTGTCCCTGTACCAAAAAAGACCAAGATAACATGCCTGAACAACTGGCATCCTGTTGCACTCACCTCACACAAATCCTTTGAGAGGCTGGTCAAGGATTACATCTGCAGCTTGCTACCACCCAAACTGGACCCCCTACAATTTGCCTATTGCCACAACTGATTGACAACCAACACAATAGCCACAGCTCTACACACCGTCCTTACACATCTGGAGAAGAGGGATGCTTATGTGAGAATGCTGTTCTTGGACTATGGTTCAGCATTCAACACCATAGTTCCATCCAGGCTCGACAACACACTCAGAGACCTCGGCCTTTACCCTGCCTTGTGTAGCTGGTTCCCAAACTTCCTGTCGGTTCGCCGGCAGATCTTAAGAGTAGGCACCCTCACTTCTGCCCCTCTGACTCTCAACACAGGAGCCCTCAGGGCTGTGTACTAAGTCCCCTCCTTTACTCTCTGTATACCCATGACTGTGTCACCACCTACAGCTCTAATTTGCTAATTAAGTTTGCTGATGACACTACATTGATTGGCCTTATCTCAAACAATGGCAAGGTGGCCTACAGGGAAGAAGTCATCACCCTGACACAGTGGTGTCAAGAAAACAACCTCTCTTTCAATGTCGCAAAAAAAAAGGAGCTGGTTGTGGATTACAGGAGGAATGGAAATGGGCTAACCCCTATTGTCATCAACAGATCTGGGGTTGAGAGGGTAAACGGCTTTAAGTTCTTCAACATCCACTTCACTGAGGACCTCACGTGATCTGTACACACCAGCTGTGTGGTGAAAAAGGCACAACAGCTCCTCTTTCACCTCAGACGGTTGAGGAAGTTTGGTATGGGCCCCCAAATCCTATGAACTTTCTATAGGGGCACAATTGAGAGCATCCTGACTGGCTGCATCACTGCCTGGTATGGGAACTGTACTTCCCTCAATCACAGGACTGTGCAGAGTGCTGCAGACAGCCCAGCGCATCTGTAGATGCGAACGTCCCATGATTCAGGACATTTACAAAGACAGGTGTGTATAAAGGGCCCGAAGGATCAACAGGGACCCAAGCTGTCTCAACCACAATCTATTCCAGCTGCTACCAGCCAGGAAACGGTACCGCAACATAAAAGCCATTACCAACAGATTCAGGGACAGCTTCTTCCACCAGGCCATCAGACTGATTATCTCACGCTGATTTGACTGTACTCTATATTACATCGACTGTTCTATTTATTATAAATTACAGAGATTGCACAATGCACATTTAGAGACGTAAACATAAAGATTTTTACTCCTCATGTATATGAAGGATGTAAGAAATAAAGTCAATTCAATTCAATTCTAAATTCTGACTCATGAAATCACCCTGGGTCATGATCCCTAGCTCCAGGTGAAGTCCCAAGAACCGGGCAAAAGGTTCTTCAGTAAACTGGGGTTCAATGCGCAAGCATAGCGAGATACACAGCGATAGACAAATTATTTGATATTTTGTTCTCATGCCACTAACTCAACAAGGTTTCTTTCATTCAAAGCAACTCACGAGTTCACCGGCAGACATCCGGATGTCACCGTGCCTGAGGCCAGGAAGAATCTAGCTGCTATTGACAAACATTTAACAAACCTACAGTGTTTAACTTGTACAGACATTGTACATGCTGCGAGCTCACAAAGTTAAGCGTCACTTGTAGATTGTTCAGACTTCCATCTACAAAATTTAATATACCACAGCACAAAGGCTACACAGGAACAAGAGTAGAGATGAATGGAGACAGAGGGCAGACGCTTAGAAGCAAAGCAGCCAAGTCACAGTATCAGCAGGTTAAAATGCATGAACTAATGGATAATGAAAGGTAAGAAGATAATTGCCTGTTTCAGGAGTTCAGTGATCTAAATGCAAGTCCAAGTACTATAAAATAGAAAGGTGGGGAAGGTGAAAAAAAGTAAATGGTCATTTGAAAGGATGTCTAAATATGGCATACAAAAAGAAGACCAGTGGATGGATAAGATCTTGCGCTGTAGACTTAGTTTTATTTTTTATTTATTTAGAAATACAGTGGAACAGCTCCTTCTGGCCCAAAGAGCCACGCCTGCCAGCAACCCACATATTTAACACCAGCCTAATCACAAGGCAATTTACAATGACCGATTAACCTACTTATCAGTGTGTCTCTGTACTGTGGGAAGAGACTGGAATACCCGGAGGAACTCCATGATTTCATGGAGAGAATGTACAAGCTCCTTACGGCTGGCACCAAGTTGTAATAGTGTCACTCAGACCACTACACTACTGTGGCTAATGTCCCTGACAATTAAGGAAAACTGCAAGTGCTTTGGAAACCCAAAAATAGGCAGAAGGGCGAGAAGCCCTGTAGCTCAGAAGGGTAGGGATAGAAGAAAGAGGACCATAGTAATAGGGGACTCGATAGTCAGGGGTTCAGACAGGCAGTTCTGTGGAGGTGATCGGGAGTCCCGGATGGTAGTTTGGCTCCTTGGTGCCAGGGTTCGGGACGTTTCTGATCGCATCCAAGATATCCTGAAATGGGAGGGTGAGGAGCCAGAGGTCGTGGTACATGTAGGTACCAATGACATAGGTAGGAAAGGGGAAGAGGTCCTGAAACAAGAGTATAGGGTGTTAGGAAGACAGTTAAGAAGAAGGACCGCAAAGGTAGTAATCTCGGGATTACTGCTTGTGCCACGCGACAGTGAGAATAGGAATGGAATTAGGTGGAGGATGAATGTGTGGCTGTGGGATTGGAGCAGGGGGCAGGGATTCAAGTTTCTGGATCATTGGGACCTCTTCTGGGGCAGGCGTGACCTGTTCAAGAAGGATGGGTTACACTTGAATCCTGGGGGGACCAACATCCTAGCAGGGAGGTTTGCTAGGGCTACAGGGCGGACTTTAAACTAGTAAGATGGGGGGCGGGAATCAATTTGAGGAAACTATGGGAGAGGAGGTTAGTTCACCAGTAGAGCAAGTAAATAGTGTGTGAGGGAGGAAAGGCAGGTGATGGAGAAGGGATGTGCTCAGCTCGAAGATGTAAGGGAGAAGAAAGAAAAGGGTAATAAATTTGAATGCATTGTTAGAGATGAAAAGAGAGGAGGAGGTGGAGGGTATCTTAAATGTATCTATTTTAATGCTAGGAGCATTGTAAGAAAGGTGGATGAGCTTAAAGTGTGGATTGATACCTGGAATTATGATGTTGTAGCTATTAGTGAAACATGGTTGCAGGAAGGGTGTGATTGGCAACTAAATATTCCTGGATTTAGTTGCTTCAGGTGTGATAGAGTAGGAGGAACCAGAGGAGGAGGTGTTGCATTGCTTGTCCGAGAAAATCTTATGGCGGTGCTTTGGAAGGATAGATTAGAGAGCTCCTCTAGGGAGACTATTTGGGTGGAATTGAGGAATGGGAAAGGTGTAGTAACACTGATAGGAGTGTATTATAGGCCACCTAATGGGGAGCGTGAGTTGGAAGAGCAAATGTGTAAGGAGATAGCAGATATTTGTAGTAAACACAAGGTGGTGATTGTGGGAGATTTTAATTTTCCACATGTAGACTGGGAAGCTCATTCTGTAAAAGGACTGGATGGTTTAGAGTTTGTCAAATGTGTGCAGGATAGTTTTTTGCAATAATACATAGAAGTACTGACTAGAGATGGGGCAGTGTTGGATCTCCTGTTAGGGAATGCGATAGGTCAGCTGACAGATGTATGTGTTGGGGAGCACTTCGGGTCCAGTAATCACAATAGCATTAGCTTCAATATAATTATGGAGAAGGACAGGACAGGACCTAGAGTTGAGATTTTTGATTGGAGAAAGGCTAACTTTGAGGAGATGTGAAGGGATTTAGAGAGAGTGGATTGGGTCAAGTTGTTTTATGGGAAGGATGTAATAGAAAAATGGAGGTCATTTAAGGGTGAAATTATGAGGGTACAGAATCTTTATGTTCCTGTTAGGTTGAAAGGAAAGGATAAAGGTTTGAAAGCACCATGGTTTTCAAGGGATATTAGAAATTTGGTTCGGAAAAAGAGGGATGTCTACAATAGATATAGGCAGCATGGAGTAAAGGAATTGCTCGAGGAATATAAAGAATGTAAAAGGAATCTTAAGAAAGAGATTAGAAAAGCTAAAAGAAGATACGAGGTTGGTTTGGCAAATAAGGTGAAAGTAAATCCAAAAGGTTTCTACGGTTATATTAAAAGCAAGAGGATAGTGAGGGATAAAATTGGCCCCTTAGAGAATCAGAGTGGTCAGCTACGTGTGGAGCCGAGGGAGATGGGAGAGATTTTGAACGATTTCTTCTCTTCGGTATTCACTAAGGAGAAGGATATTGAATTGTGTAAGGTGTGGGAAACAAGTAAGGAAGTTATGGAACCTATGACAATTAAAGAGGTGTAAGTACTGGCACTTTTAAGAAGTTTAAAAGTGGATAAATCTCCAGGTCCTGACAGGATATTCCCCAGGTCCTTGAGGGAAGTTTGTGTAGAAATAGCAGGAGCTCTGACGGAGATCTTTAACATGTCATTAGAAACGGGGATTGTGCTGGAGGGTTGGTGTATTGCTCATGTGGTTCCATTGTTTAAAAAGGGTTCTAGAAGTAAGCCTAGCAATTATAGGCCTGTCAGTTTGACATCAGTGGTGGGTAAATTAATGGAAAGTATTCTTAGAGATAGTATTAATAATTATCTGGATAGACAGGATCTGATTAGGAGTAGCCAGCATGGATTTGTGCATGGAAGGTCATGTTTGAGAAACCTTATTGAATTTTTTGAAGAAGTTACGAAGAATGTTGATGAGGGTAAGGCAGTGGATGTAGTCTATATGGACTTCAGCAAAGCCTTTGACAAAGTTCCACATGGAAGATTAGTTAAGAAGGTTCAGTTGTTAGGTATTAATGCTGGAGTAATAAAATGGATTCAATAGTGGCTAGATGGGAGATGCCAGAGAGTAGTGGTGGATAATTGTTTATCGGGATGGAGTCCGGTGACTAGCGGGGTGCCTCAGGGATCTGTTTTGGGCCCAACGTTGTTTGTAATATACCTAAATGATCTGGATGATGGGGTGGTAAATTGGATTAGTAAGTATGCCGATGATACTAAGGTAGGAGGTGTTGTGGATAATGAGGTGGGTTTTCAAAGCTTGCAGGGAGATTTATTCTGGTTAGAAGAATGGGCTGAATGTTGGCAGATAGAGTTTAATGCTGAGAAGTGTGAGGTTCTACATTTTGGCAGGAATAATCCAAATAGAACATACAGGGTAAATGGTAGGGCATTGAGGAATGCAGTGGAACAGAGAGATCTAGGAATAACAGTGCATAGTTCCCTGAAGGTGGAGTCTCATGTAGATGAGGTGGTGAAGAAGGCTTTTGGAACGCTGGCCTTTATAAATTAAAGCATTGAGTACAGAAGTTGGGATGTAATGTTAAAATTGTACAAGGCATTGGTAAGGCCAAATTTGGAATATTGTGTACAGTTCTGGTCACCGAATTATAGGAAAGATATCAATAAATTAGAGAGAGTGCAGAGATGATTTACTAGGATGATACCTGGGTTTCAGCACTTAAGTTACAGAGAAAGGTTGAACAAGTTAGGTCTCTATTCATTGCAGCGTAGAAGGTTGAGGGGGGATTTAATCGAGGTATTTAAAATTTTGAGAGGGATAGATAGAGTTGACGTGAACAGGCTGTTTCCATTGAGAGTAGGGGAGATTCAAACGAGAGGACATGATTTGAGAGTTAGGGGGCAGAAGTTTAAGGGAAACATGAGGGGGTATTTCTTTACTCAAAGAGTGATAGCTGTGTGGAATGAGCTTCCTGTAGAAGTAGTAGAGGCCAGTTCAGTTGTGTCATTTAAGGTAAAATTGGATAGGTATATGGACAGGAAAGGAGTGGAGGGTTATGGGCTGAGTGCGGGTAGGTGGGACTAGGTGAGATTAAGAGTTCGGCACGGACTAGGAGGGCCGAGATGGCCTGTTTCCGTGTGTGATGGTTATATGGTTAAGATCATTTTTTGTGCTAAGTAAAAATAGTTACAATGCAAGGTTTGACAGAAAGTGAAAATCTTTTAGTTTAGGTGAGTAAATTCTGGCTGGATTACCCAATGACATAAAGTGTGCTTAGATTGGGGTACCTTGGATGATAGCACACTATGAGAATAAAGTTTGCTGGTATGAAAATGGTGACTTATTAGGATTGTGACATCAAGTGTTCAGGGAAAGGACAAATACCCAGAAGCATTTGTTGATAAATTGTTGTCCATTTATAATAAAGCATAGGAACACAGTTACAAACAAGAGAAAATTTTCAGATGCTAGAAACACAAGCAACACACACAAAATGCTGGAGGAACTCAGCAGGCGAGGCAGCACCTATGGAAAAGAACATGGTCAACTTTTCAGGCTGAGACCCTTCATCAGGAATAAAGAAAAATGAAGATGAGGAGTCAGAGTTAGAAGGTGGGTGAGGGGGGGAGGAGGAAGAAACACAAGGTGATAGGTAAAACCAGGAGAGGGGGTGTGAAGTAAAGAGCTAAGAAGTTGATTGGTGAAAGAGACACAGGGCTGGAGAAGGGGCAGTCTGATAGGAGAGGACAGAAGGCCTTGGAAGAAAGAAATGGGGAGGAGCACCAGATGGAGTTGATAGACAGGTAAGGGGATAAGTAGATAAGGTGAGATGGAAAAGGGAATGGGGAGGGGGCAATACTAGAAGTCCATGCCATCAGGTTGGAGGCTACCCAGATGGGATATAAGGTCTTGATCCTCCAACCTGACTGTGGCCTATCTATTCCCATTCTGACATGTGAATCCATGGCCTCCTCTACTGTCCTCTCCCTTTAGATTCCCCCTTCTCCAGCCCTGTATCTCCTTCACCAGTCCTCTATCTAGCTCTTTATTTCACCGCTGTGTATGAATGCTGTCTGCACTTTAAAGTTTTGCATCAGGTATGGCAACATGCGACTTTACAGGGATGGAGAAAGGAAGGAGGGAGGAAGGGAGAGGAGGGGGGGGGGTGAACAGAAATGGACAGAGAGGAGAGCGAGAGGAGATACAGAGAACTAAAGAGACATAATAAGTGAGAAAGATAGAGACCAAGAGAGAGACAAAGAAAGAGAGAGAGAGGGACATGGAGACTGAGGGGAACAAAGAAAGATAGAGAGGAACAAGAGACAAACAGTCAGAGAGAGTGAGAGAGAGAGAAAGTGAGAGCAATTGTGAGAGAGAGAGAGAGGGGGGGGTGGGAGAGGGAGAGGAAGTGGGGAGAGGGGGAGACTGGTTTTTGTTAAGCCTGTGCTGGGAGGAAGATCAAATTCACCCTATGTTGTAAGGTACAGGAATCAACTGGGAGGAGGATTGCAGGCTAATAAACCTGAAAAGAAAATTGTAGGATTCTGATTTTTTAGGAGCCAGTGTTGCTTCAAAAAGAGTGTAAGTCTTATGAAGCTCCATCTATATTTTCTTCCTTTCCTGTTCAAGGTGACATTTATTTAATTGAAATAATTGATTGTTTATTTTTAGACACAATTACTTTTGAGGATTTCTAAAAAGGGGAGAATATTGGAGATTTTTATCTTTTCCTTCCAGCACATGTTTTAAACCTGCACTCGTGTTTCTTTTTCTTGTTCCTGTACCTGTTATCTGCAACTCCTATTAATGTTCCAATCTGCATGAAAGCCTCTGAACCCATATCTCAAAAGTAGCCTGAGGCAGATGGGGTCATCTCTAAAGCAGTTTTCCATCATACCAAATTTCTCCAGACCAAAAAATGAGACCAATATTGTTCATGACTTTTGCCATTCTTAAAAATTTTCAGAATTCTGAGGTTTTGTTTGGACGCAGTTACAATTTTAACAGCTTTTCACTAATAGTATGCAATTGAGTAGATCTGCTGAGCTCAGCTGGCATACTTGCATGGTTTTTGTGTTACCTACTGAAGGTTGTCAAGTGAGAGTTTTTAGCATCGTAGTCTAATTTGTGAGTAAAAAATGAATCTGTGATGGAATAAAGTGAGAATTAATGCATCAAGGGTGTGAGGGCTCGAACTGCTGAGGTGGAAAATTTTAAATTTAGCTATCTGAACCACCCATGAGCCCAAATACAACCCTTAAACATCATCTTAATGATGATCGAGGATACAAATGTCTAAATAAGGAATTGAATCAGTTGAAAGATTGATAACGAGGAAAAATAATTGGTTAAAGGATGCAATGGGAGATGAGAGACAGAGATAAAGGGAGGACAGCCTTTCACTCCCTCTTTTGAGAGGAAAAACAATCAAAGGTTACATGGGCAGGACTGGTTTGTTGGAGATCACTCTATGCTAGAAGTAGATATCCTCAGATTATAAAGTTATCGTGGCAAGTTCTTGAAAGGTCATAAACTGCCAGATTATGGAGCAAGAGCTGGGTAGTGAAAGAACAGAAGTCTGATTGTTGGCTGGGTGTCAGCTGGGACAAACATGGAACATTGAAAATTCAAGATTCAAGACTCAGATTGTTTTTTTTTTGTCATTTTCTGTACACAGTATAAAGGAGAGTGAAGTGACTGTTACTCTGGATCTGATGCAGCATAAAAAACACAATAAGCATATAGAACATAATAAAAAAGAACAAAATGCAATAAATATAAATATAAAAGTAACCCTATAAAACACAATGAACAGGTAATTGTTATACAGTCAATGTACATAGACTGTATGTGAATAAAGCAATGCTATGTGGTACATATTGTGGTGATGTGGGAGGGGTCATGGGATGGGTTAATGGCTGGAGGTTTTGATCAGCCTGCTAGTGTAGGGAGAAGTATTTGTTTTTGAGTCTGGAGGTCCTGCCACGTATACCATGTAGCCTCTTCCCTGATGACAGTGGAGCAAACATCCCATAAGCAAAGAAATATTGTGATATTTCTGGCCTTTTCTCGGCACCATTCTGTTATGTATGCCCTCATTGACGGGTAGGCAGGTGCTGATGACGCATTGGGTTATTTTAACTGCCCGTTATAGAGCCCTCCTTTCTCCCTTTGTAGCATAAAGTTCTAAGGTTCCCTTTTTCACACTGCAGAAAGGTCAGGATCAATTTACAAAACTAATAATCATAATGTATCATTGTTAAGAAACGGAGCAAAGATAGATTAAATAACATGAGATATAGATTAACCAGGATTCAATTAATTGGAAAACCATATTCATTGCCCTCAATTTACATCAATATTCTGACATTCAAAATATTTGCTGGAAACATTTTTGAAAATTTCCTTCTGGAGAAAGGAAGGAAAATATTTTTGAACATAGTAGCATTCGGGCTTACATGAATGCCAGGAGAGAAAAATTCAATTTCTATACTCTTTGAAGTAGTTGTAAGGTTAGTTTCTTTGATTTCTTCCTGAAGGTGAATGCAGATAAAAGGAATTTGCATTTCTGTAATATTGTTCATGACTTCAGGACATAGCTTCCTCAGTGCTCAACGTTTGCTTTGTCGAGTCATAGTAGAAGGTGAGTTCTATAGGGTTGAGGTCAATAAACGATGAGCTGAGAGTGAATAGATCTCTTTGTCTATGTACCTAATGTACTCTCACATCAAAATGTCAAAATAAATGAGAAGCGAAGATCAAACAAAAACATTTCTGCTCTTTTGATCTCCTGTGAGGAAATTTAGGAATACAGCAAGTTAAGGTCCTTAAGGAATAGCTTATGAAAGTTTATGGGCATGTAAAGCTGATTCCATTTTAATATTGACTTTTCATAATGCTGTTGACCTACCATTATTGTGCAATTGTAATTCGATCGCTGACTATGACTACAGATGTGATGGTGCAAATATAATCAGTGCAATTAAGCTCCAGTTTCTGCAGCTATGATACATGCTTGAAGCAGAGGATTATTCGAGGCTGTTGGAAGGGAATATGCTGGTGAGATCTGACCAAACACTATCACACACATATTCCTCAAAGCTGCTCCTGATCCACTTCTATTACTTCATGTGTCTGATGAATAACATCAGTAGGTAAAGTAGGAATCTCCAGGAAAGTACTTGCCCACAGTACCATTACAGTGCTGCTTTCTAAATACAATAAATTTATTTATGAGTAATATTATAAAAGAAGCATCCCTGAAGACCTAATTATGTTGCACATTTAATATTTCAGTAATATTTAAGTGATACTGTAAATATATTGTTTGATTAAGCATGCTTTGTTGCTTACATAATTCACCATGGGTTATATGTAACAGTATGTGAACGGCATACATCATTACCCTAAAACATCATAAGTAGAGATCAAAGCTAAAACACGCAGCTCCAGGCTCCATGTTTTTCATTCAATTAGCTTTATGTTTTGATTCTACAACGAGGCAATGGGGATGTTTTAAAACAGACTTGAGAAAACTAGCTACCTGTTGAAGACAGTGAGATGTTCAAGTTAAATTAAAAGAGGCAGAAAGCAGATGAAATTCATGGGTTCACCAACAGTGAGTAGAAGGTGATAATAATAAATAAACACAAGCAGAAACAGCTGACTACGTCGGAAAGATAGATGCATTCAATTGCATAACGGATGATTGCCTGATGTATACTGAGCAAGTTGAGCAGTATTTTGAAGCAAATAAAGTAGCCAATGCAAATAGAATACCAGTTTTCTGAGAGCATTGCATGGAAGAGCATAAGTTTGCTTAGAAGTTTAACTGTTCCAACCAAACCAACTGAAATGAGCTTTGCTGGATCATAAAATGCAGGAAAATATAGAACCAAAACCATTGTTGTTTGCAGAATGTTTTAGATTTCATAAGCAGAATCAAAAGGAAGACCACTTCACTGTATGTGGCTGAATTGAAGAAATTGTCAGAGCATTGTCAGTTCAATGATGGCTTTAATGATGCACTGAGTAATTGTTTAGTTTGTGAAATATTACAAGAAAGGGTTTGTCAATTACTATAAGAGGCATGCTTAAAACTTCCCAATAGTAATTTCACAGTCAATCCAAAGCAAATGCTCCCACCTAGCCTTGTCAGCAACCCAGAAAACATTTGATTCATAGAGCTCATTTCTAGTTGCATTAGTGGTATGGTGGCATACTGGTCAGGAGCCCTAAGTTTGATCCCACCCTAGTGAAAGGAGAATTTACATTCCAGTAGTTTGATAAATCTGGACTAGAAACAAAATATCAGTAATGATGAGCACAGAATTAGCAGATTGTCATAAAAACTTTCCCAATTCATAACATCCTTCATGAAAGGAAACCTACTATCCTTCATCAATCCAGATTTATGCGAGTTTCATCCCTACTTTGGAACTGTCTTCTGAAGCAACCTCACTAAATTACTAATGATTAATTTGGGACAACAAAAGCATAACTAGGACAAGCGAGGCAGTGAAGAAATTAATTCATACTGTGAATGAATAAATTAAAAGAAACATTCAGCAAGATACAATAAATAACCTAACTCCATTTTGCTGATTAATATTACATTTTCTAGTCTATCTCCAGGTAATGAATAGTTTCTGTTTTCATAAATGTTCATCAGTCGATTCTGTCCATAAGTTGGAAAAAATGCAAGAATCACCTCATATGGTAATCATACCTCCACTGAGAGACACGAAGTCACTGAACTTGAATATCGAGAGGTGGGAGGACATTGCAAGAGATCACTCTCACTGGAGGCTGGAAATACGCAGCGGTCTAAAAGAGGAGAAGAGAAGCTGAGGCTTGCTGATGAAGAAAAGCGCACTCACCGAAGAAACAGCACCAGGACAACAGCGGAGGACAGCGCCTTCAAGTGCAGTCGCTGCAGCTGAGACTGTCACTCCCGTGTGGGCCTCTACAGCCACAGCAGATGCTGCTCCACCAACACAGACTGAGGCAAGACTTTCCAGGCTCAGATCCATGGTCTCACAAGACTAACGGATGCCATCATCACTGTATTGTAATGATGTAAAAAGCACACAGGATTAATAAGAAAAGAACAATGACTAAAAGTGAAGAAAGAGTGAATTAGTTCTGCCATTCATAAAAATAAACTCAGGTACATAAGTTGGAGTTCTGAATTTAATGTTATAGGAGACAGTGTGTACAGATAACAGCTTGACATTGATTTTTCTCCTCAGTCCCTCAGGATTAACGGTGAAAACTGAGTAACAGCTCGCTGCAACCTCAGACAGGTAAAGTGTTACCAGTACACTTCAGTTTCATAGAATTTCACCCAAGAGAGATAAATGTTGTAACTTATTCCTACAATTCCAATTTCAGAAAAATTAAATTAATGGAAAGAAGCTCTTCGTCAACTTAAATGTCACTCTCCTTGATTCACACTCTCCAAATCTTTCCTATTGCTGGTGCTCACTTTATACTCAAGTGTTGACTTAAACTGATTTCCTTCTCTTTATGAATGATTTCATTCCCCACACCCGCACCCTGCACTGTTTTAGACTATTTCATTTTATAGGCTTTTGATACTGTTCTGCTTTGTATATTTGGAAGTGAAGTGAGTTGGAAAAGAATGTGGCAACATCTCCAAATTGAAAGACTAATCCAGAAGATGGAACAGGTAGATATCAAATGCCCTTCCATCAGAATGTGCTGTCAGCATAGGCTAGTTCCTCTGTCGGCTTCAACTTCCTTGTGCAATGAATATTGTGAACGGTAGTGTTTTGCACAACTAGAGCAAAGCCACATAACAGTGTCATTGTCATAGTGATGCAACACAGAAATAGCATTGTGGGCTCACCAAGTTTGCGTTAACCATCATGCACCTATTTATATTAAATTGATGTTAACGTCATGATTTCAAAATTTCTGTACACTCCGATCAGCTCGTTCCAAGTTCCATTAAGAGAGCTGTAGAGTAGCTAATTAAGAAACCAATCTGCCCTGCATTGGGGCATGGTAGGAAAATGGAGCAGCTGGAGGAAACTCATACAATCACAGGGAGAATATGCAAGTTCCACAAAAACAGCAACCACGGGTCAGGGTCGAACACTCATGGTAAGAGAACAGCTCTGTGTAGCAGAATCCAGGCTATGGCTGCAGCCAGGTATTTATAAATAAAGTTGGACAAGAAGTAATGTGCTACAACACAGCAGCTGAGAGATAATTATCCTCCTTGAATCACAGGAATCCCTGGCACAAAGGGAAATATTTCACGTTCCTAACACATACCTAAACAGAAGCTTCTTCAGACTTGTTCCAAGATCATCACATGATGAGTTTCCTGACAATTGATCTAACGCACAGCTTCAGAGTACAAGGACGTCCCTTTAGAGCACGATTGAATGGCAAAGCAGATTTAATGGCCTGAATGGCCTAGTTCTTCTCCATTCTCTTGTAGTTTTATGATCTAATAGAAGTGGATGGCTAAACCCTGGCAGCATGGTGGATGTGTTCAATGAAAACAAGCCAAATATAGAT
Organism: Hypanus sabinus; assembly: GCF_030144855.1. NCBI lineage: Eukaryota > Metazoa > Chordata > Chondrichthyes > Myliobatiformes > Dasyatidae > Hypanus > Hypanus sabinus. The sequence goes on along the minus strand of NC_082727.1, from coordinate 37,495,284 downwards.
TGGAAAGAGAGGCAAACATTGTGAGCTAGATGGAAATAAGACCAGTGAGAAAAGCAACAAGTGTTCTAATATGAGGAGTGAATTCTAGACTGTGGAATCCCATTTAAAAACATTAAGAGGCAGAACTTACCTGCATTTTTGAAGTAAAATCAGAAGACCAGAAACGTGTCACAGGATCAGTGATTGAAGTCTAGTACCACTCATGTGTAAGTTTCATTGCATGGCTCTTCTTGGGAGAAAATGATCATCTAAAACAATGGATCTTAAAGAAGAAAAGAAGTATCTTTCAAAACATTGGGTCATCCAATACCACTTAACAGTGAATGTCCTACTTGAAGAGCTGCTGGAATTCTAAAATAGAAACAGAAAATGCAGACCATATTCAGCAGCTCAGATAGCATCAGTGAAGAGAGAAATGAAGTTAAGTTTCAGGTCAATGCAATACTGGCCAAGGGAACATGTTATTTATTGATTTGTTTGTTTGTTTGTTTATTTATAGGTGCAGTGCAGAGCAGAGTCCTCCCAGCTCCGTTCACCCTGCAAATCCCGACAACTCCGAGTTAACCCGAACTTTATCACAGGACAATTTACAATGACCAATTAACCTAACCGGTATATCTTTGGACTGTGGAAGGGAACCGGAGCACCCCAAGAAAACCCATGCATTCCACAGGGAGTATCTACTGAGTCTCCTTACAGAGGAAACCGGGATTGAACTCTGACGCCCCAAGCTCTAAACACTACACTACCATGCTGCCCAAATTTACTTGTCTTCATGGTGGCAGAGGACACAAATTTGGGAGAAGTGTATTGGTATTGGTATTGATTTTATTATCACCACATGTACCACGATACAGTGAAAAGCTTGTCTTGCCTGCTGATCAGGTAGATCAAATCATTGCACAGAGCACTGAGGTAGAACAATAACGGCACAGAATAAAGTGCAAAGGGCAAAAGCTACAGAGAAAGTGCAAGATCATAACCCAGCAGGTTGTGCGGTCAAGAATCCATCTTATTGTACAAGAGGTCTGATAATGGCAGGATAGAAGTTGAACCTGATGGTACATGCTTTAAGCCTTTTGTAACTTCTGTTCAATGAAGAGGGAGAAGAGAGAATGTCCAAGATGGGTTGGGGGTCTTTGATTATGTTGAAAATTGACAGAGCCCATGCAGGAATTTGTGATGTGCTGAGCTGTGTCCATTATGCTCCAGTTCTTTGCAGTCACGCGCAGAGCAGTTGCCATACCAAGCAGATGACACAAAGCTGGGTGGCGGCGTGAAATATGAGGAGGATGTTAGGAGAATGCAGGGTGACTTGGACAGGTTGGGTGAGTGGGCAGATGCATGGCAGATGCAGTTTAATATGGATAAATGTGAGGTTATCCACTTTGGTGGCAAGAATAAGAAGGCAGATTATTATCTGAATGGTGTCAAGTTAGGAAAAGGGGAAGTACAACGAGATCTAGGTGTCCTTATTCATCAGTCATAAGAACATAAGAACATAAGAGATAGGAGCAGGAGTAGGCCAATCGGCCCCTCAAGCCAGCTCCGCCATTCAACAAGATCATGGCTGATCCAATCTTAACTCCAGTTATCACCGAATCCCACAAGGCAACAGTGCCAACCAACAGGGCACCATGCCACCCATTTTATTTTATTATTCATCCCGCTCAAACCCATGTGATCACCCAGGGAAAAAAAAACAATTTGCCAATTGAGGAGAAAAAATCTGGAAAATTCCTCTCCGACCCATCCAGGCTATCGAAAACTGACCCAGGAGATCACATGGCTGATCTAAACCTAGCCTCATGTCCACTTACCTGCTCGCTCACCGTATCCCCTAATGCCATTTTTATCCAGGAAAATGTCTATCTCCATTTTGAATTTATTTAGTAGCTTCCACCGCTCTCTGGGGCAGTAAATTCCACAGCCCCACTACCCTCTGAGTGAAGAAATTTCTCCTCATCTCGGTCCTGGAACGGCATCCCCTTATTTTAAGATTATGCCCCCTAGTCCTAGTTTCACCCATCATTCGGAACATTCTCCCCGCATCCACCCGATCAAGCCCCTTCACAATCTTATATGTTTCAATAAGATCGCCTCTCATTCTTCGGAACTCCCAATGAGTAGAGTCCCAATCTACTCAACCTCTCATCATACATCAACCCACCCATCCCCGGATTAACCTAGTGAACCTTCTCTGCACTGCCTCGAGAGCCAGTATGTCCTTTCTTAAATATGGACACCAGAACTGCATGCAGTACTCCAGGTGTGGTCTCACCAATACCCGGTACAACTGCAGTAAGACCTCCCTGTTCTTATACTCCATCCCCCTAGCAATAAAAGCCAGCATTCTATTGGCCTTCTTGACCACCTGCTGCACTTGCATACTAACTTTTTGTGTTTCCTACACCAGGACCCCCAGATCCCTTTGCACAGAAGCACTTTCCAGTTTCTCTCCATTTAGATAATAACTTGCTCTATTATTTTTCCAGCCAAAGTGCAAGACCTCACACTTGTCAGTATTATATTTCATTTGCCAAATGTCTGCCCAATCACTCAGCCTATCTATGTCCCCCTGCAGAGTTTCAATGTCCTCCGCACTCATTACACACCCTCCCATCTTTGTGTCATCAGCAAACTTCGATACATTGTACTTAGTCCCTTTCTCCAAATCATTAATATAGATTGTAAAGAGTTGGGGTCCCAACACCAACCCCTGCGGAACACCACTAGTCACCAACGGCCAGTTAGCATGCAGGTAGAGCAAGCAGTGAAGAAGGCTAATGGCATGTTGGCTTTCATAACAAGTGGAGTTGAGTGTAGGAACAAAGAGGTCCTTCTGCAGTTGTACAGGGCCCTGGTGAGACCACACCTGGAGTATTGTGTTCAGTTTTGGTCTCCAAATTTGAGGAAGGACATTCTTGCTATTGAGGAAGTGCAGCGTAGGTTCACAAGGTTAATTCCCGCGATGGCTGGACTGTCATATGTTGAAAGATTGGACCGAGTGGGCTTGTATACACTGGAATTTAGAAGGGTGAGAGAGGATCTGATTGAAACATATAAGATTATTAAGGGATTGGACACACTAGAGGCAGGAAACATGTTCCTGATGTCGGGCGAGTCCAGAACCAGAGGACACAGTTTAAGAATAAGGGGTAGGCCATTTAGATCAGAGTTGAGGAAAAACTTTTTCACCCAGAGAGTTGTGGATCTATAGAATGCTCTGCCTCAAAAGGTAGTGGAGGCCAATTCTCTGGACGCTTTCAAGGAAGAGTTAGATAGAGCTCTTAAAGATAGTGGAGTCAAGGGATATGGGGAGAAGGCAGGAACAGGGTACTGATTGTGGATGATCAGCCGTGATCACATTGAATGGTGGTGCTGGCTGAAACATAGAAACATAGAAAATAGGTACAGGAGTAGGCCATTCGGCCCTTTGAGCTGAATGGCCTACTCCTGCACCTATTGTCTATTGTCAAGCATGATAGGATGTTTTTAATGGTGCATTGATAAAAATTGGAAAGAGTTGATGGGGACATGTCAAATTTCTTCAATCTCCTGAGGAAGTCAAGGTATTGGTGAGATTTCATGGCCATAATATCAACATGTTTCGACCAAGACAGGCTGATGTTCATAACTAGGAATTTGAAGCTTTCACCCTTCTTAACCTCAACACCATTGATGTAGACATGAGAATGTGTACCACCCCCTTTTCTAAAGCCAATGGCCAGTTCGCTTGTTTTGCTGACACTGAGGGAAAGGGTGCTATCATAACACCAAGTCATGACTCTCTAATCTCCTTCCTGTATTATAAAACATTGTTATTTGAGATACACACTGCTTGTAGATAGTGTTGGAGCAGAACCTTGCCATGCAGACATGAGTGCACAGAAAGTGGAGTAGGGGGCTGAGGACACAACCGTGTGAAGCACCCACGTCCAGAATAATCATAGTAGAGATGTTACTGCCTATCCTTACTGATCGCGCTGTTAGTCAGGAAGTCAAGGATCCAGTTGCAGGGGAAGGCATTGATTTCCAGGGTCTAGAGTTTAATAATGAATTTGCTTGGAATAATAGTGCTGAATAGGATTGTTTTGAATAATTGTGTTTAGTCGTTAAACAATAATCTGACCTAGGTGTTTTTACTCTCCAGGTGCTCCAAAGATGAGTATAGAGCCAGGGAGAAAGTTTCTGCTATAATTCTGTTTTGGTCTGGACAAATTGTAGAATGCTGAGGTTATTTCTAAAGCTGGAGTTGATGAATTATATGACCAGCTTCTCAAAGCAGTTCACTTTGGTAGATGTCAGATCACCGGGTAGTGATCCGTAAGCCAAGTTATCAGAATCAGAATCAGAATTATCATCGGCATGTGGCATGTAACTTGTTAACTTAGCAGTAGCAGTTCAATGTAATACATAATTTAGCAGAGAGAAATAATAATAAATAAAATAAAATAAAACATAATAATAATGAGTACTCAGTAAGGACTTTGACAAGGTTCCACATGGACAGTTAATTAGGAAGGTTCAATCATTAGGTATTAATAATGAAGTAGTAAAATGGATTCAACAGTGGCTGGATGGGAGATGCCAGAGAGTAGTGGTGGATAACTGTTTGTCAGGTTGGAGGCTGGTGACTAGTGGTGTGCCTCAGGGATCTGTACTGGGTCCAATGTTGTTTGTCATATACATTAATGATCTGGATGATGGGGTGATAAATTGGATTAGTAAGTATGCTGATGATACTAAGAGGTGGTGTTGTGGATAATGAAGTAGGTTTTCAAAGCTTGCAGAGAGATTTAGGCTAGTTAGAAGAGTGGGCTGAAAGATGGCAGATGGAGTTTAATGCTGATAAGTGTGAGGTGCTACATTTTGGTAGGAATAATCAAAATAGGACATACATGGTAAATGGTAGGGCATTAAGGAATGCAGTAGAGCAGAGTGATATAGGAATAATGGTGCATGGTTCCCTGAAGGTGGAATCTCATGTGGATAGGGTGGTGAAGAAAGCTTTTGGTATGCTGGCCTTTATAAATAAGAGCATTGTGTATAGGAGTTGGGATGTAATGTTAAAATTGAATGAGGCATTGGTAAGGCCAAATTTGGAGTATTGTGTACAGTTCTAGGGGCACTTGACAGAGGTATTTAAAACTATGAGGGGGATAGATAGAGTTGACATGGATAGGTTTTTTCCATTGAGAGTAGGGGAGATTCAAACAAGAGGACATGAGTTGAGAGTTAGGGGGCAGAAGTTTAGGGGTAACACGAGGGGGAACTTCTTTACTCAGAGAGCGGTAGCTGTGTGGAACGAGCCTCTGGTAGAAGTGGTAGAGGCAGGTTCGATATTGTCATTTAAAAAAAATTGGATAGGTATATGGTCGGGAAAGGAATGGAGCGTTATAGGCTGAGTGCAGGTCGGTGGGACTAGGTGAGTGTAAGCATTCGGCACGGACTAGAAGGGCCGAGATGGTCTGTTTCCATGCTGTAATTGTTATATGGTTATATAAATAAATAAGTAAATCAGTTACATATATTGAATAGATTTTTTTAAATGTGCAAGAACAGAAATACTGTATATTAAAAAAGTGAGGTAGTGTCCAAAACTTCAATGTCTATTTAGGAATCAGATGCCAGAGGAGAAGAAGCTGTTCCTGAATTGCTAAGTGTGTGTCTTCAGGCTTCTGTGTCTCCTACCTGATGGTAGCAGAGAGAAAAGGATATGCCCTGGGTGCTGGAGGCCCTTAATAATGGATGTTGTCTTTCTGAGACACCGCTCTCTATAGATGTCCTGGGTACTTTGTAGGCTAGTGCCCAAGATGGAGCTGACTAGAATTACAACCTTCTGCAGCTTCTTTCGATCCTGTGCAGTAACCCCTCCATACCAGACAATGATGCAGCCTGTCAGAATGCTCTCCACGGTACAATTATAGAAGTTTTTGCGTGCATTTGTTGACATGCCAAATCTCTTCAAACTCCTAATAAAGAATAGCCACTGTCTTGCCTTCTTTATAACTACATTGATATGTTGGGACCGGGTTAGATCCTCAGGGGCACTTGAATCTACTCACTCTCTCCACTTCTGATCCCTCTATGAGGATTAGTATGTACTTTCTCATCTTACCTGTCCTGAAGTCCACAATCAGCTCCTTCGTCTTACTGACATTGAGTGCCAGTTTTTACTGTGGCACCATTCCACTAGTTGGCATATCTCACTCCTTCTTGGGCACTGGGATGATAAAGCAGGAAGGAACTATAGCCTGAAATGGGGAGAGGTTTAAAAATTCTGCAAACACCCCAGCTAGCTGACTTGCAGTGTATCTAAGGACATGGCCAGATATGCCATCCTAGGCTGATACTCTCTGTGGGATCACCCAAAAAAAACTGACCTTCTGGACATCTAGACCAGACCCCAAACCCTAACCCTGGGATTTTCATGTACAACAGTCTCTAGCCTTTACAGAGAATGATGCAGAGAACAAAAAAACCCATTAAGCAGCAGTTCTGTGGGCGAAAATGCCTTGTTGATGAGGGAGGTCAGAAAAGAATGTCCAGACTGATTCAATATGACAGGAAGATGACAGTAACTGAATTAACCATGCTAAAGAGCATCTCTGAATGCACAGCACATTGGCCCTTGAAGTGGGTGGGCTGCAGAAGAAGAAGACCACAAGCATATACTCTGAGGCCATTTTATTAGGCACAGGAGGCAGCTGAGCAAGCTATTCACTTTGAAGGCAATTAGAAATGATCAGCAAGTGTTTCCTGTTATGTTTTGTAACTCTAAAATATAAAACTAACTGAAAGAAAAACATGGACAATCCAGAATATATGACTTAGTTTCAATTTTACTGTAGCGAGGCGGGCACAGATGAAGTGCTGGCGTGATGACAAATGCCATTCACGTACTTTTACATTTAACCCATATTAAATTATTTAAATGACCAAGAATGCTTCATGAAATAATGTATTACCAATTTTACTCAATATTACTGAGATGTTAAGTACCTAACACTCCTCCCTACTTAGCTATAAACACCAACCAAATATAGAATACATCTCAATTTATACACACACATCATCATCATCATTATGTGCCATATCATATGAAGAAGGTGATCATGATCTATCCATGACCATGATTATTCATTCTGGCAAATTTTTCCACAGTAGTGTTTTGCCGTTGCTTTCTTCTGGGCAGTGTTTTCACAACATCCATCATACACACTCTTCAGAGATTGTCTGCCTGTTGTCAGTGGTCCCTAACCTGAACTTGTGATATTCACCAGTGGCTCATACAACCATCCACCAGCTGCTCCCATGAGGCCTCACATGACCCTGATCAGGGAGCTAAGCAGGTGCTGTAACTTGGGAAACCTGAAGGCTCATGGTGGTAAGGATTACTTTACACATCCTTTGGTAGAGATGTATCTCTGCTCTGCCCCTTTGGATAACCTCTGACATAAACGGGAGATTTTCAATTTGCATTTGGGAAAATACATCAAAAGGAGTGTCCTCTTTTGTAAATGTTTCAGGTTTTTCCCTTTCCAAAGGTAAATTGGACAATCCATCAGTATTTCCATGATTAGTTGTCTCATTGAATTAGATCTTGTACTTATGTCCTCCAAGAAGCAGAGTCCGTCTCTGCATTTGTGCTGCTGCTGTTAGTGGAACACCCTTCTGTAGAGTGAAAATAGACACTCGTAGTTGATGATCAATAACGAGGATAAACCTTCTGCCATAAAAGTACCAGTTAAAACATTTTACACACCAAACCAGACTCAAGTCCTCCTTGTCAATCTGTAGAAATGTTTTCTCTGCAGCAGTAAGGAAACATGATGCAAAGGTTATGGGGATTTCACCTCCATCACTCACAACATGTGACTTGACTACACCTATACCATAAGCAGAGCATCACAGACAAGCTTCACTGGACGGTGTGGATCATAATGTGTGAGTACAGTGTCTGATGTCACCATTTCCTTTATCTTTTGGAAGGCCACCCCACTCGCACTGTTTTACCCATTGCCATTTCTTCAGCTTCAGTAGTAATGAGTTCAAGAGATGGAACCAGGTACAGTGAGAAACAATTTGGACTCTGCTTCCATTGCCATCTGTAGGTAAGTCGATTTTGCTGAAGTGTTTCCCTCCAAAAAGATTTGCAAAGATGTCCTCCATCCTGGGCAGAGGGTACTGATCTACTTTCAATACTAGGTTGATGTTGACCTTAAAACCACCAGAGGTCCTGATAGACCCATTCTTCTTGGCTACTGGGACCACTGACATTGCCCATGGGTTCCACTCAACTTTGAAAAGAATGCCTTCAGCCTCCATGCGATCTAGCTCACTGGCTACTTAATCATGGATGGCATAAGGAACCAGGTCCCTGTTAGATAGGGGACCAATCATGGCCCCACAATACTGACCCTTCTATTTCTAACCACACCCAATTTGGCTTGTTGGTTGCTGAATTTCACTGTTACAAATGATATTCCAACAGGAGTTATCTTTTCTCCTGTATAAGTTCTTGGTTAGATATCTGCTGGCTTCAGTTCAGTGTCTTTCAAATGCCATTCTAACTCATTTTGTGGAATGATTGAAATAGCTGAGCCAGTGTCTAATTCCATTTTAAGTAATTTTCTATTTATTTCTTCTGAAATCCATATTGCTTGTCTCATGTTAGTTTTCACATTGTAAATCTCATGGCTACTCTGTCCTGTGTAACTCTCATCATTATCAGAATTTCATCAACAACATGAATATTAGTGGTCTTTTTTAAACTGTAACTTGATTTTTAATCTTTTTCTCCACCCTGTGCAGTCCATTTATTTTTGTTTGCCTGACATGCATGTTGTATACATTGTACTTTGTTGCATTTTCTTCAAATTTTGCATTAGTCTAGTGTATATGAGCCCCTGTCATAACAGTAACACAACTTATTTACTTAGGAGCATTCACTTTGAATGCTTTCTTGTAAGATTCCATAATCTAAGCAATCTCTCAGTGCATCATTAATCCTACTACTGAACTGGCAAAGTTCAAGCAATTTCTTAACTTCAGCCACATAAGCTGAAATGGACTCCCCTTCCTTTTGATTCAGCTTATTGAAACTAATGCATCCTTCCATCAGTAATGGTTTTGGTTCTAAATGTTCCTGCATTACTTTCGCAATATCAGCAAAGCTCATTTCAGCTTGTTTGGTTGGAACAGTTAGATTTCTGAACAAACTGTATGCCTTTAAAAAACTCAATGCACATAGAAAACTGGCACTCTCTTCTCATTCGTTATTTCATTTGCTTCAAAATAATGTTCAATTCACTCAGTATACATGAGCAGTTATCTGTTGCATCATCAAACATGGCTATCTTTCTGATGTAGGTAGCCATTTTTGCTTTTTTAATGACTATTATGACCTGATATTCACTGTTCATGAACCCATGAAATAGTCTGCTTTCTGCTTGTTTTTAACTTGATGGACCCTATGCCTTCCCAAAGAAGCATGTGCTGTGATTTTTTAAAAACTCAAACATTTATTTAAACTCAAATATCTCGCTGCACTTCAACAGGTAGGTAATTGTCTTTCATTCAATTAAAACTCCCTCATTGCCCCTGCTATATTTTGTAACTCCAAGATATAAAACTAATTGAAAGAAAAAAAAAGAAAAACACAGACTACAGAACGTGTGTCTTGGTTTCATTTTTTACTTCAGCAAGGCACACACATATGGTGTGTTGGCATAATTACGCAGGCCAATCATGCACTTTTACATATAACCTATAACTAATTATTTAAATGAACAAGAATGCTTTATCAAACAATGTATTTACCATTTTACTCAAATATTACTGAAATATCAAATACACACTTCCCATGCCAGTGAAACATACATTCCAAAAATGAAAAGCATGCCAAGGTATAAATCCACAATGAGTGAAGATATAGCAGTCTGATCTCCCTGGATGACAAAGGATTAGATAAAGCACAAAAGGTTTAAGTGTATGACAGGTGAAATTGATGCATCCCATAATACATTGACTTAGTGATTTGTTCAGTAAACAGATTAACTGCTTCATTTGGTGATGGATTCATAGAAACAATCAGTCAATAATTTATCCGCTCTCAGGAAATGGAGAGCAGGCTTGAACAAAAGCATAACAGTAAAATTGATTCAGCCGTAAATGATACTTTACCAATGAACTGCAAAACAACAAGCCATAATGATCCACAAAGCAAGAGAGAGCAGATGTCTAACACAACAAGGTAACTGAAGGCTAGGAGAAAATGAGTGAGGCTGGCAGATTTGATCGTTCCCACAGAAAACTAAGGAGATGATGGATAGGAGCTACAAGGAGGTGGTCACTCCTAAGTGGCTGGTGGAAGGTAAATGTGAGACTGTTAGGATGGAGATAATGGATACAGGTTCAGAATCAGAATCAGGATTAATATGACTGGCATATGTCATGAAATTTGTTAACTTAGCATTAGCAGAACAATGTAATACGTCACAATATAGAAAAAATAAGTAAATCAATTACTGTAAGTACACATACGCATATTAACTAGTTAAATTAAAATAGTGCAAAAACAAATTAATAAAAAAGAACATTCAGTAGTGTTCATGGTTTCATTGTCCATTTAGGAATCATATGGCAGAGGGGAAGAAGCTGTATCGGAATCGCTGAGTGTGTACCTTTAGGCTTCCGTACCTCCTTCCTGACATTAACGATGAGAAGAGGATATGCCCTGGGTGATGAAACTCCTTAATACAGAGTTCCCCTGTGGCCATTCCCATCAATAACTGGACAACAAATTTTGTCAAAAGTGTTGCTTGCTCAGAAATTTTTTGTTTATGATAGACTGCTTGAAGATGAATGCAAATATAATTTCAGACTACTTGTATCACGTAGGAATGTGGAAAAATAACAAATTAACTTTTATTCAATATAATGCATTTAATTGCATAGTGGTGCTTTGAGGCTTCTTACTTAAGTGTCCAACAATAATTTGCCAGCATTGATGGATTCCAGTTGCCCTTGTATCTTTTCTCCATGACCACAATGTCCTGGTGAAACCTTTCACCATGCTCATCACTAACAGCACCAAGATTTTCAGGGAAGAAGTCTAAATGGGAATGCAGAAAATGAATCTTTAATGACATGTTGCATTTCATGGTGTTACATGCTTGAAGCATGCTTTCAACCAGCTGCATGTAGATGCCAAGAAAAATTTCAACAACTTCCTTGAATGCCGTCCATGAGATTTTCTCTGGTCCCACTAGAAATTCTTCAAATTGCCTGTCATTGATGACCTGTTTTATTTGTGGACCAACAAAAATGCTTTCCTTAACCTTGGCATCAGTTATTCTGGGAAGCATCTGTCTCAAATATCAAAATCCTTCACGGAAATCTTTGTGCCTGGTGATAGCAAATTCCATCCTTACAGTCCTGAACCTAATAATTGTTACTAAAACCGGTCCTGCCATGCAGCAGCCGTGCTGCCTAAGCATACTCAAGCATGCCTGGACAAGATAGGAAACTTTCCAACTTACATTGTAGGCAACAAATTATGAATCATTATGAATCGTTATGAATCAAAATAATAAACATAAGTTTATTTTAAAAATGCTGCATGATAGGGAAATTTAATGGTGATTTTCATGATCAGCAGCCTAAAATTCATAAGATACACCTAAAGGTATTCAGGAAGCAAAATCTTTGTTGTCCGGTGTAAGTGCAGTATTCTGTTTAGTATACTGCTGGGGGGGCGGGGGAGAGCTGCAGCAACTGGGTCTCTGGCACTGAGTCTGGTGGTGTGGCTCAGAAGGGATGGGGGAAGAAGAGGTGATCAGAATTTATAGTGGTTTCCATAGTTAGACGAGTAGAAACGAGAATCCATGGACACAATAGAGACACCCAAGTGGTATGTTGGCTCCCAGGTGCCCGGGTCAGGGATGTCTCTGATCGGGCTCATCACATTCTAAAGGGAGAGAGCGAACACCCAGAAGTCTTGGTCCATATTGATGCCAATGGCATAGGTAGGAATAGGAAAGAAATTCTGAGGAAAGAATTGAGGGAGAAACCTAAAAAGAAGGACCTCCAGGATAGCAATCCTTGGATTGCTGCCTGTGTCACATGCCAGTGAGGGTAAGAATAGGATGATTTGGCTGTCGAATGTGTGGCTGAGAAACTGGTGCAAGATTCAGGGTTCCAGATTTCTGGGTAACTGGGATATCTTCTGGGAAATGTAGGACATGTACAAAAGTGACATGTAACACCTGAAACTGAGGGGGAGCAACATCGCTGCAGGTAGGTTTGCTAGAACTGTTGGGGAAGTTTTGAACTAATTTGGCAGGGGGGGATGGGAAATGGGTGATAGGGCTGTTGGTTTATAAGCAGCCACCGTGTGTAATGAGACTTTCAGGAAGGACAGTTAGATGTTGCTTTGTAAAACAGGGACAAAATCATAAAGGGTGACAGATACAGGAATTAAGGTGTTATGCTTCAATGCATACAGTATACAGAATACAGTGGATGATCTCGTAGCACAGTTAGAGATTGGCAGGTATGATGTTGTGGGCATCTCTGAGTCATGGCTGAAAGAAGATTATAGTTGGGAGATTAACATCCAAGGACACATGTTGTATTGAAAGGACGGACAGGAAGGCAGGGGGGATACATGGCTCTGTTGGCGAAAGCAGAAATCAAATCCTTAGAAAAAGGTAACATAGAATAGGAAGATATAAAACCCTTGTGGGTAGAGTTAAGAAACTGCAAGGGTTAAAACCAAATTCTAATTATATAAAGGCCTCTGAACAGTAGGCAAGATGTGGGCTACAAATTACATTGGGGGATTAAAAAGGCATGTAATATTGGTAATATAGTCATCAGAGAATTAAATAAGCAAATAGATACTGAAAATTAGGTTGGTACTGAATCCCAAAAGAGAGAATTTGTAGAATGCCTTCAAAATGGCTTTTTAGAGCTGCTTGTGGTTGAGCCCACTGGGGGATCAGCTATTCTAGATTGAGTGTTGTGTAGTGAACTAATTTTGATTAGGGAACTTAAGATAAAGGAACACCAAAAAGACAGTAATCATAATATGACAGAATTCACCCTTCAATTTCAGAGAGAGAAGCTGAAGTCAGGTGTATCAGTATTAAAGAGGAGTAAAGGGAATTACAGAGGCATGAAAGAGACTGTGTCCAAATTTGATTGGAAGAGGACACTAACTAGGGATGATGGCAGAGCAGCAATGGCTGGAGTTTCTGGGAGCAATTCAGAAGGTGCAGGATAGATACATCCCAATGAAGACGTAGGCTAGAGACAGGACGATGCAGTCAAGGCTGACAAAGGCAATCGAAGCCAGCATAAAAGCACAAGAAAGGGCATATAATAGAGCAAAAATTAATGGGAACTGTGAGTATTGTGAATACTTCTAAAACAATCAGAAAGCAACTATAAAAAACCATAAGGGGGAAAAAGATTAAATATGAAGGTAAGCTAGCAAATAATATTAAACAGTATATCAAATGTTTTTTTTCAGTTACATAGAGTAAAAGAGAGGTGGGAATAGATATTGGAATAACTGGAAAATGACACTGGAGAGGTAGTAATGGGGGCAAAAAAATGGTGGACAAACTGGATAAGTATTTTGTATCAGTCTTCACATCTGGAAGTTTGAGAATGTTAGGGGTCAGAAGTGAGTGCAATTGTTATTACTAGGGAGAAGGTACTTGGGAAGCTAAAAGGTTTGAAGGTAGATAGGTCATTTGCACCAGGCAGTCTACACCCCAGGGTTCTGAAAGAGGTGGCTGAAGAGATTGTGGAGACATTTGCAAGGATCTTTCAAGAATCCAGCATGGTCCTGGAGAACTGGAAAGTTGCAAATGTTACTTTGCTCTTCAAGAAGGGTGAGAGGGAGAAGAAAGGAATTTATAGGCCATTTAGCCTGACCTCAGTGGTTGGGAAGATGTTGGAGATGATTGCTGAGGATATGGTTTCAGAGCATTTGGAGGCACGTGATAAAATTGGCCAAAGGTAAAATGGTTTCCTGAAGGGAAAATCTTGTGTGACAAATCTGTTGGAATTCTTTGAGGAAGTAACAAGTAGGATAGATGAAGGAGAATCTGTCAATGTTGTGTACTTGGATTGTCAGAAATCCTTTGATAAGGTGTTGTACATGAGGTTGCTTAACAAGAACCCATGTTATTACAGGAAAGGTACTAGCATGGATAGAGAATTGATTGATTGGCAGGAGGCAAAGAGTGAGAACAAAGGGGGCCTTTACTGACTAGCAGTGACTAGTGGTGTTCTGTAGGTGTTGGCGTTGAGGCGACTTTT